>NC_091218.1:22759351-22804351 GCF_040958095.1 Procambarus clarkii | reverse complement strand
CTTCATATCCTCCTAATACAAAAGTTAAGACGGGAGACATCGCCTGTCACGCAGGGTGCAGTCGCACCTCCACAGATCTCCAGTATCATCTATTGATACTGGTAATGGCTCGAAAGGGCCACCACTTACGGGCTATTCATGCCCGTGCCACCTTTTGAGTGGCTTAATCTTTATCAATCAATCAATCAACATAACTTACCTCTGGGTTCACATCTAGAAGCGTCAAGAAAAGGACATCTAGCGTCATTTTTCAACTTGGTATCTTAACCACCTTTTAATGTTTTTTTTTAGGCCCAGTTAGATTATGCAGTTCAGTTTTGGTTGTTGACCAGACCACACACTTGAAGGTGAAGGGACGACGACGTTTCGGTCCGTCCTGGACCATTCTCAAGACAATCGACTTGAGAATGGTCCAGGACGGACCGAAACGTCGTCGTCCCGTCACCTTCTAGTGTGTGGTCTGGTCAACATACTTTAGCCACGTTATTGTGACTCATCGCCTGCATTCAGTTTTGGTCTCCATGATATAGAACGGATATAAATTGACTCGAACGCGAACATAGAAGAACGATGAACTTAATTCCTGGAAAGAGACACCTTCCTTACGAACAAACATTAGAAATCGTTAATATATATAAACACAAAAGAAAGAAATGGAGTAATATTATAGAAAATGTTTAAATGAATCACATTTTTTATTCGTAATTGTTCATTTATAATTGGGAAAGTTTACATCAAAATTATAATACACTAATTACATGCGAGAATCTTAACAACCTAATATATATAAACCAGAATAGAACAAAGGATACAAATTGGATAATTATAATTTCAGAAAAGACCTGGGTAAATACTGGTTTGGAAATTAGGTGTGTTGAATTATGGAACCAAGTACCGGGTATAACATAACTCTGCAATGTTGCAAACAAAGATTAGACATACGTATATGAATGAGTTTGGTTAGGGTGCAAACAAGAGCTTCCAGGCCTTGGCCAAAAGGCCTCTTGCAGTTTTCCATGTTGGTGTTTGGTCAATGTGTTTGCTGGGAGCCGGTCGGCCGAGCGGACAGCACGCTGGACTTGTGGTCCTGTGGTCCCGGGTTCGATCCCAGGCGCCGGCGAGAAACAATGGGCAGAGTTTCTTTCACCCTATGCCCCTGTTACCTAGCAGTAAAATAGGTACCTGGGTGTTAGTCAGCTGTCATGGGCTGCTTCCTGGGGGGTGGAGGCCTGGTCGAGGACCGGGCCGCGGGGACACTAAAAAGCCCCGAAATCACCTCAAGATAACCTTAAGATATTGCTAGTTTTTTGCTATTAAGCTTGCTACTAGCTTTCCTAACTTTTAATTTTAATTAGCTTTCCTAACTTCTAGCTTCTAGCTTTTACTAACAGCTAGCTTTCCCTATTGACGAGTTTCTGCTATGATGTTAATTTTATCCTTACAGAATTCCTAATCCTGAGATAGTTGAGGAGCCATTGTGGGCCTAAATAGCCCTCCAGAGGTTGGTTAGCGCCTACCACAACAGTCTCCGTGGTGTAGTGGTAAGACACTCGCCTGGCGTTCCGCGAGCGCTATGTCATGGGTTCGTATCCTGGCCGGGGAGGATTTACTGGGCGCAATTCCTTAACTGTAGCCTCTGTTTAACGCAACAGTAAAATGTGTACTTGGTTGTAACAACGATTCTTCGCGGCAGGGATCGTATTCCAGGGACCATAGGATTAAGGACTTGCCCGAAACGCTACGCGTACTAGTGGCTGTACAAGAATGTAACAACTCTTGTATATATCTCAAAAAAAAAAAAAAAAAAAAAAAAAAAAAGATAGCTAGTGCAAAGTTAGCTTTTGTGGAGCTATCGTGCTGTATGGATAGCTGCGTAGCTCAGAAACGTGTGCAATCTTGAGCTAAACATTGACATTGATTTAAGGTTAACGTTGTTGCATATAATGCTTACAGGCTCATTGTAAGGATTGGGGGGTTATAAATAGGAGCTGCCTCGTATGGGCCAATAGGCCTTCT
The DNA here is from genome assembly GCF_040958095.1 of Procambarus clarkii. Lineage (NCBI taxonomy): Eukaryota > Metazoa > Arthropoda > Malacostraca > Decapoda > Cambaridae > Procambarus > Procambarus clarkii. The sequence continues at coordinate 22,802,335 of NC_091218.1, read as the reverse complement.
GCAGTTGCCTTTGTTCTTATGTTCTTATGTAAGGTCACTAACACACGTTTAATTACTGGTTCTCCTTCCTTCCCTCTCCCGTCCAACCACTTGGGCTGGACGGTAGAACAACGGTCTCGCTTCATGCAGGTCGGCGTTCAATCCCCGACCGTCCACCAAGGTAGTTGGGCACCATTCCTTTCTTCTGTGACATCCCAAGTCCTTATCCTGATCCTTTACAAGTGCTAAATAGTCGTAATGGTTAGTCGCTTTACCTGATAATTACCTTCTTCATCCTCTCTCTCTCTCTCTCTCTCTCTCTCTCTCTCTCTCTCTCTCTCTCTCTCTCTCTCTCTCTCTCTCTCTCTCTCTCTCTTTCTCTCTCTCTCTCTCTCTCTCTCTCTCTCTCTCTCTCTCTCTCTCTCTCTCTCTCTCTCTCTCTCTCTCTCTCTCTCTCTCTCTCTCTCACAGACAGACTTCAGTTACAGAGGTTAACACAGTCACCAATGAACATGGAGAGATAAGAGGCAGATGACCCCAAGATAAGCATTCCCAATTCCAAGGTCACCTAGGCATCGTTACCCGTGTGTGTGTGTGTGAGTGTGTGTGTGTGTGTGTGTGTGTGTGTGTGTGTGTGTGTGTGTGTGTGTGTGTGTGTGTGTGTGTGTGTGTGTAAAACTCATAAATGCTAATTCTTATTCTCATATCTAATGACTCTTGTGCGGTGTGACCGCCCCGACACTTAACAAGTGACCTTTAGCAAGGGGTCATAAGGTCACGCCTTGGATCTGAAATACTTCGTCTTGGACGATAGTGAAGACTGATGTAATCTGATGGGCGTTAATTCCTTGTTAGGGAGTCGCGAGACGATTCGTACACGACCGCCTCAACCATAACCCACACAAGATAAAGGTTATCTTGAGGTTATCTTGAGATGATTTCGGGGCTTTTAGTGTCCCCGCGGCCCGGTCCTCGACCAGGCCTCCACCCCCAGGAAGCAGCCCGTGACAGCTGACTAACACCCAGGTACCTATTTTACTGCTAGGTAACAGGGGCATAGGGTGAAAGAAACTCTGCCCATTGTTTCTCGCCGGCGCCTGGGATCGAACCCAGGACCACAGGATCACAAGTCCAGTGTGCTGTCCGCTCGGCCGACCGGCTCCCCTAAAGGTATTGAGCCGTGTGCGCAGATTAGCAACATTTACCACAATTGACCGTCATTGGCGCAGAGCGCAAAGCGCGATGTTGTCTTGAATTACAATTGCGTTTGTGACCGATAGAAAGCGAGTGTCATAACATTTTCGTAGGATTGTTCTTTCGAGACATTAAGAACGTGGATGTTATTGGAGAAGAACACACGAGAGAATGTGGCATCTGATTGGTGGAGAACATCTCGGAAAATATGATGTAAGATTGTTATCACCAATTGCTCTCTGGTCCAGCCAAAAATATAATCTTTTATCTGTTTGGAAGGCAAGGAAGGCGGTGTGTGTGTGTGTGTGTGTGTGTGTGTGTGTGTGTGTGTGTGTGTACTCGCCTAGTTGTACTTACCTAATTGTGCTTGCGGGGTTGAGCTCTGGCTCTATGGTCCCGCCTCTCAACCGTCAATCAACAGGTGTACAGATTCCTGAGCCTATTGGGCTCTGTCATATCTACACTTGAAACTGTGTATGGAGTCAGCCTCCACCACGTTACTTCCTAATGCATTCCATTTGTCAACCACTCTGACACTAAAAAAGTTCTTTCTAATATCTCTGTGGCTCGTTTGGGCACTCAGTTTCCACCTGTGTCCCCTTGTGCGTGTGCCCCTTGTGTTAAATAGACTGTCTTTATCTACCCTATCAATTCCCTTCAGAATCTTGAATGTAGTGATCATGTCCGCCCTAACTCTTCTGTCTTCCAGCGAAGTGAGGTTAAATTCCCGCAGTCTCTCCACGTAGCTCATACCTCTCAGCTCGGGTACTGTGTGTGTGTGTGTGTGTGTGTGTGTGTGTGTGTGTGTGTTCTCGCCTAATTGTACTCACCTAATTGTGCTTGCGGGGTTGAGCTCTGGCTCTTTGGTCCCGCCTTTCAACCGTCAACTGTGTGTGTGTGTGTGTGTGTGTGTGTGTGTGTGTGTGTGTGTGTGTGTGTGTGTACTCCGATTGAAGTGGTTGCAAGGATGAATTCATCCTCGCTTTTCGAACACTGTTCGATTACTATAATGGAACTGTCCACATTTCCTTTTATCGCATTTACAAATTATATATTTTCTGTGGCCAATATATTCGTCTAACCTATTGTACGTATTGATGGGTTGAAGACAGAACGTGTCCTTTCACACATCTGTCTAGCGGGCGTCTCTAGCTTCCGTCTATTACCCCTCCCCCCCCCCCCCCCCCCTTCCTCCTCCTGCTGTCCCTAACTCTTAAAAAATGCTGTTTGGTCAATTTTCCTTAAGACTCTAATGTGTCAAGAATCAAATGTGACCTGTCCTCTTATGGTCTGAAGACCAGTTCTCGAAGTCTCTTTAGCGTACCTCAAGACCTTTCAGTTCAAGAACGAATCTTGTTGGATATCTTTGAACCGTTTTTTTTTCTTTTGATGTGTTGCATTTTAGATAAAGGTTCCATGCCAGGGACGCCTATTCACCATTGGGTCTCACTTGAGATGTGTTTGCGCCCCTTAGAAAAGATTTTTTTTGTCCTCGTTTCTGACGGACACTTTGACGGTGGTCAAGTTTGACGGTGGTCAAGTTTGACGGTGGTCAAGTTTGACGGTGGTCAAGTTTGACGGTGGTCAAGTTTGACAGTGGTCAAGTTTGACGGTGGTCAAGTGTGACGGTGGTCAAGTTTGACGGTGGTCAAGTTTGACGGTGGTCAAGTTTGACGGTGGTCAAGTGTGACGGTGGTCAAGTTTGACGGTGGTCAAGTGTGACGGTGGTCAAGTGTGACGGTGGTCAAGTGTGACGGTGGTCAAGTGTGACGTATATTGCCGTTATTTTTGTGCCAATGAGCCCCGAAATCATCTCAAGATAACCTCAAGATAAGGCCTTTCTCCAGTTTTTTCTGATACAGGAATCTGTCACTCCTTCATTCCCCAATAATGCTCCGGTCTTCTCATTTCCCAATAATGCTCCGGTCTTCTCATTCCCAATAATGCTCCGGTCTTCTCATTCCCCAATAATGCTTCAGTCTTCTCATTCCTCAATAATGCTTCGGTCTTCTCATTCCGCTTTTCAATCTTCATAACTGTTTATTCGGATGAATTAAATTCTTGCAGTTATCTTTCTTATCATTTCTGGAGTGTGTTCAGATCCGTTTGCAAGGAATTCCCTCCGTCTTGACCTCTTATTTGTTTTTTTGCATTGTCTGCAAACATGTGAAGGAGTCAATTTCTTGAGTCTGGTCGTTTAAACATGTTGGAGACAGGATTGTGATGCTCGGCCCCAATCTTGAGATTATCTTGAGATGATTTCGGGGCTTTAGTGTCCCCGCGGCCCGGTCCTCGACCAGGCCTCCACCCCCAGGAAGCAGCCCGTGACAGCTGACTAACACCCAGGTACCTATTTACTGCTAGGTAACAGGGGCATAGGGTGAAAGAAACTCTGCCCAATGTTTCTCGCCGGCGCCTGGGATCGAACCCAGGACCACAAGTCCCGCGTGCTGTCCGCTCGGCCGACCGGCTCCCTAAGCTCATAGCCGCGTGACAAGCTACGGGACCAAAGAGCCAGAGCTCAACCCCCCTCAAGCACGATTAGGTTATCTTGAGATGATTTCGGGGCTTTTCAGTGTCCCCGCGGCTCGGTCCTCGACCAGGCCTCCACCCCCAGGAAGCAGCCCGTGACAGCTGGCTAACACCCAGGTACCTATTTTACTGCTGGGTAACAGGGGCATAGGGTGAAAGAAACTCTGCCTGAGTATATTCGTGGTATTTACTGTGTCATCCTTGACTCTTCACCTTCCAGTAAATTTTGAAGCATTCTACCTGTCATTAAACAATGATTTCGAGGTGTTTTGCCTAAAAAGTCTAGTCGAAAACGGACCTTTACTAATGTGGCAGTATTACATAATTTTCAGTAGCTCCAGTTTTTCGTCTAACGTTGCCCAAGTGTGACCTCATTAAACGACGTATCCCAGTGTAGGCGATGAGTCGCAATAACGTGGCTGAAGTATGTTGACCACACCACACACTAGAAGGTGAAGGGACGACGACGTTTCGGTCCGTCCTGGACCATTCTCAAGTTGATTGTGGTATACCTCCAGAGCACTGGAGGTATCTCAGTGCTCTCATTCTTGGAGACGACGTACTCATTCTTGGAGACGACGTACTCATTCTTGGAGACGACGTACTTGTGGTTGAAATACGTCAAGCTGGGTAGTGATCCAGAAGCTAGCGGGTCTGTCTGTGAGGTGGAGAGCTTAGGGCTGTCTTAGGGGGTCATTGCTTGTGTAAATAATTAATTCTCGGTCTATTGTCTGAGAGTACCATGAATTAAGATGCTGGCGATTTAAGCTGATAATACAATTTCTTCATAAATCATACGATCTCCGACTAATAATAGAAAAAGAGACATAGTTAAATTACGAGTTTGTTTAAAAATTAGTTCACCTTTAATGAGTTTATCTGGTGGTGCAATGTTTGTGTGAGCTGTTAAACATATAACATTGTTTTACAGCTCAATACACACATTATGTTTTCTCTTTAATCACCAGCATTTTCAGATAATGTTTACACGTTCGATAAGCGAAATAAACCGGCCATCATAAACTATCTATAGTTGGTCATACGATAACACGATCGGATACGACAATCATAATTACATAGTTTAGTAATTTAGGGAGACTGAGTCGACACCAACAGATGGATTATCGCATTTTAGGGCGATTATTACGTGGGAGACAAGATGCTATCTTCTGTGGGAGAAGGTCAGCCAGCCAGCCAGCCAGCCAGCCAGTCAACCAGCCAGCCAGCCAGCCAGCCAGCCAGCCAGCAACCAGCCAGCCAGCCAGCCAGTCAGCCAGCCAGCCAGCCAGCCAGCCAGCCAGCCAGCCAGCCAGCCAGCCAGTCAACCAGCCAGCCAGCCAGCCAGCCAGCCAGCCAGCCAGTCAACCAGCCAGCCAGCCAGCCAGCCAGTCAGCCAGCCAGCCAGCCAGCCAGCCAGCCAGCCAGCCAGCCAGCCAGCCAGGCAGCCAGCCAATCTAGCGCCCGCTAAAAGCATTCGAATGTAGAGCCGAAATGGTTTGTGGAGCTCAAGGCAAAATTGATTTTTAATGTGTTCCGAGATGGCTGTTGTGTCTCGTTCAGTTTCATAATGGCTTGTGTCGGGTGGAGTGGTTGTTTAAGAGTGGTACTTTCAAGATGTTACACACAAACCCTTTCATCGGAGACATTTGTCTGTTCTCTCTATTCGTAGCCTTTTATTCTTAATTGAAGCACTTGACACTCTTCTCAACCCTTTTCCTTCCTTCCCTCAATCGATATTTCTTCCCTTTCTTCTTCACTCAGTCTTTTCTTTCCCCTCTTTATCTGCCTCCTCCTTTATTACTCCTTAATATCTCCTCTTACACCTCTCATTCGATGTCCTCCTTTTCTCTTATGTTGTTCTTTAAGATTCAGCTACTGGGAACAAAAAGTTCCAAGTAGCACGGGCTATGGTGAGCCCGTAGTGGACTTATTTCCTTTTCTCTTCATCTCCTCTTCTTATACCTCTCAGAGAACACCAGAAAAATGCTAGAAAACAGAAATCTGACTTGTAAAGTCTTGGCTTCTGATGATAATCTACGAAACTGACTTTACCTACTGAGTGCGACGCCTCCCTCCACCAATCAGGGGAAACCCGCTGCCCTGAACCCTCCTTAAGACGCCCTGAACCCTCCTTAAGGCTCACCAACCAGATAAAGGTACCGGAAATTGAACCTTCACGCCAAGATCAGCATCATCATCCCTCTTGTAAAGACTTGAGAAGCCTGCAACCTTTATGTAAACAAAGAAACCTTTTGCTGTGAATTATCTGAAAATTCGTCTTACCCACGAGGCGAAAGCAGAAATGTCAAAGCTCTATGCATAAGCACCCGAATCCGGGCCTTACCGAACGGCGTATCGTAGCACGGTCTTTGCCCCAAAGATGTGATCAGTAGATAAGATTGATTTTATAATGTTGGAGAGGAGAGTGTGTGGGTCAAGTGAAGTCCAAGGGATACTAAGATTGTTTTTCCCAAAAAACACTGATTATGCAGAGTCTTAACTATGTCGTATCTCTTGATGGTAGAGAGATATGACGCCTCCCCAGACTAGTTAAGTCTCGTATTTCACTCGCAAACAAAAGATAACTCCATTCTACTTTCTTAGTTACACCTGTTAAAGTTTACGCAGGTATGCATAAAACGCTATTGTTACACTGCGACGGACTTTTATAACGCTGGACTTTTATTGCGAAAAATGCGGAGTAAATTTTAAGATTTATTAACCTTAGAAAATGACAACAGCATTTACTTAGAACTGTAGGCAAGAAGTGACTTAGAAGAACTTAGAAGTGTAGGCAAATATTTGTCTTTATAATTTCATTCAAGTTAGAATATTTGATGCATTTTTGCTTTTAAACTTTTTTTAAACGAATATATATATATATATATATATATATATATATATATATATATATATATATATATATATATATATATATATATATATATATATATATATATATATATATGTTTCATTGAATATGACCGCATATTCTGTATTTATTATTTTCTGGTTTAGGGCTTCTATCCCTCTAACTATTTTCTTAGCATCAGGGCTTAATTGGAATAGGAGTTCTCCAAAACTCATTTTCGTACTTTTAAGGTGAAGAAAAGAAGTGATTTACTATAGAGTGTATTACACTTATTTGTATAATTTGCACGACGTTTCGAACCTCCATGGTTCATTCTGAAGTGAACAATCTTACAATACTAGTTGATTTTATACCCGCATTAGGTCAGGTGATAATACAATGAAGGTGAAAAACATGGGGGGATACATAAGGGATAAACATAGGGGCTGCAGAAGGCTTATTGGCCCATACGAGGCATCTCCTATCTAAACACAAAGATTAATCCAGTGTAATTGGCCTGTTATGTTGGACATTGTCTTCTGTGTTGGCATCGATATGTTCTTGTCTTGTCCTTACTCTCATGGTGGGTAGAGTAAATAGTTCCGTGATTTGGGTGTTCATGGTAGGTCGCTCTATTCTTATGTGAATTGCCTCAAGAATTTGTAATCTTCTTGAATCTTGGGTTTTGTCTATTATGCAAGTATTCTTGTTCAACATTTCTCTTGTTAGAGTAATGTCATGGGCTTGTCTCATGTGATTCCTAGGGGCACCAGATTGAAGATGGCATGTCAAACGCCTCGTCAGCTTGGTCGACGTCATACCTATGTACTTACATTGAAGGTTACATCCTTCGTGGGGGCAAGTGTACATGTATACAACGCTTGACTGCTGTAGAGGGTTCTCCGTCGGCTTCGGGCTGTTTTTGATAAGGAGTTCGGAAGTCTTCTTGGTTTTGTAGAATATTATCAGGTTTATGTTTTGGTTAGGAGTAGTGCTTTTTACTCCTTTACGGATTATTTCTTTCATTATTCTTTCCTCTTTTATATGTTCACTGTGCATGGTTGATTTGTAATATAATTTTATTGGGGGTGTTGTGGTTTCTGTTCTAGGTTCTGAATTATACCAACGGTCCAAGTGTCTTCTTATAGCAGCGTTTATTTCCGCGTTGCTATATCCGTTGTTCACCAATACCTGAGTTACTCTTTCAAACTCTCTACTCACGTTGCTCCATTCAGAGCAGTGGGTAAGCGCTCGACGAATATAAGCATTGAGAACACTGGCTTTGTATCTTTGGGGGCACTCACTTCTACCGTTCAGGCATAATCCTATGTTGGTGGGCTTGGTATATACGTTGGTGCTTAAAGAGGTTCCTGTTTTTGTTATTAGTACATCCAAGAATGACAGACTGTTATTTTCACTATTTTCATGTGTAAATCGGAGTACTGACTCTCTCTCTAGGTGTCTTTTTAGGTCAATTAGTTCATCTGAGTCTTTTACTATTACGAATATGTCATCTACATAACGGCAGTATACAGTTGGTTTTTGTCTGCTACTGAAGACCCTATCTTCGATGGTTCCCATATAAAAATTAGCAAATAAAACTCCTAAGGGGGAGCCCATTGCTAGATAGGGACTTCAGTAGCAGACAAAAACCAACTGTATACTGCCGTTATGTAGATGACATATTCGTAATAGTAAAAGACTCAGATGAACTAATTGACCTAAAAAGACACCTAGAGAGAGAGTCAGTACTCCGATTTACACATGAAAATAGTGAAAATAACAGTCTGCCATTCTTGGATGTACTAATAACAAAAACAGGAACCTCTTTAAGCACCAACGTATATACCAAGCCCACCAACATAGGATTATGCCTGAACGGTAGAAGTGAGTGCCCCCAAAGATACAAAGCCAGTGTTCTCAATGCTTATATTCGTCGAGCGCTTACCCACTGCTCTGAATGGAGCAACGTGAGTAGAGAGTTTGAAAGAGTAACTCAGGTATTGGTGAACAACGGATATAGCAACGCGGAAATAAACGCTGCTATAAGAAGACACTTGGACCGTTGGTATAATTCAGAACCTAGAACAGAAACCACAACACCCCCAATAAAATTATATTACAAATCAACCATGCACAGTGAACATATAAAAGAGGAAAGAATAATGAAATAAATAATCCGTAAAGGAGTAAAAAGCACTACTCCTAACCAAAACATAAACCTGATAATATTCTACAAAACCAAGAAGACTTCCGAACTCCTTATCAAAAACAGCCCGAAGCCGACGGAGAACCCTCTACAGCAGTCAAGCGTTGTATACATGTACACTTGCCCCCACGAAGGATGTAACCTTCAATGTAAGTACATAGGTATGACGTCGACCAAGCTGACGAGGCGTTTGATATGCCATCTTCAATCTGGTGCCCCTAGGAATCACATGAGACAAGCCCATGACATTACTCTAACAAGAGAAATGTTGAACAAGAATACTTGCATAATAGACAAAACCCAAGATTCAAGAAGATTACAAATTCTTGAGGCAATTCACATAAGAATAGAGCGACCTACCATGAACACCCAAATCACGGAACTATTTACTCTACCCACCATGAGAGTAAGGACAAGACAAGAACATATCGATGCCAACACAGAAGACAATGTCCAACATAACAGGCCAATTACACTGGATTAATCTTTGTGTTTAGATAGGAGATGCCTCGTATGGGCCAATAAGCCTTCTGCAGCCCCTATGTTTATCCCTTATGTATCCCCCCATGTTTTTCACCTTCATTGTATTATCACCTGACCTAATGCGGGTATAAAATCAACTAGTATTGTAAGATTGTTCACTTGAGAATGAACCATGGAGGTTCGAAACGTCGTGCAAATTATACAAATAAGTGTAATACACTCTATAGTAAATCACTTCTTTTCTTCACCTTAAAAGTACGAAAATGAGTTTTGGAGAACTCCTATTCCAATTAAGCCCTGATGCTAAGAAAATAGTTAGAGGGATAGAAGCCCTAAACCAGAAAATAATAAATACAGAATATGCGGTCATATTCAATGAAACATGTTTGAAAGAAAACCTGCTGCCAGTATACACCAATATATATATATATATATATATATATATATATATATATATATATATATATATATATATATATATATAATATATATATATATATATATATATATATATATATATATATATATATATATATATATATATTGAAATGTCACGCAGGAGCTAATATTCTTTTTCTACGTAATGATAGTTTCCTCAGACGATATAATGCTGTCCTGCAGACAGACTCTCTCTCTGGCCGCAGACATCTGCAGGATATGAATGCTCCCAGAGCAGCCTGATGGAGCATTCACAAGAGTCTGCTCCGGATATACACAAACGAGGGGGGGGGGGAGGGACTGGCATTATATCCGTAGTTAATGAGAAGTGAATTGCTTTTATTGTGTCAAATTATAGTTACTTGTCATGTTCCATTATATTGCTTTCATTATCTGGTACTCTTAGAGGCAGGAGTTTATTTGTGCGTCAGACAAAATACACCAAATGAACAAATCCACAAGGGCCGTGACGAGGATTCGAACCTGCGTCCGGGAGCATCCCAGACACTGCCTTAATCGACTGAGCTACGACAGGGTAAAAAGGTTTGAAACCATCACGTTAGTGTGATCTCTGTATGTGATAAATACACCAAACTTCAGATGGGTAGAATTACTGATGGCTAATAGAATCCCAAAATAAAATGGGCTCTAATGCCCATTTTCTCTAATTCCTCCTGATGTCATGGCTATAAAATAAAGGGAAATCACAATCTTTTCAAATAGGCGAACAAAAAAAATTGTTTTAGGGGATGGTGACTGAGATGATGATCCCTTACAAAAATTGACGTTGCAGCGTGTTGCACAATCACCGTTGGTCACTATCATCTTCTTCTTGAGGTTATCTTGAGATGATTTCGGGGCTTTTTAGTGTCCCCGCGGCCCGGTCCTCGACCAGGCCTCCACCCCCAGGAAGCAGCCCGTGACAGCTGACCAACTCCCAGGTACCTATTTACTGCTAGGTAACAGGGGCATTCAGGGTGAAAGAAACTTTGCCCATTTGTTTCTGCCTCGTGCGGGAATCGAACCCGCGCCACAGAATTAAGAGTCCTGCGCGCTCATCATCATCATCATCTTCACTTAAATAGTTGCCACAGTAAACTAAGAAACAAAAAACATTTTGGGGGTAATTTTCGTCGAGAGATATTTTTTTAGAGCAGGAAATTCCTCTCAACCTGTAATTTCTACCGTGACTCTCTCTCTCTCTCTCTCTCTCTCTCTCTCTCTCTCTCTCTCTCTCTCTCTCTCTCTCTCTCTCTCTCTCTCTCTCTCTAAAAAGAGAGAGAGAGTTGAAAATGGAGGGAAAAAAATCGGTAATATAGGGAGGAAATAGTTAACCTTTCGGGTAGAGACTTTCTAAGAGGGAAATTAATAGGAACAGAGATGGGGGAAAGAAACAGAATTATGAATAGGAATGTAATGGGGCTGAAAAAGGGGGCTAGGAGGCTATAATGGAATAAACAGAGGAATACAGGGAAAAAAACTAGTCTTGAGGGGATTTGACTGGAGACTAGGGAATAAAATGAGGAGATAACAGAAGACTGTAAGGGAGGGAAGGGAGATTTTAAGGGACAATGATAGGGGAGAACTTTACCTGTAAGGGAAGAAGATGCTGGGAGAGTCTGGGACAGGAAATGACAGGACAGTAGAGGCCAATGGGATAGGCTATGGTGGATGGTTCCCGTTATCTTCCAGAAGACGGTCATTAACCACACTATGATTACAAGTGGGTGGATAGATCGATAAATGGATAGATGGATCAATGCATGGATAGATGGATTAATATAGGGATCAATACATGGATAGATGGATCAATAGATGGATTGATGGAACAATACGTGGATAAATGGGAAGATAAATGGATAGATGGATAAATAGATTAATATCTATTATGAGACAGATTGATAGATTGTGAGACAGAGACACGGCCAACCCTCCACGTAATAATTTACAAATAAATTGCCAATTTACAATCTAAACTCTCAAGAATCTAGATTCACTACATGCAAGATTTTCTTTATATTGGAACATTCAACAAAGTTTTCTTTATGTCTGTCTTGGCAACTCTAGATAAGAGGCAAATGAAGATATATATTTTTTATCTTGTGCCGTATTTGACCCCATCACGACGGCCGTATTTGACCCCATCACGACGGCCGCGTGTTTGAGGTCACCGTAATATTGCAGACCCAAAACTCCTTCGGAATGCAATTGAGTATCGTGAGGCGACAATCGCTTGCAATAATTACTCCAGACGCTCTATAAATTCTTAATTAATCAGCTGGTGCTGCTTCTGGTGGTTATCTTGAGGTTATCTTGAGATGATTTCGGGGCTTTTTAGTGTCCCCGCGGCCCGGTCCTCGACCAGGCCTCCATCCCCAGGAAGCAGCCCGTGACAGCTGACTAACACCCAGGTACCTATTTTACTGCTAGGTAACAGGGGCATAGGGTGAAAGAAACTCTGTCCATTGTTTCTCGCCGGCGCCTGGGATCGAACCCAGGACCACAGGATCACAAGTCCAGCGTGCTGTCCGCTCGGCCGACCGGCTCCCCTCGGCTCGGCCGACCGGCTCCCCTCGGCTCGGCCGACCGGCTCCCGTCGGCTCGGCCGACCGGCTCCTCTCGGCTCGGCCGACCGGCTCCGGTGATAGTGGTGGTGTGGTTGTACTACCTCCAACTATACACCTGACGCTACACCTGACACGTCTACACCTGCTACTACATGTGTTCTGTGTACGAATGAGTTGCAGTTGTGTAGCCTCTGGTATATCAGGGATTGTTCTGTATACGAGAGTATTCAAGCTATTAGTACACAACCCGTTCTCGCACTTTCGTATAGTCAGTATTGACTTATTAAATATGTGCATATGTGACATACTAAACATACTAGTTTACCTTGAAAAGCTTCATAGAAAACACCGACCTTACCTAACCTTCTTAGTATGTTAAGATAATTGTAATTGCGAAGCAATAAGATGCTTATCTTAACATACTAAGAAGGTTAGGGAAGGTCGGTGTTTTCTATGAAGCTTTTGAAGGTAAACTAGTATGTCACATATGCACATATTTAATAAGTCAATATTGACTTTTAGAAAGTGCGAGAACGGGTTGTAGTACAATAGGGGAGTGTTTTGCTTCACTATCTGTACCTCACTGTACCTGAGGTACTTCACTGTACCTCAGGTCTGATCACGTCCCCTCAGCTTTATAAATCTTGATACAACCACTGCAGCTGTAGGCGATGAGTCACAATAACGTGGCTAAAGTAAGTTGACCAGACCACACACTAGAAGGTGAAGGGACGACGACGACGTTTCGGTCCGTCCTGGGCCATTCTCAAGTCGATTGTCCACAATCGACTTCAGTCTGGTCTAGTCAGCCACTGCATCTGTGCAACACCTACCGTTATCATCACTGCTTATCACCGTTATCACTGATACTTCTTGAAACGTGATAACCATTTATACAAAAGGGATCATTATATAATGCCACAATTACTATTCCACTTTTTTTCACTTTGGAAACTGACGAAATCAAAACAAAGCTGTTGCAAAGCTTATACAACTAACATAAAAAGTTTTAGTGCAAAACTTTATTAAAGTCTAATAACAAGATTTTATTCAAGTCAGTTGATAAACGAGGATAATCCTTAATAACTGAGCCTCAAGCCAGGATATTGTAGTCAGATATCCAAGCTCGAATATTAACACGCAATAATATATGGAAAGAATATTTGAGATAACTCGATCGGTTGAGAATTTCCATATATGCGAATAGTGGCTAGTGGATGGGATGGAAGAGATGCTGGGAGGAGAGATTACGAGTGGATAGATGCTGGGAGGGATGAGATTACGAGTGGATAGATGCTGGGAGGGATGAGATTACGAGTGAATAGATGCTGGGAGGGATGAGATTACGAGTGGATAGATGCTGGGAGGGATGAGATTACGAGTGGATAGATTCTGGGAGGGATGAGATTACGAGTGGATAGATGCTGGGAGGGATGAGATTACGAGTGAATAGATGCAAGAAAATGAGATGTATAACGAATGATAAGACGCTATTAGCGAAGATTCCAGCATCGAAGAAAACGAGAGAGATGGACTCAAGAGAGGGAAAACTGAGACGCAGGAGATGAGAATGAAGTCCAGAGATCCGGCCACCGGTAAACCACTTTTTCCCCCACTGTGGTTTACTGTCAGTATTGCCGCTGGTTTACCGATAACGACGCCTGGCATCCCCGGGACACCCAATTCAAGGCGGCCCTCACATAACTTAATCCCTGGAAACACAAACCGTAACTATCTCTATATTCCGCTTGTTACAACTTGTAATAAAGTTGTTACATCTTGGCTTAACGTGTTTATGACGTATTAGAACGTTGTTACAACTTGACTTAACGTGTTTATGACGTGTTAGAACGTTGTTACAACTTGCTATATTGGTTGTTATAACTGGTTAGGAGGTGTTAAAACTTGTTCGAACGTTGTACCAACGTCGTAGTTTTGGTGTGTGTTTGACGGGTTAAGACTTCCATCTCGAAACTGAATGGAATTTCGTTTGGCTATTTAGTAGACACATCGTAGACGATGTTATTGCTCTATGGTGATGCCAGTTAAGCTTGATGCGGTAGAAATAAGAGTGTGGCTGTTGTTGTAGTAGAAGTAGTAAGCTTGTAGAGGCAGTTATAAGCTTGTGGGGGGTAGTAGGAAGCTTATAAGTGGAGTAGTATGCTTGTAAGACTAGAAGATCGTAGGGGTTTGTATTACAAGCTACAAGCTTATTACAAACCCGTACAAGTTTACTACAACCCGCACAAGCTTACTACATTTTTACACAAGCTTACTGCTACAACCTCACTACAACCCCTATAGGCTTACTACAACCAAACAAGCTTAATACAAACCCCTACGATCTTCTACTCTTATAAGTATATAGGCACCATTACCCCCCCCCCCTTCCAAATCCTTATCCTGACCCCTTCCAAGGGCTATATAGTCATAATGGCTTGTTTCCTTCTTTTGCTCTCGGTGAGGTGGTGAAGTACTCATTACTAGTAATGAGTCATTATTCACGGAATCTCGTGAATTTTCTATATTCAAATATCAATATCAATATCAATATCAAATATTCAATATCGTGGTCAAAAATATCTGTAAAACCATATATATTTCATTCTCACATCTGGTTAACCAAGGAGAGTGAATAGTCAAAATTCGTCCTAATGTTTTCAGTATTAGGTTGCAAAATCCAAGTTAATAGTCACATCTGACTATAGTGGTGCTGAATCATCAGAGCATTTCAACATTTTTATTTGAAAAGACGGGGAAATCCTTATTAATAATTCAGACTAAGAAAATCCCCGTACGAATAACTAGATAACAATACGTGAACACAAGCAAGATAACGTCAGAAAGTTATCTCAGCCAGTACAGGTATTTTACACTGGTAGTAAGACACCAACGACCAATTATACTTTACAGACGTAAATAAACTGTAGAAATGGCGGCAGCCCAACCCGTTCTCGCACTTTCGTACAGTCAATATTGACTTATTAAATACGTGCATATGTGACTTACTAAACATACTAGTTTACCTTGAAAAGCTTCATAGAAAACACCGACCTTACCTAACCTTCTTAGTATGTTAAGATAAGCATCTTATTGCTTCGTAATTACAATTATTACTTAACCTATTATAGGTATAGGTTAAGTAATAATTGTAATTACGAAGCAATAAGATGCTTATCTTAACATACTAAGAAGGTTAGGTAAGGTCGGTGTTTTCTATGAAGCTTTTCAAGGTAAACTAGAATGTTTAGTAAGTCACATATGCACGTATTTAATAAGTCAATATTGACTATATGAAAGTGCGAGAACGGGTTGGGCAGCAAGAACCACCACCACCACCACCAGACTGGTTGACCAGTCCAGCAACAAGGAGGCCTGGTCGAGGACCGGGCCGCAGGGACGCTAAGCCTCCGAAATCATCGCAAGGTAACCAGCAGGTAAGGGCACCTCGCGTCCCTCCCCGCAACGACCCGAACCAGATGATATCTTTGTCCTAATAAGCATTCTCAGTCAAGAGAGGGGCAGCTGCAGCTCTCAGGTGAGATAAGCCTCGTCAGTACAAATTACATAGACGTGACTGTGTTCCTCATTTAGTGAGCAGGGATAGTAACACCTCGTGCAAGCACGGCTCGTGGACTGGAAGGCGTGCTACGTGCTACTTTCTACGTGCCTGGGAGGTAGACATAGCCATATGGTGTTGTGCTTCCTTAACCTCTACATAACATGGCTTTTTAAAGGAAAGGTGAAAAGGACTTTATTGTTTCAAGCGTGGGTTGGACATGTATATGAGTGGGATTGGGGGGTTATATATAGGAGCTGCCTCGTATGGGCCAATAGGCCTTCTGCATTTACCTGTGTTCTTATGTTCTTAATAACTGTGACAGCTAGATTTATAATGAGGATATGTGTGATGAGGAAGGATGATAAATCAAGTCCATGAATGTAAGTTCGATCCTCTTGAATAACTTATTTCCTCATAAATATCATATTTTGGTTAATGCATCGTTACAGATTACAATAAGATTACCATAATAGTAATCTGAATGATTATCAAGCATTCCCACTCTGTTACAGCCTTATGAACGTAAACTTTATTTCTATCTTGAGGTTATCTTGAGATGATTTCGGGGCTTAGCGTACCCGCGGCCCGGTCCTCGACCAGGCCTCCTTTTTGTTACGCACCCCCAGGAAGCAGTCTGTTGCAGCTGTCTAACTTTCAGGAATCAATTTACTACTAGGTGAACAGAAGCATCAGAAAGAAACAAACTCTGCACGTTTGATCTCTTACGTTTCAGCAGCAAAATCAATCACAAGAAATGCCTTGAAATCATAAAATTGATGATGGAGAAAAACGTGTGTTCGAAACGGCTACCAAAAAACTATTTTATAAATATAAATATCAATTTGGACGCCACAAATTATGGCTCTTGGATTCGATTCATGTATATTATCCTCATTGAAATATATAATTTTCCTTGATTCACATTGGCACAGTTTTCTGTACAGAGGAAAAATACAAGCAAATGAATTGAACAGCAATAATTTTAAACACTTTATTGACAATAATAATAATAATAGAAATAATAAGAAGAATTGAACTCCTAATAGATAAAATTCTATTGTGTGTTTATCTGCATTGTTATTAAGAGCTAATACAAATAGTCTAGATAACAAATTAATAAAAATACATATAACTAAACTGCATATTTTGCTAATTTGCATATATATATATATATTTTTAATAGAAAACTGCTTAGTCAATTTCGGCAGAATCTGACCAATCGACGTTTTCACTAATTTGCAAATTTTCGGTACAAAAAGTGGCAATTTAAAGATCCAAATACGTGCAATCACCCTGAATAACTTTCAAAGACTCACATTCCCCATAATACGTCATACAAAGATTTAAATCAGGTGAAGCTTGAGCCGAAACCCCCAGGTAATTAAAGCAATCAGAATCACCTGTCAGGTTTGACTCTTGTTTACACCTGGCTAGCAAACAACAACGACGAACCACCGCTGTAAACAGCCTCAATATGGGGGGGGGAGGGGGAGGGGGGGGGTTGGCCATAAACTAGTTATGTAAAATTGCCAAATGCAACGGCGTAGTTAGAGCAGGTGTCATTTGCAAACCTGAGTGCAACATGTGTTGTGTTGATTGCTCTTCATAAAATTATTCGATTGGTCTAACAATGGTATGAGTTTAATTAATTGTTGGGCCCTGGAGGCTAATTGTTAAAGTCTCTGTGTGGTTCCCATCGCTGCCTGTGATAACGGGACCTGCCTGCACACGGTACAATCCCAGCTAGTATATGGTACAATCCCAGCCCAGTATATGGTACAGTCCCAGCCCAGTATATGGTACAATCCCAGCCCAGTATATGGTACAGTCCCAGCCCAGTATATGGTACAATCCCAGCCCAGTATATGGTACAATCCTAGTTAGTATATGGTACAATCCCAGCCAGTATATGGTACAATCCCAGCCCAGTATATGGTACAGTCCCAGCCCAGTATATGGTACAATCCCAGCCCAGTATATGGTACAATCCCAGCCCAGTATATGGTACAATCCTAGCCCAGTATATGGTACAATCCTAGTTAGTATATAGTACAGTCCCAGCCAGTATATGGTACAGTCCCAGCCAGTATATGGTACAGTCCCAGTCAGTATATGGTACAGTCCCAGCCAGTATATGGTACAGTCCCAGCCAGTATATGGTACAATCCCAGCCCAGTATATGGTACAATCCCAGCCCAGTATATGGTACAGTCCCAGCCCAGTATATGGTACAATCCCAGCCCAGTATATGGTACAATCCCAGCCCAGTATATGGAACAATCCTAGTTAGTATATGGTACAATCCCAGCCAGTATATAGAACAATCCCAGTCAGTATATGGTACAATCCCAGCCCAGTATATGGTACAATCCCAGCCCAGTATATAGAACAATCCCAGTCAGTATATGGTACACTCCCAGCCAGTATATAGAACACTCCCAGCCAGTATATAGAACAATCCCAGCCAGTATATGGTACAATCCCAGCCAACACACAGCACAATCCCAGCCAACACAACCTGAGTGCCTGATCACCTTCTCACTATCCCAGATAACAAACGCGCTATCTAGACGCGACTGTCGAAGTAAAATGTAAATCTTTTTCGAGAGAGATACTTAGTTTAGCGGATATCCCTAACCCCTGTGATTATCGATTATATATCAGCTTGTTAACGTGTATCGTATATATGCAATGGGCTGTTATATCGTCGACGATAAGATAGCAAGTGATGGCTTCCTGGATATAAGTGTTCAGCAACAAGTTTATAACCTTATTCTTTGCTAAAGACTTATTAGCACTAAACTATTGGTGGGGTTTTCTTCTTCGAATGAAGTTCCGGATTTTAGTGTTTTGTTATTGTTGAAGACGTGGTTATGTTTACCGAGCCATAGGAGGTGGGTGGAGCGGGCGAAGCCTCGCACCTTTCTGCCTGGTGAGCACAGGAGCCTCATTTGTCGCCATTATGCATCTCTGTCATCTTCATGTACCATTTAGGGACGTGGGCTTGGTCGCGCTTAACATATTTTGATGGCACCTCGCCTCAAGGGGTCAGCGAACCCGCCTCTAGCAGCCCAAGGCGCCCAAAGGTGCTGTGTTTGGGGCTAAACATTCTAACCCAAAGCAGGTCACGTCGGGGGGCTGTGTACACAACTAATTTTTGCTCAGTGGTCGTGTCAGTGCTGGGGTAACGAGTCTTCGCCCTCAGCCGCCTCCAGTAAGTGCTGGAAGGCATGTTTTCAACCGCTCCTCTGGTTCCCCCCCCCCCCCCCGTCCCACCAGACGGCGCCAAGCGTAAATCTGGATTCATGTAGCGTTCCTGTGGAGGCCGTTCGGCTCTAGCTACACACACACACACACACACACACACACACACACACACACACACACACACACACACACACACACACACACACACACCTTCCCATTCACTATGAGTGTCACTATCTAAGCATCGGCAGCAATTTTTGTTGATATCATCGGATTTACGCAGGCTAAAGCCTGCCAAATATGATAGCCGAGGAGACTCAGGGATAGGAGAGGTGTTCACATTTAGGGGGGGTGGGGGGAGTAGGGTTCGGCTCTCAGTGTTCAGCTCACGTCTGTGGTAAGTGGTAAGTGTGGTGTTCCCAGCAGCATCCACCAGTCACCTCCCTCTCTCATCATCTTCATCTCTGAGAGTCGAGCATCATATCATCTCTCTCCCCCATTGGTAATTGGGCAAGATTTACTCTCACTCACTATTCATGGCTCGTAATTTCAGGCTCACTGAACTAGAATTAGATTAGAATATTTGGGTCTTGATTCACCATTTTTTTTTTTTGTATCTTCGGCATTCAGATTTGTGTCATATTTATAATCTGAAAATCAGCTGCATGAGTTTGGTTGTTGAAAAACTCCAAGCTCCATTTATATATTATTTAACAATAAACATCACAGAGAAAAAAAATCAAATGGAAGTGTTATTAGTCTTCTGGAGTTCGCTTTAGGAGCAAATCGCTGATATATATATATATATATATATATATATATATATATATATATATATATATATATATATATATATATATATATATATATGTCGTACCTAGTAGCCAGAATGCACTTTTTGGCCTACTATGCAAGGCCCGATTTGCCTAATAATCCAAGTTTTCCTGAATTATTATATTTTCTTTAATTTTTTTCTTATGAAATGATAAAGCTACCCATTTCATTATGTATGAGGTCGATTTTTTTTTTATTGGAGTTAAAATTAACGTAGATAAATGACCAAACCTAACCAACCCTACCTAACCTAACCTATCTTTAGAGGTTAGGTTAGGTTAGGTAGCCGAAAAAGTTAGGTTAGGTTAGGTTAGGTAGGTTAGGTAGTCGAAAAACAATTAATTAATGAAAACTTGGCTTATTAGGCAAATTGGGCCTTGCATAGTAGGCTGAGAAGTGCGTTCTGGCTACTAGGTACGACATATATATATATATATATATATATATATATATATATATATATATATATATATATATATATATATATATATATATACCGACCAAGCTACGAGCACCCCACAATAAGGAAGGCTTTCCTATCACCTCTATACTCAAATGGCACCCCACAGGGGAAGTTATCTTGAGGTTATCTTGAGATGACTTCGGGGCTTTTTAGTGTCCCCGCGGCCCGGTCCTTGACCAGGCCTCCACCCCCAGGAAGCAGCCCTTGACAGCTGACTGACACCCAGGTACCTATTTACTGCTAGGTAACAGGGGCATAGGATGAAAGAAACTCTGCCCATTGTTTCTCGCCGGCGCCCGGGATCGAACCAGGGACCACAGGATCACAGTCCAGCGTGCTGTCCGCTCGGCCGACCGGCTCCCTAAGCTTTAAGGGGAAGCTTAAATAAACCTCCCAGTCTCTTAAGATCTTCCTCTTATTGTAGTTACTCGTAGCGTCTTATGACTCTAACAGGCTACTGCTGCTGCTCCTGCTTTTTTGAACCCCGAATTATCCATAGACAAACATCCAGGTTAGTTACTCTAATGCTTATCGTAACGGTAAGGCGAATACAATTATTAATTTTTTCCTTCTTTTAGGTTTCTTAAATATATTCAGCGCCACGACTTGTCGATTCGTGATGCCTCTCAACATGGACTCTAAATGCCGCTCTCTAGACTGTTAAACAAAAAAAAAAAAGATCCGCGGTTTATGATGGGTTTATGAGTGCCACAGGTGAACTCATGTCTCATAATGTGAGTTCTTGTGATATTCATCTTGTGAGTAGTAGACGTGGTCCTGTCAGGTCTCATAATGTGAGTCGTGGTGATATTCATCTTGTGAGTAGCAGACGTGGTCCTGTCAGGTCTCATAGTGTGAGTCGTGGTGATATCCATCTTGTGAGTAGCAGACGTGGCCCTCTCAGGTCTCATAATGTGAGTCGTGGTGATATTCATCTTGTGAGTAGCAGACGTGGTCCTCTCCCGTCTCATAATGTGAGTCGTGGTGATATTCATCTTGTGAGTAGCAGACGTGGTCCTCTCAGGTCTCATAATGTGAGTCGTGGTGATATTCATCTTGTGAGTAGCAGACGTGGTCCTCTCAGGTCTCATAATGTGAGTCGTGGTGATATTCATCTTGTGAGTAGCAGACGTGGTCCTCTTCCGTCTCATAAAATGAGTCGTGGTGATATTCATCTTGTGAGTAGCAGCTAGACGTGTTCATAAAACTCATAATATGAGTTCTTACGGTGTTACACCAGAGCCCCACACTCTCGTACACAAGGTGTAGCAAGAAACCAGTGTTTTCGTAACCTCAGAAGTTACGAGGTCAACGGAGGAGAAAACCTTTCCTTAACTGTTCTCCTTGAAGCCCTTCTTCGACCACTCCGCTCCTGTGATCAACCAGCCTATAATGGCTACAGGTTTTACCCAGTCACATGCGTTCGTATCCCGCATGATCTATTCAGACGTCGATTGGATAGAAAGCGTCAGTATTAAGGTGCTTTAAGGTTAATTATTACGTCGCATTTTTAACGAATTTGTCAATTTCCACTACAGCCAAACATGGTGTATTCTCTCGCCATTACAGCAACATATGTAGGTATGTTGTATCTCCTTATTGCATGAGGTATATATCTTCTCTCAGATATGCTGTATATGAGGCATACAGTGACTTTATGAGGTAGGGGCTCATAGTATGAGATATATAGTGCCAGTTTAAAACACATAGAGATAGTACGAGAGAGATATATAGGACCAGTATGATGCTTCTACTGTCAGTATGAGTGCTAGTATGAGGAATCTATTCACATAGAGATAGTACGAGAGAGATATATAGAGCCAGTATGAGGCATCTACTGTCAGTATGAGTGGTAGTATGAGGAATCTATTCACATAGAGTTAGTACGAGAGAGATATATAGGGCCAGTATGAGGCATCTACTGTCAGAATGAGTGCTAGTATGAGGAATCTATTGCCAGTATGAGGCATCTATTGCCAGTATGAGCCAACTGGTCCCATTATGAGACATATACTGCCAGAATGAGGCATTATATCTGTCAGAGTTTAGATCAGACGCTGCTTTAAAAGATTGAAGTCCACTTCTGACACCTTCCTTTAAGACGTCTGGCCCTGAGAGCTGACTCACCTTCCTTTTCCAGGACCTAATTACCCTTCCCAGGGACCTAATTACCCTTCCCTGGACCTAATTACCCTTCCCTGGACCTAATTACCCTTTCCAGGACCTAATTACCTTCCCAGGATCTAATTACCTTTCCCGGGACCTAACTACCCTTCCCAGGATCTAATTACCTTTCCCGGGACCTAATTACCCTTCCCGGGACCTAATTAGGTCCCACCTGTAGCACACAGGTCCTCACGAAGTCTTCATCTGACGCTGCATTATACTTCTAAACAGCAGGAGTCTATGCAGCCGGGTCTCTTGATTTGCCACTCCGTCAAAAATCCAACCCACTAACCTAACCAGAAACGTGCTAACCCAAGCAACCCACCTAACTTTTCGAGTCCGATGCATAGAAAACGTGGATATTTATGAATCGTTACCCTTCATAGTAGGCTGCATTTGTAACGTTGTTTACCATTGCGTATAAAATGTGACCTATTAGTAATACGTGGACAGATTGCTCTGCAAGTTATTCTACAGTTGCTAGTCCAATGTGATTTGCCAATAGAAGCTGGATGGTTTTCCGGAGTTGAGAAAATACGGGAGCTGTGGAATGGGATCGAACCCGCGTCTCTGGGAGTCGGGATTTAGGCATCCCACTTAAGAAACCTGTTCATCTTTGAGGAATCATAATGGTTTTATTTACATTTATTAAAACAGTTTTCGGCCTTTGAAACTTCACATCCCAAGGTTATTATTGTTGAAAATAACCTCGTTTAGCTTCGGGGTTCATAAACTAATCAATGTAAACAAAGCCGCCATGATTGATGAAAGATGTACACGTTTCGTAAATGAATGGATGAATGATTCATGAATCCTGGCCATGAACTCCTGGGGTACACACATGATATATAACATTCTTGTGAGTGCATTGTGCTGTCTTCAGCTGTTGTCAGGAGTTAACCTAACAAGCTGAAACTGTTTTCTTGTTATATTAACACTTGGGTACAGGAGCAGACGACTGCTGACTCCTGTTAGCAGGCTGAGAGCTTTCCCTTCCCATAGCTCGTGGTAAGCCTTACCCTGCTAGTTTTACACACAGGTGGGTACAGGAGCAGACGACTGCTGACTCCTGTTAGCAGGCTGAGAGCTTTCCCTTCCCATAGCTCGTGGTAAGCCTTACCCTACTAGTTTTACACACAGGTGGGTACAGGAGCAGACGACTGCTGACTCCTGTTAGCAGGCTGAGAGCTTTCCCTTCCCATAGCTCATGGTAAGCCTTATACCCACTAGTTTCCCCTGGAACCCGACCCACCAATCGATTAACAACCAGTTGAATTACCCAATTACTGCTGGGTGAACAGGAGCGAGCAGTTATAAGGATTGGCGCCCAGTTAATCCTTCCTAGCCAGAACTCGAACCCAGACCAAATCGCTCGAAGAGGCGCTGAGCGAAAGTGTTACCACTTCGCCTCCAGGGACTATAATGGAGGACCACAACATACACGCAAATACAATGATAATGGAGGTATACAATTACCCGTAAATTGTAATATAATGGGGGTTTACGATTTACAATTTACAATTTATCTTGGGAGCAGAACAGGGGGAGATATTGACCCAGCGTCCTGGGGGACTTCCAGACGTGATTGGAAGTCATTGTATACATGCATACAGTGACACATTGTATAGAGGTTGTATACATGTGTCTGCTAAACCTATGTTTCCCCAGCGAGTACCGGGTTCAAGTTACTATTACACTGCTCGTTGTGTTAATAAATTGCCATGACTTAATTACTTAGTTTGGTGATAAGGATCAATGGTTTATATCTCTGGCAGCTGCAGTGTGTGGTGGAAACTCTGCCCACACCATCCTTAATTAGGCAATTTCTTATCAATTACTTCGGCGGTTTTTTAATGAATTGATTAATAGCCACGATTGATGGGCATTCTTTTGAGGTAAGAAACGGCGTTGGAAAAATTTTGAATTGTTTTTTGTTGGGTTTAAAACGATTTTGAAAACTTATTGTTGGGCTCTTGTGCTTAAAACTACTATGGAAACATATTGTTAGGCTTTATTGTCGTATTAAAAATACATTGGAAACATACTGAAGTGCATTTGTCGTGTAAGCAACGACGTTGAAAATGGATTGAAGTACATTTGATATCTTAAAGCACATTTGATATCTTAGAGTACATATGATATCTTAAAAACGACATTGCCCAGCATATGGTGACATTGGTCTTCAGCTAGGTGTTCGGAGCACTGAGACCAGATAGTGTGAAGTGTTCGGAACTTAGAAAACCAGAGTATGCTAGTGTTCGAAGCCTCGATACCAGATAAGAGCAAGGTGTTCAAATCTCCCATACCAAAAGTCGAATACTACAGGAGTATCTCCCTTCTCATTCGCCTGGCATGATCTTTTTTTCGTCAGATTTGTGTTTAAATAATCCGTAAAAAATTCCTAAAGACATTTCCTGATTTTTTTTTGTTGACGCGACTTGATTAAGAAGAGAAGATGCATCTTACCACGGGAGGAAGATCGTGTCAGAAGACAATATATATCTTAGCACAAGAGGAATATCGTGAGAGAAAGTTGCCAAGAAGAAAAGGAGGAAGCTTTCTTAAAAGCCAGAATGGACAAGAGAAAGTAACTAAAATATGAATGTAGCAGAAAGTAGCCAGAATAGTTATGGCCGGATGGGCTTCATGAGCTACAGCCTAAAGGCCCTCCGCCAGTAGAACAGTTGTAATTTGCTTATGACAAAACATCAAACATGTGAGAATGCTACAAAGGGCCTCAAGCACACACTATGAATAACAATCATCTTCCAAATCACACGTCCTTAATTTGGCAGATCTATGTCCTGCGGAAAGCCGCACTGGGGCACTTTCATTCATTGGCTATATTACAAAACTTTACCATTTTTTTCTGGTCCACCTCAGTCTTGGTCAGCAATGTCTAAAACTAAAACTGCAAGTAAATCTACATTCCCAGGTACACCTTAATCCTTCTCAGAGTTTACCATCTCCTTTTGTCGTGAAACAAAACTTTACCTGAAAAAGACTGTATAAATATGTAACAAGAAAATAATAATCATAGACTTATAATGGACCTATCATCGTTCAGAACCTTGACTACTGCGCTGCTTTTCCTGGTGTGGTTGTTAGCGGAGCTGGTCTGCGACGGCCTGCGTCAGGAGGTGGACGCCCTGCAGCGTAGATGGCTCTCCTCCTTCAGGATCAGGCTGGGGTGGGAGTCCGCCACCCCAGACAGAAGTGTCTGGACTCTGGTGCCTCTCGTCGGCACTCCAACGCCAACACGCACCCGCCGGCCAGGGGGGGTCAGCCCCCCACCCACCGGCCAGGGGGGTCAGCCCCCCAATCACCGGCCAGGGGGGTCAGCCCCCCAATCACCGGCCAGGGGGGTCAGCCCCCCAATCACCGGCCAGGGGGGTCAGCCCCCCAATCACCGGCCAGGGGGGTCAGCCCCCCAATCACCGGCCAGAGGGGGTCAGCCCCCACCCACCGGCCAGGGTGGTCAGCCCTTAATTAGGCAAGTCTATGTCCTGCGGAAAGCCGCACTGGGGCAGTTTCATTCATTGGTTATATAACAAAACTTTACTATTTCTTTGTTGGTCCACCTCAGTCTTGGTCAGTAAAGCTTCAGTGACTTAAAACTGAAACTGCAAGTAAATCTACATTCGTAGTTAAAAAAAGAAGCATTAGATGTAATAGAAGGTATGCAGAATAGGGATGTAACAAAGTAGCCATAATAGAAAAGATAAGAGTTTAAAAGATAAGAGATAAGAAAAGAGTTTATACTCTTATACCTCAAGAGTATAAACATGACAGAGAGAAAGTTGAAGTATAAGCTAATCAAGCCTTAGGCGGGTCCTGGTAGCTCCAAGAGGAGTTATAAGCACGTTCAGGTGGCCCCAAGCACAGTCTTGCATGTCTAGGTTACCCCTAGGGAAGGGATTGATTGATTGATTGATGAAGATCAATCAGTGGTTGATGAAGATCAATCAGTGGTTGATGAAGATCAATCAATGGTTGATGAAGATCAAACTGTGCCACCCAAGAGGTAGCACGGGCATGAATAAGGGGGAAGGGGGGGGGGAGAGGGGGTATTAGCCCCCAGGTTAATCCCCCCCCCCCTGATGTGATGTATTTGTAGGTAATCCCACTCCGCCAAGCCCTACTCCTTCCCAAACCTCTAACCCCAATATCTCCAAGCCTGCATCTCATACTTTATCAATGCTTCCAGGGCAATTCCTTTCCCTAACGCCTCCAAGCCCAAACGTTTCCCACACTTGCAAGCCCAAACCCTCTGGAAGCCTCCAAGCCCAAACTCTCCCCCCCTCCATACCTCGAAGCCCAATTCCTCCAAGATCACCATGCCTCTGTACCAGTGACGTGACTCGTAACCTCCAAGCGTGTACACGGAGACGGGGCCAAGGGACTTCCCACTCTTTATGATGTGTCAACTGTGGCAATGATTTACAGCCGATAAACCTAGTCGTTTCGATGTCGCCCGCATATAAAAGATATCTTTAGTGGTACATCTCCCATGATTACATTATATTTCAGTGACTATATACATGTACTTGACTGGATACCCGTCAGTCAAGTAACCAGCGGTGCCCGGGTAGACCGGGTTCCTGGTGCTTGGATTGACCCGGTCCCATTCCACCCCCCCTCAAAAAAAAATGCTATGAAATTTGTGAGAAATAGCTATAAATAATGATTACGTGTAAGGCATCTTAAGGTAAGCCAACCCACCCCATCTTTATTTCTC
Organism: Procambarus clarkii; assembly: GCF_040958095.1. Taxonomy (NCBI): domain Eukaryota; kingdom Metazoa; phylum Arthropoda; class Malacostraca; order Decapoda; family Cambaridae; genus Procambarus; species Procambarus clarkii. Next base: position 22,775,112 of record NC_091218.1, on the reverse strand, counting down.
TGTCTCTCTCAATCTCTGTCTCTGTGGACCGTGAACATATGCATCACTACCAGCGTGTAGACTGCCATACTCCAGACGTACGATTAAGTGGCTGACTCTCTCAGGGAGTGGGGGGTAGGGGGGTGACATAGGGGGGGGGGGTGAAAAGGGGGGTAAGATGGGGGGGGGCTAGGAGGAGGTACAATGGTAGAGGACCCCAGTGTTGATGACATTATTAATACATATTGGCCTATTACGGGAAAAGTATGATAGTTAGATTTTTTTAATTTTGCTGACATCAGTGTTTGATGTTTTGCAATATAGTACAAAATTAAGGAATTAAGCTAAAAAAATAATCATTCGGATTCGAGTTAATGATTTTGTACCCATTTCTTCGATGCTAACCTCGACTCGCTTCTGTTGCCTGTATGAGGCATCGAACCCATACTTTGTTCGATGCCAACGAACCCATACTGGGTTCAGTATGGGTTCCCCAACGTCTTGACAGCACCAAGTGCTGTAGGGACGTTGGGGAATAACCCTCGGCTACCAATGTCTTTTGTACAGTCACGGTTGGTCGAGTGGTTAAGGTACCGGGTACGCCAGTTGCATAGTGCTCCTGGCTGTCTGGGTTCAAATCCTTCTGAGGTGTGGAGTTTTCAGTTGCATATTGGCTTGGGGATCATTCAAGCTTGTTTGCATATATATATATATATATATATATATATATATATATATATATATATATATATATATATGTGTGTGTGTATATCACGAAAATAAACACGTGATTAAGAATGTGACAATGTCAGACCACGGAGGAAAAATGAAACAGGAAATTTCCTTAAGTACTTTCGTATATTAAATACATCTTCACCTTCTGAAGATGTATTTAATATACGAAAGTACTTAAGGAAATTTCCTGTTTCATTTTTCCTCCGTGGTCTGACATTGTCATATATATATATATATATATATATATATATATATATATATATATATATATATATATATATATATATATATATATATATATATAAATATATATGTATGTCGTACCTAGTAGCCAGAACGCACTTCTCAGCCTACTATGCAAGGCCCGATTTGCTTAATAAGCCAAGTTTTCATGAATTAATGTTTTTTCGACTACCTAACCTACCTAACCTAACCTAACCTAACTTTTCCGGCTACCTAACCTAACCTAGCCTCTAAAGATAGGTTAGGTTAGGTTAGGTAGGGTTGGTTAGGTTCGGTCATATATCTATGTTAATATTAACTCCAATAAAAAAAAATTTACCTCATACATAATGAAATGGGTAGCTTTATCATTTCATAATAAAAAAAATAGAGAAAATATATTAATTCATAAAAACTTGGCTTATTAGGCAAATCGGGCCTTGCATAGTAGGCTGAGAAGTGAGTTCTGCCTACTAGGTACGACATATATATATATATATATATATATATATATATATATATATATATATATATATATATATATATATATATATATATATATATACACACATTTAATTCATGTTTAATACTCAATAAAGTGTCGAGAATTGGATGAAACAACCATTTGACATGCTGGCAATTTTAACGTCATTGGACGTAATTTTTTCCAGCTGAGGACGTTAAATAGAGACTAAGACGACTGGAACACAGTACACAAAATTACTTTAATTAGCCACATGACAACTCGTACGGTACACGTCCAATTTGACCGTCACGGGGTCCCAGTTCGTACACAAGTTCAATCAGACCCCCAGAATTGGGGGTCTTGAAATTCAGACCCCACGCAACCGTTCTCGCGATCTGACAAGTATTAAATAAGAAGTAGTTGGCCAAGCTACATGTCCTATCAAGCTGATTATCCAATGGCTGAAGGAACCGTCTCTATTACCGTTCTTTTAATGTCAGAGAAACACGGGGATTTCGTCGCTGTGGTCCATTGCGTCAAACTGGGAGGGAATTAAGTGTGCGGACAGGTTCTTTAGTGTAATTAGTAAGTGTTTTTTTCCCCTATAGGGATTTATTTTTGAATAAATTAGATGTTATATATATAGTAGGCATCCATCAGTCTCAGGAGACTATGGAGTTGTGCTCTGGTTGTGGGTCTGGAGTGGCCTCACCAGGGCGCAAAGCCTGGGTAGGTTGATACGGGGGAGAAGCTGTTACCCATGCAGCGGGAAACAGCTTCCCCTGGTGCATGGGCTACTCACACACACACACACACACACACACACGCACACACACACATACACATACACACACACATACACATACACATACACACACACATATATATATATCGGTGTTACAAGACAAGCAATCCTAGGGGTGACCAGGCTTCCACAATCCTTGAGAGCACTCCCAACAAATTATGTAAATCTTAGTGCCCGCAGATAAGTGTTATCGGCACAACTGTGTACAATAAAACATTGGTCTTAGCACCTAAACCAACCCATGGGTTAGGTAGTTAGCACCTAAACCAACCCATGGGTTAGGTAGGGCTTGTACGTATGCAAAAGAACCAGGGCATTTGCATAATGTTTATTGTGCTTAGCTAGTCTTTGAGTTAGGGAGGTGTGTGTGTGTTCTCGCCTAGTTGTACTCATCTATTTGTGCTTACGGGGGGTTGAGCTCTGGCTCTTTGGTCCCGAGCTACTGAGGAAGCAGTACGACTCTGTTTTCAGCAAGCCATTAAACGCACTAAAGATTGATAAGCCAAATGAATTTTTCATGGATATGATACCAACGTCAATTCATATATCAGACGTCACCCTATCCCCACTAGATTTTGAAGAAGCCATAAACAGTATGCTTATGCACTCTGCACGCCTCTCAACTGTCAATCAACTGGTGTACAGGTTCTTGAGCCTACTGGGTTCTATCATATCTACACTTGAAACTGTGTATGGAGTCAGCCTCCACCACATTACTTCCTAATGCATTCCATTTGTCAACCACTCTGACACTAAAAAAAAGATCTGTCTAATATCTCTGTGGCTCATTTGGGCACTCAGTTTCCACCTGTGTCCCCTAGTGCGTGTGCCCCTTGTGTTAAATAGCCTGTCTTTATCTATCCTATCAATTCCTTTGAGAATATTGTATGTGGTGATCATATCCCCCCTAATTCTTCTGTCTTCCAGCGACGAGAGGTTTAATTCCCGTTGTCTCTCCTCGTAGCTTATACCTCTCAGCTTGGGTACTAATCTGGTGGCAAACCATTAAACCTTTTCCAGTTTAGTCTTATGCTTGACTAGATATGGACTCCATGCTGAGGCTGCATACTCCATGATTGGTCTGACATATGTGATATACGAAGTTCTGAAAGATTCCTTACACAAGTTTCTAAATGTCGTTCTTATGTTGGTCAACCTGCATATGCCATAATATCAGCAGCATATGCCGCTGATATTATCCTCTTGATATGGGCTTCAGGGGACAGGTCTGGCGTGATATCAACCCCTATTTTCTCTCTCTAACTCTTGAATAATTTCATCTCCCAAATGATACCTTGTATCTGGCCTCCTGCTCCATACACCTATCTTCATTACATTACATTTGGTTGGGTTAAACTCTAACAACCATTTGTTCAACCCGTTCTCGCACTTTCTTACAGTCAATATTGACTTATTAAATACGTGCATATGTGACATACTAAACATACTAGTTTACCTTGAAAAGCTTCATAGAAAACACCGACCTTACCTAACCTTCTTAGTATGTTAAGATAAGCATCTTATTGCTTCGTAATTACAATTATTACTTAACCTATACCTATAATAGGTTAAGTAATAATTGTAATTACGAAGCAATAAGATGCTTATCTTAACATATACTAAGAAGGTTAGGTAAGGTCGGGGTTTTCTATGAAGCTTTTCAAGGTAAACTAAAATATTCACAATAAATTAGTATGTCACATATGCACTTATTTAATAACAATCGAAAGTGCGAGAACGGGTTGTGAGGTGATACACGTGATACAGGTGATACACAGATACACGTGATACAGGTGATACACAGATACACGTGATACAGGTGATACACAGATACACGTGATACAGGTGATACACAGATACACGTGTGTATCAACTTTGACTAACACGTACATTGACTTCGTCATTGCATATCCAGGTGGTGCTGCCATCTACAGGGAATCGGCCAAGTCTCATACGTAGAACAAGATCAGCACTATAGCTATATGTGTCACTTCCGAGGACCATGTGTCCCTTCTGAGACACATGCTCAGGAACCTGTACACCTGTTGATTGACAGTTGAGAGGCGGGACCAAAGAGCCAGAGCTCCACCCCCGCAAGCACAACTAGGTGAGTACATGATCCTTTGGGGGGTAAGAGTGCCACTAATGTTTTTTTTAAGGATCTGGGCTCTAAGCTAATCGAAAAAAACAAGGGACCCAAGAGCTGCCAGCTTCCTTTTCCAGCGCCTCAGTGATGCAATACAGAGGGGAACAAAAAAAAACATCTAAGGAGCTAGAGGATTCTACACAACATTCTACAGAAGACTCTACAGAAGATTCTACAGAAGACACAACAGTCTGTGAGAACTAACCTTGCACCTTGCATGGAACCACTGCTGTAACCCCTTTTGTGTAATGAAGTTTCATATCAAATCAAATAATGAATTGCAAATTTAGAAAGGGTGGTAGGAAAATATAATATGTGAGGATACATAGGGGCCTCACAAGGCTCCTCCGGATGCTACATATCCTCTTCATCGAGGCACAGGGTCCCTATAAACACAACCAGAGGTAGTACCCCCCCCCCATGGGTGAAAACAAATAGGCTCCTCCCATACATAGGAAATGAAAGGTCACATTTCTCTCCTTTCTCTCTCTTTTGGGAACAGTTGATTAAGAGTCCAGGACGGAGCGAAACGTCGCCACTTTCAATTCATATGTGGGTTGAGGATATTATACATGTATGTATCCCCGTCCCAGGTATACATGCAGCTGGAACATGACTAATGGGTTCTTGTATGGCGGACCATCCTCATTTGCAATAATAGTAGACTAATCATAAAATATTAATGCCACTACTCGTAATAATATATGATACCTGTGCAGGCGATGAGTCACAATAACGTGGCTAATGTTGACCCAGACCACACACTAGAAGGTGAAGGGACGACGACGTTTCCGTCCGTCCTGGACCATTCTCAAGAGACTTGAGAATGGTCCAGGACGGACCGAAACGTCGTCGTCATCCCTTCACCTTCTAGTGTGTGGTCTGGTCAACATATGATACCTGTCATCCCCCCAAAAATATAACTTATAGCATCTAGTGGCAGAACGTTCAAAAAAGGTTCGAGGTTCGTACTTAACAAAAAAAAAAAAAAACGGACTGTTGAACGAAAATGAGCGTTTTGTACTATTCAGTTTGAAGAGGACATGCAAAAAAAAAATAATTATGATATCACCCTAACCTGTTTTCCCCTAGGTCTACTTCAGGACAAATATATACCAAGATAACGTATATTTGGTCGAGGATTGCTTATTTATGCCTAGGATAGATTATATAGAAACTAAATGATTTTATATAGTGAATTTATATAGTTATAAATGTATTAATAGACATCTGGAATATGCCAGAACTTGAAGATTCTTGAATACAACGGTTCATTTATGTACTTTCAACCAAGTCTTGCTATACCTTCTATATCGTCTTGATACAATGGGTCGAAAGTATATATATATATTACATGAACACGGCGCGTATAGATCATTATAGTCAGAAATGGCCAAGGTAACAAGCAGTTTAATAGTAGCCTAAAGGATCATTACTCTCGAAATCTCTCGAGTCGGCCGGGATTGGTGGGTTGGGTCAGTTCATGTTAGGAGGCGATCATGGTTTTATATCTCCCAGGGTTGAGTAATTGGGGTAATTATAGCAGGGCGACCCTAACAATCTGTGTGGGGGATTGTGTTGTTAACGTGCCACCGCGCCCGTTTGCTTAATTGCCAGGAGAGGTGGTTAGTGTATAAGACTGTTCAGGGTGGCGAGGTTCTGTGGTGGGGGGGGTTGTGGTTGATGGTGGTGGTTGGTGGTTGGTGGTGGTGCTGGTTGGTGGTGGTTGTGGTTGGTGGTGGTTGGTGGTTAGTGGTGGTTGGTGGTTGGTGGTTGATGGTGGTTGGTGGTGGTTGGTGGTGGTGGTGGTTGGTGGTTGGTGGTGGTTGGTGGTGGTGGTGGTTGGTGGTTGATGGTGGTTGGTGGTGGTTGGTGGTGGTGGTGGTTGGTGGTTGGTGGTTGATGGTGGTTGGTGGTGGTTGGTGGTGGTGGTGGTTGGTGGTTGGTGGTGGTTGGTGGTGGTGGTGGTTGGTGGTTGGTGGTGGTTGGTGGTGGTTGTGGTTGGTGGTGGTTGGTGGTTAGTGGTGGTTGGTGGTTGGTGGTTGATGGTGGTTGGTGGTGGTTGGTGGTGGTGGTGGTTGGTGGTTGGTGGTTGATGGTGGTTGGTGGTGGTTGGTGGTGGTGGTGGTTGGTGGTTGGTGGTGGTTGGTGGTGGTGGTGGTTGGTGGTTGGTGGTGGTTGGTGGTGGTGGTTGATGGTGGTGGTTGTGGTTGGCTGGTAGTGGGTGTTCGTGCTTACCTATCAGTGATTACGAGGATTAATGATTGTGGTGGCGAGGTGAGGGTGATTATCAAGGGAAAGCACCAAGCCATTACGACTATATAACACTGGGAAGGGGCCAGGAGAAGGGCAGAGCAGTTACAGCGCCGCTCCTGTGCCAGGTAAGTCCACTACGGGCTCACCATAGCCCGTGCTACTTGGACATTTGTTCCCAGTAGCTGAATCTTAAACAACAACAGCCAGGATAAGGATTTTAGATGGGACGGAGGGAAGGAATGGTGCCCAACCACTTGGTGGACGGTTGGGAATTGAACGCCGACCTGCATGAAGCGAGACCGTCACTCTACCGTCCAATCCGATGGTGGTGGCGAGTGATCCTTGGTTATATAGGTGATACTAGTAGCGGTGATCACAGGTATCTTGAGGTTATCTTAAGATGATTTCGGGGCTTTAGTGTTCCTGCGGCCCGGTCCTCGACCAGGCCTCCACCCCCAGGAAGCAGCCCGTGACAGCTGACTAACACCCAGGTACCTATTTTACTGCTAGGTAACAGGGGCATAGGGTGAAAGAAACTCTGCCCATTGTTTCTCGCCGGCGCCTGGGATCGACCCCGGGACCACAGGATCACAAGTCCAGCGTGCTGTCCGCTCGGCCGACCGGCTCCTCTAGCTGTAACCACCGCCACAATGACTTGAATCACCAACCGTAATCACCCACAAACAACCAGTAACAACCATTCCGGGGCGACCTGTAACCAGCCGCTCGACGATCAAACTACGCCAAGGTTTCTTAAAGATGTTTTATACGTTCTTGTTCGAGGCAAAACACAGCCAGTTCCTCATATTACCGCTGGCCAGAGGCCTCGCCCTCTGACTTACCGTATTAGGCTACACTCCTTGTAACTTACGACAAGCTGTTGCTTGCTTTAAATCACAATTAAAAACAAGCTTAAAATCACTCATTGCAGATGCAATAATTAATATCCGCTCACCTGAACAACGTAGCCTCGTAGCCTGGTGGATAGTGCGCAGGACTCGTAATTCTGTGGCGCGGGTTCGATTCCCGCACGAGGCAGAAACAAATGGGCAAAGTTTCTTTCACCCTGAATGCCCCTGTTACCTAGCAGTAAATAGGGACCTGGGTGTTAGTCAGCTGTCAGGGGCTGCTTCCTGGGGGTGGAGGCTTGGTCGAGGACCGGGCCGCGGGGACACTAAAGCCCCGAAATCATCTCAAGATAACCTCAAGATAACGAAAAAAAAACCTTTTTGCAACATCCCGTTAAGCATAAACTCGTTATCGAAATTCCTCAGTTTTTTTAAAGGAATAATCATAAAATTCATCCCCTGATTAAACGATAACCCAAAAATCTAAAAAAATAACAAAAAACGATATCACAAAAATTCGGAATTATGAAGAAATTAAAAAAAAAAAAAGGGAAGGGAAGGGAACTATCAGGTGGAAAGCGCCAAGCCATTATGACTATATAGCACTGGGAAGGGGTCAGGATAAGGATTTGGGATGGGACGGGGGGAAAGGAATGGTGCCCAACAACTTGGACGGTTGGCGGGATTGAACGCCGACCTGCAAGAAGCGAGGTCGTCGCTTTACCGTCCAGCCCAAGTGCTTGAACAAAAGCAGAAAGGGAAATAGCTTTCAACAATAAGTGTGATTGTTACTGCGTTCATGTGTAGCCAGTCAGCTGGAGGGGATTGAAAGCTAAAGGAAAAAAATAACTTTCTCTTCCTAAATTAACATGCAATCACTCTATTTATCAGCGCGCGTGTCCGGGCAGAGGCTCCGAGCGGTGTTACCAACAGGGTTGTGAGGCTCCGAGGCTCCGAGCGGTCTTACCAACAACGCTGTGAGGCTCCGAGCGGTCTTACCAAACAACGCTGTGTGGCTCCGAGCGGTCTTACCAACAGGGCTGTGAGGTTCCGAGCGGTCTTACCAACAGGGCTGTGAGGCTCCGAGCTTCCTTACCAACAGGGCTGTGAGGTTCCGAGCGGTCTTACCAACAGGGCGGTGAGGCTCCGAGCGGTCTTACCAACAACGCTGTGAGGCTCCGAGCGGCCTTACCAACAGGGCGGTGAGGCTCCGAGCGGCCTTACCAACAGGGCGGTGAGGCTCCGAGCGGTCTTACCAACAAGGCAGCGCGGCTCCGAGCGGCCTTACCAACATCACTCCCACGGCCTTAATGCTTGAACCTTGACTTATCAAGCGTGTTTATTGTGTCTTACGCGACGCTATCGGAGAGGATATCACCTGATATCAATCACCGTCTCTGACTCTTGTGTGAAACCTCCTATATGGTGCTGGGCTCAAGTGGAGACGATATCCAATTTTAGCGTTAAATTTAACGTCGAATCAACGTCGATTACGTTAATTCAAGATTGCATTAACGTTGCTCTTGGATCCTATGCCTACTGGGCGATGGTTAAGAGCACTTAAGACCACTTGCCAGCACTTAAGACCACTTGCCAGCACTTAAGAGCACTTGCCAGCAGGCTGTCAAGCACCTCAACCTTTGACCTGATAATAGTGTCTTATAATAGGTATTATAATAGGTATTGCCTATTACAATAGGTATTATATTAACCTATAATAGTCTCACTGAAGTCTCGATATAAGCCTATAGTATATATTTATACTCACAGGCTTCCTGTCCCCGATAAAACGAGTTACTGTTATGAATTGTTAAATACCTCATCATCAGAATCACCCTATAGTAAGTAATACAATTAAATTGTCAGGTAATAGAATGGAGTACTAGCTCTTACTAGACACAATCATTTCACAATCACCGACGTGATTGTGTTCGACGTCTCGTAGCTCGAATCATGGAGACGGGAGATTGATTCCCACGCAAAGAACCGATCAGGGCTGACAGATAGACATGAGACGATAGATCAAGTCATTCGTATTACAGAGCTAGTATTCATCAGGCATTTGCACAACCACTACGACTTTTTTAATCATGTCGGCGTTGGTTTCCCTTGAACAGTAGAGGGAAGATTTAGGCATTTTCCCTAAATCAAGCATTTGAGAAACCTCTACGACTTTTTTAATCATGTCGTAGGGAACATGGGAGCCGGTCGGCCGAGCGGACAGCACGCTGGACTTCTGATCCTGTGGTCCCGGGTGCCGGCGAGAAACAATGGGCAGAGTTTCTTTCACGCTATGCCCCTGTTACCTAGCAGTAAAATAGGTACCTGGGTGTTAGTCAGCTGTCACGGGCTGCTTCCTGGGGGTGGAGGCCTGGTCGAGGACCGGGCCGCCGGGACACTAAAGCCCCGAAATCATCTCAAGATAACCTCAAGATGTCGGCGTTGTTTTCTCCTTGAACACTATATTGTAAAATGGCCCATATTGACTGACTTTCCTTCCTCGGTTGAGATATGATGAACTTTGTAAATATGATGTGAATACTGGAACACTTTATGATGTACCGGACCTGTACCATAAGAATCTCTGTAATGCATCAGTTATGTAATGTGTGATGTAATTATAACGAGCTTGTAAAGGCGTCTTAATCACCTGTGGTTGAGTGATTACACTGTCAAGGTAAGAGAGACGTGAATATATATGTGAAATCAGGTTAGAATTGTTACACACAGAGATCACACTAACGTGATGCATCACGTTAGGATTTGATGCATTTGATGCATCACGTTATTTGATGCATCACGTTATTTGATGCATCACGTTATTTGATGCATCACGTTATTTGATGCATCACGTTATTTGATGCATCACGTTATTTGATGCATCACGTTATTTGATGCATCACGTTATTTGATGCATCACGTTATTTGATGCATCACGTTATTTGATGCATCACGTTAGTGTGATCTCTGTGTGATGATGATGTAAGGGCGAAGAGGGAGAACGGCCTATTGACATAGCTCGGGTGCTGGGGGAGGGGAGGAGGGGTTGTGTAAAATCCTGGTTTGTGACTCGGAGAGGCTACGGGATCCAGTAAGTTCAGTAGAACTTCGGTTTCAACCCTTTTACCCTGTCGTAGCTCAGTCGATTAAGGCAGTGTCTGGGATGCTCCCGGACGCAGGTTCGAATCCTCGTCACGGCCCTTGTGGATTTGTTCATTAGTTAGAATTGTATTTCACTGTTGTAAACGATCATTAATCACAATCTGTGGTTGAGTATTCAACAACCAACTGTGCTATATGTAAGATAACACATGAAAAAATCCCACAAGGGCTGTAATGAGAGTTCGAACCTACGCACAAGATGTTCCCAGATGCACCTTAGTCAACTGTGTCACGGCATTGACTGAGGCCCATCTGGGAATATCCCGTCTGTAGGTTCGAACCCTCATCACGGCCCTTGTGGATTTGTTCATTGGAGATATCACGTTATTGTGATGTCTGTGTGTATGTACGAGAACATACTTCGAACCCTGATTATGTAGGCGCGCTGTAATGTATTGTAATTCTAACCTTATTTATGGCGGACAGAAGAAAATGTATATATATGCTGGTTAGCATATATATATGCTAACCACATTAGCATATAGGGAGCCGGTCGGCCGAGCGGACAGCACGCTGGACTTGTGATCCTGTGGTCCTGTTACTTGTTCTCTCGACTAATACGTCATATTTCGTACGTTATGGGTCCGTAACGTAACACATTAACAAGTACAGAACTATGAAAAGTCTTGAAGCTCACAAAATATCCACGTTTTCTATACGTTGCTTGTTTAGGTTAGGTTAGGACTTTTGTATTCTGTACATGAACGGGATGGATTTACAACCATTGTGAAAGTCCAATTGGACTTTGATATATTTAAAGTCACGTGATTGGTGGTTATCGTGAGGTGACGTTCATTTTAGCAGTTTCGTACATATCATGATTGTGTGGTTTGGTTGCTGCACGGTGATTGGCCCAATCAGATTGGAATCGATTGGTCTCAAGTTCCATTCCGGCACACGGCCAACCGTTTATAGGCACGTTATCTGTCTCCTAGCAGTAAATAGATGCCTAGGAGTTAGTCGACTGTTGTGGGTCGCAACCTCAGACCGTCCTTCTCAGGTTTCCCCATCGTCAAGAAAGTGTCGTACTAAAGTGCCCCCTTATCCTAACCTACCAGAGGACCCACAACAGAAAACGGGACAGAACGGTCAATTTCGCGAGTCGCTACAATTTTCCAGTACGACAATTTTTGGCCTTATTCCTGGAAACACAAACCGAAACTGTCTCTATTTTCCGCTTGTTACAACTTGTAATAAAATTGTTACATCTTGGCTTAACGTGTTTATGACGTATTAGAACGTTGTTACAACTTGCTATATTGGTTGTTATAACTGGTTAGGAAGTGTTAAAACTTGTTCGAACGTTGTACCAACGTCGTAATTTCGGTGTGTGTTTGGCCTTGGGTAGTATGAGAATACATCAAAATGCGACGCTCTATTAGGAGGACGGGTTGACAGATTGAGGAAGGAGAGTTGAGGGAGAAGCCTTGATGAGCCTTAAAGATGTAATACCAAATGAAATATATTATCTTATCTATGTCCAATTAATCAGTCGTTCTCTAATCCAGTTTAGTAAAATAGCTCGGAGCCAAGTACGCTTTCCTCGTTAAGCTCTCATGCGGAACCTGTTGAAAGTGTTCGCTAAGGTCAAGATAAAAATACTAAGACGGTCGCTATTATAGATACAAGTGGGCAGAACGAGAGTAAATTAGCAAGACCGGAACCCGCCCCCCCCCCTTGATATATATATATATATATATATATATATATATATATGCGAACAAGCCTGAATGGTCCCCAGGACATATGCAACAAATGGTCCCCAGGACATATGCAAATATATATATATATATATATATATATATATATATATATATATATATATATATATATATATATATACACCAGGTTAAGCCCTATATGGTTTGCTTATGATAAAACGGTAAGTCTTAGCACTCTCCGTGGTGTAGTGGTAAGACACTCGCCTGGCGTTCCGCAAGCGCTATGTCCTGGGTTCGTATCCTAGCCGGGGAGGATTTACTGGGTGCAAATCCTTAACTGTAGCCTCTGTTTAACTCAACAGTAAAATGTGTACTTGGTTGTAACAACGATTCTTCGCGGCGGGGATCGTATTCCAGGGACTTGCCCGAAACGCTACGCGTACTAGTGGCTCTACAAGAATGTAACAACTCTTGTATATATCTCAAAAAAAAAAAAAAATGCTAAGTCTGAATGACTTTAGAGCACTTGGAAAGAATATTTGGATAAATTTGAAGAAGTCTTGTGTTGTCAATATCATAAAAACCCTGATAGTGATTGCTCCAAGTATTTCGTTCTATAAACCTCTTGACCTCTCTTCTGCATGTGTTAAGGACCAAACAAGTTAGCTATTGTTAGCATTTAAGATTTAAATATTGGCTCCAAATATATTTGTAAGTCAGAATTCGGCTCAAAAATAGCGCTCATGAGTCAAATTTGCGATATTTACGATATTTTTAAAACTGTCGGGGGGGGGGGGGGGGGGGGGTTTGAGCCAAATGTGACCCATCGCCGTTTTCAGTAATTGGCATATTTTCGGTATGAAAAGTTGTAATTTCAAACTCCAAATATGTGCAGTTAGCCAGAATTTGGCTCAAAATAACGCTCATGAGTCAGATTTGTGATATTTCCGATTTTTTAGTTAGTGTTTGATATATTTATTTCAAAATTTGTTGTTTTGTGGTAATATTAATATATATATATATATATATATATATATATATATATATATATATATATATATATATATATATATATATATATATATATATATATATTAGAAACATGAATTTACTGACTTGTTAGGTTTGGACAGGTTAGGTTAGGCTAGGTTAGGTTAGGTTAGGTTAGGACAGGTTAGGTTAGGACAGGTCAGGTTAGGTTAGGCTAGGTTAGGTTAGGACAGGTTAGGTTAGATTAGGTTAGGTTAGGCCCGGTTAAGTTAGGTTAAGACAGGTTAGGTTAAGACAGGTTAGGTTAGGCTAGGTTAGGTTAGGACAGGTTAGGTTAGGCTAGGTATGGTTAGGTTTGGGCAGGTTAGGTTACATTAGGACAAGTTAGGACAGGATAGGGCAGGTTAAGTTAGATCCGGTTAGGTTAGGTTAGGACAAGTTAGGGGGACCTCGCTAAAACCCAAAACATGCATGAATACACTCTGGCTTCCTGTCCCCCGACACTATGAATTATTAATTAATTATAGTGTAATAAAGAGCGTTATATGTCCATAAGAAAATAATTTAATATATAATATTTCAGGAAAAAATCGGCTTGTTAGGCAATTTGGCCTACTGTGTGTTGACAAGTCATATATAATATATTGTGTGTTGACAAACATATAAGTGCATAGACAATTATTCCTAATTTCTCGGTGGTTTCGGCATTGGTATATCAACTGACTCATTTATATATGATTCTCGGCATATATAATATGATCAGTTATTGGAATGATTGTGGATACAGCCTTTGGCAGCGCTAGCTGAGTGAGAAACAGCTGGTTGGGTACCAGGAGCTAAGTGACAGGTGTGGCTCGTTGATGGTGATGTTGTCAGGTGAATGTTCTCTCTCTACACACACACACACACACACACTCCTCCAAACATACTCCTCAACACCCTCTGTCCTCACGCACACGCACTAGGGGACACAGGTGGAAACTGAGAGCCCAAATGAGCCACAGAGATATTAGAAAGAACTTCTTTAGTGTCAGAGTGGTTCACAAATGGAATGCATTAGGAAGCAATCTGGTGGAGGCTGACTCCATACACAGTTTCAAGTGTAGATATGATAGAGCCCAATAGGCTCAGGAACCTGTACACCTGTTGATTGACGGTTGAGAGGCGGGACCAAAGAGCCAGAGCTCAACCCCCGCAAGCACAACTAGGTGAGTACAACTAGGTGAGTACACACCTCGAAAGTCCTCAACACCCTCTGTCCTCTCCCCACACACACATACACTCCTCCAAACATACTCCTCCACACCTGTCCTCTACACACACACACACACACACACACACACACACACACACACACACACACACACACACACACACACACACACACACACACACACACACCTCCACACTCCCTACAAAGCATCATGTATAACTGTCAACCCAAAAGATCATGCAAATTACATCAACAAACTCTCGCCTTGACTCTTACGTTCAATCAACTCAATTATCTTAACAATATGTTCTCCCTCACAGCATCACCAATCTCTAATGTAAGATTGGGAAAAGTCATGAGATGACTATACACGAATATATATATATATATATATATATATATATATATATATATATATATATATATATATATATATATATATATATAAGAGAATGTACGATGGTAATCACAGAGATACGAATGGAAAATTTTATTCGATACTTTAACAATGAAGTTCTTTCAATTCTGGATGGATTGAACAGGTGCACATTATCGTAGATCAAAGTCAAAAGTTGTTAAATGTAAACAGAATAACATTTGCAGTGTGATATATATACATTGGTAAAACAATGTTTGGTTTATTATTAGAACAGTGACATGTATCAAATTCTGATATGTATTTATGAGAGGGTTCAGCCCTTTTCTCTGTTGACAATGTCGAGTTGACGAGCGCCAAATACCTCTATATATATATATATATATATATATATATATATATATATATATATATATATATATATATATATATATATATTTATATAACAATGAGGTGAGCTGGTCAATGCCAGTAAAGGCAACCACGCATCACATGTATGTGTGGGGGGGGTGGGTGGGGGGGGCCAGCGTTGAGCCATGACCACGACATGAGAGGTCACTGGTAAATGCTCTTCTCCTCTGATTGGCACAACCACCATGTCCTTCGTCTGATGGTGTGATGATGGGTCGTCCTTCACATATAGCTGACTGTCTGCTTGGCTAATTTCCTGATTGCTTCGTTGATTTACTGACTGGCTGACTGATTTGCTAGTTAGGTAATTGGCTACTTTGCTGACTGGCAAAATGGATGATTGATTGGCAAATTGGATGACTGACTGACTGGCTTCTTGGCTAATCACTTTGCTGGCAGGTTTCTATTTTGCTAAGAGGCCTATGACCGGAAAATTACTAACTGGTAGGTTGACCGTGGTAGTTAATAAGCTAGTTGCATAACAAGATCGG
>NC_091218.1:22560522-22758851 GCF_040958095.1 Procambarus clarkii | reverse complement strand
CACTACCACCACCACCACCACCACCCCCACCACTACCACCACCACCACATCCACCACCCCCCCCCCACCACTACCACCCCCCACCACTACCACCACCACCACCACCACCACCATCACCACCACCACCACCACCCCCACCACCACCACCACCACATCCACCACCACCACCCCCCCCCCACCACTACCACCCCCCACCACTACCACCACCACATCCACCACCACCACCACCCCCCCCCCACCACTACCACCCCCCACCACTACCACCACCACCCCTGGCTGCTCTAACCATAGGGGTAACTTCACAAAACAGGAGGCAACCCTCATTAACCTAATTAGAGAAGTTATGCCGAACAAAATATTAGGGTCTTGTTCCCCCTAACACATCTTTATGTGTCTGTGTGTTAATTAAGAACCATTTCCACCTTCTGGACATCGGAGTTTACCCGGTTTGAAAAGTAATTGAATCTGCAAGTTATACCATTTAGTCAAATTGTCTTGTAAGTTTGTAACCTTCTCTTAGGGAATTTGATTTCCTTAAAGATCGACAACGACCGTTAGCGCTGCAGTGAACGTTAGCTTCGGTATTAACGTACGGGTGGAAATACAAAATACAACGAAATAACGAAACGTTTCGTTACAAAACGTTCGTTTTGTAACGAAATACAAAAATAAATAAAAAGAATAGGGATAGCATGAGAAGAATATATTCTCTGAATTGTTATTTTCTTGTATATTCGTATTATCATATGTTCCTCCTCAATACTCAGAGGGAGATAGGGAGGGGGGTGGGTTATCTTGAGGTTATCTTGAGATGATTTCAGGGCTTTAGTGTCCCCGCGGCCTGGTCCTCGACCAGGCCTCAACCCCCAGGAAGCAGCCCGTGACAGCTGACTAACACCCAGGTACCTATTTTACTGCTAGGTGGGGGTGGATATCTAAGAGTACTTGAAACTCATGAACAAATCCACAAGGGCCGTGACGAGGATTCGAACCTACGTCTGTGAGCATCCCAGACGCTGCCTTAATCGACTGAGCTACGACATGGTAAAAGAGTTGAAACCGAAGTTCTATTGAACTTGAACTTACTTAATATAGGGGAGCTGGTCGGCCGAGCGGACAGCACGCTGGACTTGTGATCCTGTGGTCCTGGGTTCAATTCCAGGCGCCGGCGAGAAACAATGGGCATAGTTTCTTTCACCCTATGCCCCTGTTACCTAGCAGTAAAATAGGTACCTGGGTGTTAGTCAGCTGTCACGGGCTACTTCCTGGGGGTGGAGGCCTGGTCGAGGACCGGGCTGCGGGAACACTATAAGCCCCCAAATCATCTCAAGATAACCTCAAGATACTGCATCCTGCAGCCTCTCCGAGACACAAACCAGGGTTTTACACAACTCCCCCCTGCACTCGAGCTAAGTCAATAGGCCGTTCTCCCTCTTCGCTCTTCATTACGCACAGGAATCACAATAGCTTGATGAATCAATGAAACTCATCTTTGTTATATGTTAATTGAGGTGCTTGGTGTACAGGATCATGATGAGCTGATGAATGAGAGAAATGATATCCGAACCCTGTTATCTTCTTTATCGAATATGTTATTGATGATTGTTATAGTAGAAACTTGTTGCTTGAAGTCTTACTTGAAGAAACGCTGGTGTGTATATAGCCTTTTGTCGAAGAGAATTGGGGAGAGCTTGATTTTTTTTTTAAATTTTGCCCCGAGGGGCGAGTTTATTGGGCAGCGTCACTCATCTTGTGAGTGGACACACCGTCATAGTGACAGTATTGGGCAGCGTCACTCATCCTGTGAGTGGACACACCGTCATAGTGACAGTATTGGGCAGCGCCACTCATCTTGTGAGTGGACACACCGCCATAGTGACAGTATTGGGCAGCGTCACTCATCTTGTGAGTGGACACACCGTCATAGTGACAGTATTGGGCAGCGTCACTCATCTTGTGAGTGGACACACCGTCATAGTGACAGTATTGGGCAGCGTCACTCATCTTGTGAGTGGACACACCGTCATAGTGACAGTATTGGGCAGCGTCACTCATCCTGTGAGTGGACACACCGTCATAGTGACAGTATTGGGCAGCGTCACTCATCCTGTGAGTGGACACACCGCCATAGTGACAGTATTGGGCAGCGCCACTCATCTTGTGAGTGGACACACCGCCATAGTGACAGTATTGGGCAGCGCCACTCATCCTGTGAGTGGACACACCGCCATAGTGACAGTATTGGGCAGCGCCACTCATCTTGTGAGTGGACACACCGCCATAGTGACAGTATTGGGCAGCGCCACTCATCCTGTGAGTGGACACACCGCCATAGTGACAGTATTGGGCAGCGCCACTCATCCTGTGAGTGAACACACCACCATAGTGACAGTATTGGGCAGCGCCACTCATCCTGTGAGTGAACACACCACCATAGTGACAGTATTGGGCAGCGTCACTCATCCTGTGAGTGGACACACCGCCATAGCAGCATGTACAACACTCCCCAATAGGAAGAAAACCCGCTGGGTTGTTCATCCTGTCACTTGTACCCAGACACAGCTGGGACTGGCTTAACTGTCTCGAGTGAACATCTCCCCATACTCCTCCTTGAGTACCTTATGTTGAATACACAATTATTTTTACAGCAAACTGCCAAAAATTTCAGTGCTATATATTTAAGGCAGCATCGACCTTTAAGGAGTTCCTTAAGGTGAGACTGGATACGCTGTTGTTCTTATACTTCCTCTCTGATGGTTTACTGCCCGAGGATAGCAGATAGACTAAGAATAATCCATCATGTAGACGTATATAAGTACCGTGCTCCTCCGGGTCACACAGTTTCCAATGCTGTCGTAATTTTTCTCATTGTAGCGTCTGGCAGAGATTGTAAGCTCAACGTGAAGCTTGTATGAATATTTTTATGTTCATTGTTGTTTAAGATTCGCTACTTGGAACAAAATGTTCCAAGTAGCACGGGCTATGGTGAGCCCGAAGCACTAGTGACCATGTTTTTTGTAATATGACGAACTGATGATCAACGAATCCCTTCCAGTGGTATATATATATATATATATATATATATATATATATATATATATATATATATATATATATATATATATTCTGCTGACTGGATGCGTTAATTTCGTCATATAACGTTACCTTACCTTGAGGTGCTTCCGGGGCTTAGCGTCCCCGCGGCCCGGTCATCGACCAGGCCTTCCTGGTTGCTGGACAGATCAATATATATCATTATCGTTATATCACGTATATCATTAACGTTATATATATCGTTATATCATTAATCCCGTACTTTCCTTAATGGCGTTATGTTATTAAAGCCGTACTTGCGTTAATGGTGTTCTGTCTCCAATGCCGCTTACACACTAACGTCGTTTACTCGTTAAAAGTCGTTCACTCGTTAATTGGGTCAGATCACCTGCATCATTAAGCGAGAATGACCTTATTGTTGACTGAGGTTAATTGCCGCCGGGTTGATGTGAAGCAATCCTACCCCCCCCTTTCCTCCTCCCCCCCCCCCACACCTGTTGGGCAGTCCCCCCCCCCCCTCCGCCCCACACACACCTGTGGAGTGGTTAGGGTCAGGTGCCCCCGTAGGGCGGGGTCAACGCCCCCTCCTGGCTGCGGGGGGAAATAGGTGAGAGTTACAAGGCAGTGTTAGTAAATTGCTCTCCATTGTTAGCGGTGGTGGAGCTGGTCCGCCACCAGTATTCACCTAGTTGTGTTCAGCTAGTTGTGCTGGCGCGGGTTGGGCTGTGGCTCTTTGGTCCCCGCCTCTCAACTGTCAATCAACTGGTGTACAGGTTCCTGAGCCTACTGGGCTCTGGCATATCTGCGTTTGAAGCTGTGTATGGAGTCAGCCTCCACCACATCACTTCCTAATGCATTCCATTTGTCAACCACTCTGACACTAAAAAAGTTCTTTCTAATATCTCTGTGGCTTATTTGGGCACTCAGTTGTGTGTGTGTGTGTGTGTGTGTGTGTATCCACTTAGTTGTATTCATCTAGTTGTGCTTGCGGGGGTTGAACTCTAGATCTTTCGGCCCACCTCTCAACTGTCAATTCCCCCCCCCCCTCACCCACTACCTCACCTACTGCTAGGTGAACAGATCATCAGGGTGAAAGAAATTCTGCCCATTTGTTTCCGCCATCGCCGGAGATCGATCCCCGGACCCTAGGATTACGAATCCCGAACGCTGTCCACTCAGATATAACACCCTGTAGACAAACTTGTCCACTCAAATTCGTAATTCCTTCCCAATTGAGCAATGTTACTAGTCTAGATTACCAGTTCGTAATAGGGTCTGACCTTTGACCCCGGGTGAGTTGACCTGCGGTGAGGGGGGGGTTCACGTGTCACCTACACTCGAAACAACATGATATGAGATTGCGGTGAAGGTGCGCGCGGCCGCGAACCTCGGGAATGTTTGCGGTGAATGTGAGATATAGTATGTGGCGCAGAGAGTGCGCGCGCGCGTATGACATTACAGGGGATGGGGGGGGTGATGTGGGGGGGGGGGGGGACCATGCCAAATCGTACCCATAGAGCATGCTGGGAATAACAGTGTCATGACACATAATATTGACTCGGTAGGATGCGATATAATACCTACCTGATATCTTTCCTGATATATCTTTTAGATGCCTGATATATCTTTTATCGTCTAGAAATAGATAACTATTTCTACTTGTATTCTCACGTAAATGTGGCTTGCAGGGTCGACCGCCAGCTCCTAAGCCACGGCTTGCTGGGTGTAGCTGACTTTAATTGTTTCACATATTCCATTACATTTGTTTGCGGTGAGTGGTGCGTGCGTGCGCTTGAGAGTGGTGCGTGCGTGCGTGTGCGTGTGCGTGTGTGAGCGTGTGTGAGCGTGTTTTATATACAACAGAACAAGAGAGAAACATATAACCCTACAAGAGACACCTGATCAAAAAGTGTATGAAAGAGAGAGAGAGAGAGAGAGAGAGAGAGAGAGAGAGAGAGAGAGAGAGAGAGAGTGTAAGAGAGAGAGAGAGAGAGAGAGAGAGAGAGAGAGAGAGAGAGAGAGAGAGAGAGAGAGAGAGAGAGTGTGTAAGAGAGAGAGAGAAGGGGGAATCTTCTTCTTGAGGTTATCTTGAGATGATTTCGGGGCTTTTTAGTGTCCCCGCGGCCCGGTCCTCGACCAGGCCTCTACCCCCAGGAAGCAGCCCGTGACAGCTGACTAACACCCAGGTACCTATTTTACTGCTAGGTAACAGGGGCATAGGGTGAAAGAAACTCTGCCCATTGTTTCTCGCCGGCGCCCGGGATCGAACCCAGGATCACAAGTCCAGCGTGCTCTCCGCTCGGCCGGCCGGAGATAACGTACATCACAAGGGGTTACAAAAATAAATAAATTAAACAGCGTGATATCCTTCCCGATGACGCTGAACAGAAACCACAGAGACCGTGAGGAGATAGCCATCAGTGGGCGTTGGATAGCTATTTATGATAACGAGATATCGACCAAGCGCGCTCTGCGCAGCGACGGGCAGGGAAGTAGCGCTGGAAGAGAAGGGAAAGGAACTATCAGGAGGGGGAAAGTGCCAAGCCATTACGACTATATAGCACTGGGAAAAGGGTCAGGATAAGGTTTTGGGATGGGACGTGGGGAAAGGAATGGTGCCCAACCACTTGGTGGACGGTCGGGGATTGAACGCCGACCTGCATGAAGCGAGACCGTCGCTCTACCGTCCACCCCAAGTGGTTAGGCGCGCTGGAAGAGAAATAGAGGAACCAGAAACAGGGAAACAACGTTGGAAGAGAAATAGAGGAGCAAAAAGCAGGTTAAGTAGCAGTAGAATAGGAAAAAAAATGATAGATAACGCATATCGACCAGCGAGATATAAAATGGTAATTAATTTGTCAATAAAGATGTTAATAATAATAATAAAGCGAGATAAACGAATATTTACTTCATTTAAGCCTTAGGGGAGCCGAGCGGACAGCACGCGGGACTTGTGATCCTGTGGTCCTGGGTTCGATCCCGGGCGCCGGCGAGAAACAATGGGCAGAGTTTCTTTCACCCTATGTTCCTGTTACCTAACAGTAAAATAGGTACCTGGGTGTTAGTCAGCTGTCACGGGCTGCTTCCTGGGGGTGGAGGCCTGGTCGAGGACCGGGCCGCGGGGACACTAAAGCCCCGAAATCATCTCAAGATAACCTCAAGATAACCACACACCAGTGTGGACTGGAGAATTGCTCAGTTCAAAGCTGATAGAATACGTGGTTGTTAAAGATTCGCTATCTGGAATGGAAAATTCCAAGTAGCACGGGCTATGGTGAGCCCGTAGGCCTTTTTTGGTAGAATAGGGTAAACATACAAGCCTTCGATGTTCTCACACCAGCAACTCCTTATCATCCCCACCGATATCTACTTGAGTTATCCTGTCGTAACCCGTTCTGTTATCAGCTTTAAAAGATGCATCTTGGCGTATATTATTGACTACTGCGGCTAAACGTTATCTAGCTATCTTGCTAAAATAATTTCGGCCTTCGCAAAGTAGAACATTTATACATTACAAATGAGTCTTAATGCGATTTTTTTTATCAATCGTAATCGAGTCAGTACAAAATATTAAAGAAAAGCACTCACCTCGATAGGTTAGAGATAAAAAAGGAGATTTACACGAGATATCTACTAGATGGATATTTCTCAAGTCATAATATTGGCCAGATAGCAGGCGGAAGAATTAGCTAGATAGCAGGCGGAAGAATTAGCCAGATAGCAGGCGGAAGAATTAGCTAGATAGCAGGCGGAAGAATTAGCCAGATAGCAGGCGGAAGAATTAGCTAGATAGCAGGCGGAAGAATTAGCTAGATAGCAGGCGGAAGAATTAGCCAGATAGCAGGCGGAAGAATTAGCCAGATAGCAAGCGAAAAAGTTATAAAGTCATTGAGTTGGTATATGAGTTAACAGCAATGTTTCTTTCTCTCATAATATTCTTCGACTCATTTCTGTACCAATTAGGCAACAAGAAATATATTTTTATGTGTTGATATTTGCACATATGTACAGCACATATGTTGCTATCCACACTATCATAGATAACAGTTTATACACTTGCTTCACCACGGGTTGGGTATAGGGTGCATAATAAAGAAATTGAATTTGCATCTTCTTAGTCAAGAAGGATATGAAGAGTCAGATAACCACTAGATTTCGCCTTGTTTCTCCTAAGAAAATTCCTCCTAAGTTCCTCCTAAGTCCTCCTAAGTTCCTCCTAAGTCCTCCTAAGACTTAAAGTTTTTAAGTTCCAGGCAGCTATATCTTCCAAGAGCTTCCACTATTGTATATCTCTAGGCCTGGTTGGCTGTGTGTAGGCCTCATACAAGTCCGTGTATTAATCCCTGTATGCCTCAAATTATTGTTGTGTGTGTGTGTGTGTGTGTGTGTGTGTGAACTAGCTGTTTGAGATAATAAGTGATTATGTCGGCAAATAAAACAAGTTAACTCAAATTAATATAATTGTCAAATTGCTCTCTCTCATCAATATGCTGGACAGAACACACAAAAGTAATTTTGACGATAAGATAATATATTTGGTTATGCTGAGCTAAATGCTTGGGCATTACAATCACCGAGTTAAATTGAGCACTAATATAGGTACTCATACTAGATGAAGATGAATCGTAGCTAAGTCGATTAAGGCAGCGTCTGGGATGCTCTCAGACGTAGGTTCGAATCCTCCTCACGGCCCTTGTGGATTTGTTCATGAAAACGAAGCTTCGTACCACCACCTGGCTGTCAGACTAAGCTGACATCCAGGCAGCTTAGTCAGACTCGAACTGTGCTCCTACAAGCTGTGTCTAAAGACCCATTCGTCAATTTCAAATTTAAATTTTTTTAAATTTTGCCCCGAGGGGCGAGTTTATTGGGCAGCGCCACTCATCTTGTGAGTGGACACACCGCCATAGTGTCAGTATTGGGCAGCGTCACTCATCCTGTGAGTGGACACACCGCCATAGTGACAGAATAGGGCAGCGTCACTCATCCTGTGAGTGGACACACCGCCATAGTGACAGTATTGGGCAGCGCCACTCATCCTGTGAGTGGACACACCGCCATAGTGACAGTATTGGGCAGCGCCACTCATCCTGTGAGTGGAAACACCGCCATAGTGACAGTATTGGGCAGCGCCACTCATCCTGTGAGTGGACACACCGCCATAGTGACAGTATTGGGCAGCGCCACTCATCCTGTGAGTGGAAACACCGCCATAGTGACAGTATTGGGCAGCGCCACTCATCCTGTGAGTGGACACACCACCATAGTGACAGTATTGGGCAGCGTCACTCATCCTGTGAGTGGACACACCGCCATAGTGACAGTATTGGTCAGCGTCACTCATCCTGTGAATGGACACACCGCCATAGTGACAGTATTGGGCAGCGCCACTCATCCTGTGAGTGAACACACCGCCATAGTGACAGTATTGGGCAGCGCCACTCATCCTGTGAGTGGACACACCGCCATAGCAGAATGTACAACACTCCCCAATAAGAAGAAAACCCGCTGGGTTGTTCATCCTGTCAAAAAAAAAAATCAATGTATTGTGTATACAAAATGATATTTTCTAAGGGAATTATCAATATACATTACAATTTCGCGTGTCGTTAGACAAAAACCATTCCATTGTTTACCGAACAGCAAGTCGTGAGAATGGGCTGTTAACTGAACATGATCAACATAAAAGAGAAATTGGCTGAAAATAAAATTAACGAATAATAATTATTTCACACTGAGAGTCGGGTTCGTCGAAACAAAAGTGACTCGTAGCTAAAAGTCAAAATAGTATTTCTAAACCTATTCATTATTACTTCATTATACACCCCATACCCATCCCGTGGGCGGTGGTGTAAGGGGTTACAGAGGCACATAATCGGTTCAGGAACTGAACCCTCTAATTCGTTTAGCTAAGCAAATAAAAAAAAATTGACGCTAGTTTCAAACCTATTCAAAACGCGACTTTTTTGTTTTTCGTCTGTTTTTGAAGCTGATATGGGTTCTGTGCGCATGTCGATGCGCACAGAAACTAGTAAATGAAGCCGATTCAACCCAGTTAATACGCACTTTCTCCATCGAGTTGCAACTATGAAAACGCCTTAAACTCCTAGCCAATTCTCCTATCTGAGCTGCCTGACATCGGTGAAACTATATATCACGTCTTAACATTCAATTTAAATGTTAATCTCTCCAGTTTATCATGGTAGTGAGACCGAGAGGGAGGCTGGGAGGGGGTGGGTGCCAAGCCGGATAAAGGCACCTTGGCCGGATAAACCCACCCCCAGCCACCGATAACCTTTAGTAATACAAGGGTGGGGGGGGGGGGTAATGATAGACTTCGCTGAGACCCTCGTCTCAGATCTAGCTCTATAAACACACTTTCCTGGCTCTATAAACTCGCTTTCCTGTCATTATTGTTTAATGTGCCTTGGTGGTGGTCGTCGTCGCCTCGTTCCCTACAATGTATTTCAATTTAAGAAACTGTTGAATGAGTGTTGTGGACGAGAGAGACCAGGTTAGTGTGTGTTGTAACAGCTCTGATAAAGACCTTTTGTGCCCTCTGTAGTGCTTTTTTGCGCTACCGCTCACAGGCTGAGTATGGGGTGCACAATAAACTAGCCGTACAATAACAGACAGACGACACTTTGTGTCAGGGGCACTTTTTGTGAATAAGGCAGCGGTGGTACTGAAAGTCCCCATCTCGCAGGATGGTTAGTCATATAGGGACATATGTTTAGTAGCCTGCACTGGCAAATTTTGGGGGCCTGTCAATCCCTTGAAGGGCAACTGAGGCCACTGTAATTATACATTGGTCCTTAACATACCTCATGACAGGTAAACTCAACGTGTATACATAGCTCATTGCAGGTAAACTCAACGTGTACACATACCTCATGACAGGTAAACTCAACGTGTATACATAGCTCATGACAGGTAAACTCAACGTGTATACATAGCTCATGACAGGTAAACTCAACGTGTATACATAGCTCATGACAGGTAAACTCAACGTGTATGCATAGCTCGTGACAGGTAAACTAAACGTGTATACATAGCTCATGACAGGTAAACTCAACGTGCATACATATCTCATGGCAGGTAAACTCAACGTGTATACATAGCTCATGCCAGGTAAACTCAACGTGTATACATAGCTCATGCCAGGTAAACAACGTGTATACATAGCTCGTGACCGGTAAACTCAACGTGTATACATAGCTCATTGCAGGTAAACTCAACGTGTACACATACCTCATGACAGGTAAACTCAACGTGTATACATAGCTCATTGCAGGTAAACTCAACGTGTACACATACCTCATGACAGGTAAACTCAACGTGTATACATAGCTCATGACAGGTAAACTCAACGTGTATACATAGCTCATGACAGGTAAACTCAACGTGTATGCATAGCTCGTGACAGGTAAACTAAACGTGTATACATAGCTCATGACAGGTAAACTCAACGTGTATACATATCTCATGGCAGGTAAACTCAACGTGTATACATAGCTCATGCCAGGTAAACTCAACGTGTATGCATAGCTCGTGACAGGTAAACTAAACGTGTATACATAGCTCATGACAGGTAAACTCAACGTGTATACATATCTCATGGCAGGTAAACTCAACGTGTATACATAGCTCATGCCAGGTAAACTCAACGTGTATACATAGCTCATGCCAGGTAAACTCAACGTGTATACATAGCTCGTGACCGGTAAACTCAGCGTGTATACATAGCTCATGACAGGTAAACTCAACGTGTATACATAGCTCATGACAGGTAAACTCAACGTGTATACATAGCTCATGACAGGTAAACTCAACGTGTATACATAGCTCATGACGGGTAAACTCAACGTGTATACATAGCTCATGACGGGTAAACTCAACGTGTATACATAGCTCATGACAGGTAAACTCAACATGTATGCATAGCTCATGACAGGTAAACTCAACGTGTATACATAGCTCATGCCAGGTAAACTCAACGTGTATACATAGCTCATGCCAGGTAAACTCAACGTGTATACATAGCTCGTGACCGGTAAACTCAGCGTGTATACATAGCTCATGACAGGTAAACTCAACGTGTATACATAGCTCATGACAGGTAAACTCAACGTGTATACACAAAAGTGGGTATACATCTAGGCCTGTGGTTGTAGTAGGAAAGAACGGAATACACTATAGGCTGTTAAAGGGTATCTTCAGGTTATCTTGAGGTTATCTTGAGAGGATTTCGGGGCTTTAGTGTCCCCGCGGCCCGGTCCTCGTCCAGGCCTCAACCCCCAGGAAGCAGCCCGTGACAGCTGACTAACACTCAGGTACCTATTTTTACTGCTAGGTAACAGGGGCATAGGGTGAAAGAAACTCTGCCCATGGTTTCTCGCCGGCGCCTGGGATCGAACCCAGGACCACAGGATCACAAGTCCAGCGTGCTGTCCGCTCGGCCGACCGGCTCCCTAATCCCTAAGACCGGTATTATCGAAATCCACACTGTTGACAAAGGGGGCAACGACCCCCTGGGCTTTAAACTGAAGCTCACATCGGCTGTTGACCTTTGAATAAGCAATTTGTATAACTCCACTAACAGTTTAATATATCAAGAACTTTACGAAGCACGCTGCAAAAAACTGAATGCTGGTGCACTTAAAAATTAACTATTGAACTACAAATGTGTTTTTTGCTGTAACATAATTTATATGTACATTTACACATAGGGTACACTTATTAAATTAGTGATTGGGCAAGCCTCGCCGAATTTTGAACGGTGCTTCCAGTGGGGATACATGTTTAGCATGAGAGGGTTAGGGCTGGCATCATTGAAAAGACTGGCAGTTGACACGGTGCCAAAGTGACCCCCTCACGACGAATACTATCACATTTTGACCAAAAAGTCCAATTTATCATTATCGTAAAAAATGCCTTGCTAGTCGCGGCAAAATAAATCCAGATATAACACCCTTTAAAATCCAGATATACCCGGCCCAATTTCCAAGAAACCGAGCCTTTTCCACCGCTCATTGGCTCTATATGTTCGCCTGGGCGTCTCTCTCCACTACACCGAACATCCACACGTTCCGAACGCGTCAAGAACCCCCCTTCTCTTCAACCCCCACACCTCTCCATTCACCTCTACCTCCAGAGAGGTTGAGTCAGAGATTGACCCGGAAAAACAGTGTCATAACCGATATATATATATATATATATATATATATATATATATATATATATATATATATATATATATATATATATATATATATATATATATATATATGCGAACAAGCCTGAATGGCTTTTTATATATATATATATATATATATATATATATATATATATATATATATATATATATGTCGTACCTAGTAGCCAGAACGCACTTTTTGGACTACTATGCAAGGCCCGATTTGCCTAATAAGCCAAGTTTTCCTGAATTAATATGTTTTCTTTAATTTTTTTCTTATGAAATGATAAAGCTACCCATTTCATTATGTATGAGGGAAATTTTTTTTATTGGAGTTAAAATTAACGTAGATATATGACCGAACCTAACCAACCCTACCTAACCTAACCTAACCTATCTTTATAGGTTAGGTTAGGTTAGGTAGCCGAAAACGTTAGGTTAGGTTAGGTTAGGTAGGTTAGGTAGTCGAAAAAACATTAATTCATGAAAACTAGGCTTATTAGGCAAATCGGGCCTTGCATAGTAGGCTGAGAAGTGCGTTCTGGCTACTAGGTACGACATATATATATATATATATATATATATATATATATATATATAATATATTTACCTACCAGAATCTTTCATGTCCTCCAAGCAGAAGATTAGGAATGTGTGACTAAAGTCTAATTGGGTTCAAGATGCACATCTAGACAGCAAGCAACTGTTATAAGGGTGGAATAGCAGAGGTCAAGGACTTTGTGTGTGAGACCACACTTCTAGACCAGGCTGGGTTTGACCTAATGGGTTGACCTAATGGTCAAACCCAAGGCATTAATGTTGTGGAAGGGGAGGAAGTGACTATGACATTACGTTACAAAGGGCGTGTCACAGGGTCAAGGTGTCACATGAGTCTTAGGTCTGTGACACTCCAGTTATCAGGTTTCAGAATGTCATGCCAAGACGTGACCGAACGACGAGAGACAGTGAGCTACAGACCCAATGACCGATTAATCTTGGCTGGGGACAGTTAGTTGGAGACACCCATTAATTAATCTATTAGATTAATGAGTAATGATACATTACCCCAGGGAGGTGGGGTATTGGGTTCAGGGTTTAGGATATTTGTACTAATTAATGTGGACCAGTTAGGGTCCAAAGTGTGGACCTGTATGGCCCGGGGGTGGACCGAGAATGTGGTCCATGAGCATCTTGGCTAGTGCAACCAGCGCTAAAGAAACCTTTTCAAAGTAATTTGGAAAGTGGAAAAAAGGGGGATACTTAGGTCAAGGTAAACTTAGGTCAAGGTAAACTTAGGTCTTAGGTAAACTTAGGTCTTAGGTAAACTTTCCTTGTACTTCACCACCTGTCTGGGGCTCGAACGGGACGTCTCACGAGACCACTTGTAAGGGAAGTGTACTCTACTCTATAATACACCCTGTATAATACCTGTATACTCTATAATATATAATCCCTGTATACTCTATAATACTCTATAATACACCCTGACATATAAATCATATAATTTAAATACACCAAGAAACCATATATTCTATGTACAATACATCGACTCTAAGCACCGGGTCGACCCGGCAACAATTAATACAATTTATGTATGCATATAATACACAGTATAATATACATGAGGGGAGGCCGTATGGAGCTTCAGAATTCATATTAAATTATTAAACAAAACAGGAAATTCGTATAGTATTTCGTTAAAAAAGATTTTACGAAATTGTCATCAGAGAAATTTATTTTTTCGGCTGAAATTAAGTTCCGACAATTTGCAAAAGACAAAAGCTTGTCTTAGAAGGAAATATTTTGTTAAAGAATAATTTAATGATATGAATTGGAAAGTTCTCAGAAGGGAAAAAGAGAATGAACTTTGTTTTACGTGGTTAAATTAAGCAATAATTAATATTTATTTTTCCTAAATATGTACACATGAGAAATGACGCACATGTTTAAGTACATATATGTAACGGTTGACTGGTCACGGGTTTTTAATCTGTGGATTCGAACGTTTAAAGGTGTAAATTTTATGAGATTTTTATGAAAATATGTAAATTTTATGAGATTTTTATGAAAATATGTAAATTTTATGAGATTTTTATGAAAATATGTAAATTTTATTTTAAATTTGTATGAAAATAAGTAAATTTTATTAAAATTTTATGAAAATATGCAAATTTTATTATTTTTTATGAACATATGTGTAATTTTATTATTTTTTATGAACATAAGTAAATTTTATGTGTAGATTTTATAAGATATTCACTTATAAGTTACAAGTCTATAACTTATAAATTGCCACATGCAGAAAACACGTCACAATAACATAACATCAGAACACACACATAGCAAAACCCCAACCCAACTTAACCCAATTCAACCTAACAAAACCCAACCTAACTTAAAAATAAAAAAAAACCCTAACCCAACCCAACAAACCCCAGATTAACGTAACTCAACCCACACTTATAATGAAAGTGATAACGTTTTATAAGTTGCTTTAATGTTTCTCGTGTCACCGAAGACTCAACGATAGAGAATTCAGTGATCGTTGAACTCATCTATCGTTGAACTCTACGATCGTAGAACTTAAAAGTCATGTTCGTCTTAAACATAACAAAAGTGGCAGAAAACAGAGACTTGCTTTTTTTGCTTAAATTTTTACTGATATATTTTTATTTGCTTATATTTTTACAGTATCTAACAATAACCCGTTTTCAATTAGTGGAGAGAGAACAGGTTCCGATTAAAAGAAACCTTTGTTGGAGATCCAAATATTTTGCAGGTTTTTAATGAACTAAATTAGAAATTTAGTGAGTTTGAATTATCTTTCTATTATGGTTAATCATAAAAATTTCAAGTGATTGAGGAGTGAAAGGGACTTTTATAGATGCAGTCGACAAGGAATTTTCTTAAATACTTAAAAGTGAAAAAATAGTTACAATTAAACGTGACTCTTTTTTAATTTTATTTTATGGGAACATTTCGAGCATTTACTCAAAAAATTTTCTCATATATTTTTGTTTTTAATTATTTATGTTTATAATGTATAATATAGTCTGTTGAAGTTATGATTCTGTCATAGATCTTCTCTACATTTTTTCTTCACTTAGCAAAAAAAGTCTAAAAATTGGTTCTTTAAAGACCATTTTGCCCAGATCTTTCCCGAATCTAAACTTATCCAATTTCTATCCATTGTTTCAAGTTCCAATTTAAGTTTATCTATCTAATATCTTAGAGTGGCGCTGCCCAATAAACTCGCCCCTCGGGGCAAAATTTAAATTTAATTTAATCTTATACATATCTACCCCCCTCCCTTGCATTGTAAATAGTGAAATTAAAAATTACCATCGTAACTTTAATGGTCAGGACCAATTAGGTCGTAATGTCTAAGCATTTTATTCTCCTATTTACATAAATTTTAAGAGCCAGGACTCGATTTTTTGGGAAGATTTAAAATGTTTTAAATTAAACTAAAGACTCATTGTGAGGGTTTTTATTATTATTTTTAATATTTTCAATCTTTTTTTTTAAAGTTTGTTTTGGGAAACAATGAAAATTTTATATTTGAAAATTGCCACTAGCTGGGTTCTGTTTTTCATTCATTCATTCACGTTTTCCAGAGGCCATCCACATCATTTTCAGACCATCCACACCTTCCCCAGACCATCCACACCATTCCCAGACCATCCACACCTTCCCCAGACCATCCACACCATTCCCAGACCATCCACACCTTCCCCAGACCATCCACACCTTTCCCAGACCATCCACACCATTCCCAGACCATCCACACCTTCCCCAGACCATCCACACCATTCCCAGACCATCCACACCTTCCCCAGACCATCCACACCTTGCCCAGACCATCCACATCATTCCCAGACCATCCACACCTTCCCCAGACCATCCACACCATTCCCAGACCATCCACACCTTCCCCAGACCATCCACACCATTCCCAGACCATCCACGCCATTCCCAGACCATCCACACCTTCCCCAGACCATCCACACCTTGCCCAGACCATCCACATCATTCCCAGACCATCCACACCTTCCCCAGACCATCCACACCATTCCCAGACCATCCACACCTTCCCCAGACCATCCACACCTTTCCCAGACCATCCACACCTTGCCCAGACCATCCACATCATTCCCAGACCATCCACACCTTCCCCAGACCATCCACACCATTCCCAGACCATCCACACCTTCCCCAGACCATCCACACCTTCCCCAGACCATCCACATCATTCCCAGACCATCCATACCTTTCCCAGACCATCCACACCTTTCCCAGACCATCCACACCATTCCCAGACCATCCACACCTTCCCCAGACCATCCACACCTTCCCCAGACCATCCACACCTTCCCCAGACCATCCACACCTTCCCCAGACCATCCACATAATTCCCAGACCATCCACACCTTCCCCAGACCATCCACACCATTCCCAGACCATCCACACCTTCCCCAGACCATCCACACCATTCCCAGACCATCCACACCTTCCCCAGACCATCCACACCTTTCCCAGACCATCCACACCTTGCCCAGACCATCCACATCATTCCCAGACCATCCACACCTTCCCCAGACCATCCACACCATTCCCAGACCATCCACACCTTCCCCAGACCATCCACACCTTCCCCAGACCATCCACATCATTCCCAGACCATCCATACCTTTCCCAGACCATCCACACCTTTCCCAGACCATCCACACCATTCCCAGACCATCCACACCTTCCCCAGACCATCCACACCTTCCCCAGACCATCCACACCTTTCCCAGACCATCCACACCATTCCCAGACCATCCACACCTTCCCCAGACCATCCACACCTTCCCCAGACCATCCACACCTTTCCCAGACCATCCACACCTTCCCCAGACCATCCACACCTTCCCCAGACCATCCACACCTTCCCCAGACCATCCACACCATTCCCAGACCATCCACACCTTCCCCAGACCATCCACACCTTTCCCAGACCATCCACACCATTCCCAGACCATCCACACCTTCCCCAGACCATCCACACCTTCCCCAGACCATCCACACCTTCCCCAGACCATCCACACCTTCCCCAGACCATCCACACCTTCCCCAGACCATCCACACCTTCCCCAGACCATCCACACCTTCCCCAGACCATCCACACCTTTCCCAGACCATCCACACCATTCCCAGACCATCCACACCTTCCCCAGACCATCCACACCTTCCCCAGACCATCCACACCTTCCCCAGACCATCCACATAATTCCCAGACCATCCATACCTTTCCCAGACCATCCACATTTTTCCCAGACCATCCACACCATTCCCAGACCATCCACGCCATTCCCAGGCCATCTACACCATTCCCAGACCATCCACACCTTCCCCAGACCATCCACACCTTCCCCAGACCATCCACACCTTTCCCAGACCATCCACACCATTCCCAGACCATCCACACCTTCCCCAGACCATCCACACCTTCCCCAGACCATCCACACCTTCCCCAGACCATCCACACCATTCCCAGACCATCCACACCTTCCCCAGACCATCCACACCTTCCCCAGACCATCCACACCTTTCCCAGACCATCCACACCATTCCCAGACCATCCACACCTTCCCCAGACCATCCACACCTTCCCCAGACCATCCACACCTTCCCCAGACCATCCACACCTTCCCCAGACCATCCACACCATTCCCAGACCATCCACACCTTTCCCGGACCATCCACACCTTTCCCAGACCATCCACACCTTTCCCAGACCATCCACACCTTCCCCAGACCATCCACATAATTCCCAGACCATCCACACCATTCCCAGACCATCCATACCTTTCCCAGACCATCCACATTTTTCCCAGACCATCCACACCATTCCCAGACCATCCACGCCATTCCCAGGCCATCTACACCATTCCCAGACCATCCACACCTTCCCCAGACCATCCACACCTTCCCCAGACCATCCACACCTTCCCCAGACCATCCACACCTTTCCCAGACCATCCATACCTTTCCCAGACCAACCATACCTTTCCCAGACCATCCACACCTTTCCCAGACCATCCACACCTTCCCCAGACCATCCACACCTTCCCCAGACCATCCACACCTTTCCCAGACCATCCACACCTTTCCCAGACCATCCATACCTTTCCCAGACCATCCACACCTTCCCCAGACCATCCACACCTTTCCCAGACCATCCACACCTTTCCCAGACCATCCATACCTTTCCCAGACCATCCACACCTTTCCCAGACCATCCACACCTTCCCCAGACCATCCACACCTTCCCCAGACCATCCACACCTTTCCCAGACCATCCACACCTTCCCCAGACCATCCACACCTTTCCCAGACCATCCACACCTTCCCCAGACCATCCACACCTTTCCCAGACCATCCACACCTTCCCCAGACCATCCACATTTTTCCCAGACCATCCACACCATTCCCAGACCATCCACGCCATTCCCAGGCCATCTACACCATTCCCAGACCATCCACACCTTCCCCAGACCATCCACACCTTCCCCAGACCATCCACACCTTTCCCAGACCATCCACACCTTTCCCAGACCATCCACACCATTCCCAGACCATCCACACCTTGCCCAGACCATCCACACCTTTCCCAGACCATCCACACCTTCCCCAGACCATCCACACCTTTCCCAGACCATCCACACCTTTCCCAGACCATCCATACTTTTCCCAGACCATCCACCCACGTCTCCAGCTCCCACCCACCGCATCAACCATCCAAGCCTGCTTAAGAACCGGCCGGACTAGTCCGTGTGGGCAAGTTGGTCGTGCCCACCGGCCTCCCATGCCCCCAGGAGCGACCATGGGCGACCATGGGCGACCCCCAGGTCGCCCTGAACACCGGGTCGCCTCCTTCAGGTCCTGGGGAGGCGAGTAATGGGCTGTTATGAGCCGGCTGTGGCGCGGGCAGGAGGCCGGATGACCGGTTGTCACGCAAAGGAATAATATCACGCCGGGTTTATATCTGGCTGTGACCCATGCAGCGACTTGTGCTTCCCCCATGCAGAGCTCTGCAGGGAGCAGCGTGTCTACATGTCTTCTACCCCCCCCCCTTCCCCCCCATCCCCAGAACGCCCCATTACCCCTTAATTCTTCTTCCTCTTATGCATTAAATTCCTATTTTTTTTTTCTTCATCTGGTTAATTCTTAGCTTTAATTCATCCTTTCCATTAATTACCTCCCTTAACTTTCCTCTCTCCCCCTTTAATCCCTTTCCTCCTCTATCCCTTCAATTAGCCCCCCCTCCCCTTTCCCTTAACACCCCCTCCCCCTTCACTCGCCCTTTCCCTAATCCTTCCCCTCCCCTATTCAACTGCTTTTGCATTCCTTCGGTTACCTTAATTTTTGTCCCGTTATCATCTGCAGTCTTGGCTTTCTCCCTCCTATCCCACTCCCCACCTACCCCCATTCCCCACCTACCCCACTCCCCACTCCCCACCTATCCCACTCCCCACCTACCCCCACTCCCCACCTACCCCCACTCCCCACCTATCCCACTCCCCACCTACCCCCACTCCCCACCTACCCCACTCCCCACCTACCCCCACTCCCCACCTACCCCCACTCCCCACCTACCCCCACTCCCCACCTACCCCCACTCCCCACCTACCCCCACTCCCCACCTACCCCCACTCCCCACCTACCCCCACTCCCCACCTACCCCCACTCCCCACCTACCCCACTCCCCACCTACCCCCACTCCCCACCTACCCCACTCCCCACCTACCCCCACTCCCCACCTACCCCACTCCCCACCTACCCCACTCCCCACCTACCCCCATTCCCCACCTACCCCACTCCCCACCTATCCCACTCCCCACCTATCCCACTCCCCACCTACCCCCACTCCCCACCTACCCCCACTCCCCACCTACCCCCACTCCCCACCTACCCCCACTCCCCACCTGCCCCACTCCCCATGGTCACAATGTAAAGGGGCTCACACCAGATACAAGGTTAGAAGATTGGGTATGGAGAGCTAGACTTCACTTCTCCATCGACACTAACAGGTAAGTACTAATAGGCAAGACCTCCCCCCCCTCCCCCCTTCCCCCCCCCCCCACACACACACACACAGGTGACGCCCATAATTGACAGGTAATGTCCGTAGAGTTTCTTAGTGTGGGTTATTGAGGCCACACTATTATAATTATAATGACTGAAAACGTTACGTCATTGTAATTCACGTGAGGTGGGTTGAGCTTCGCCTCTTTGGTTCCGCCTCTGAATTGTCAATTAACTTCCTACTAAATGAGTGTCTCAGGCTCAGGACTCGGGTCCATACAACCTGCACCGAAGCTGTAAAAGTCAAAACTCTGATAAATTTTAAAATCCAGCTTGACAAAAAAAATATCAGGACAAATGGCAGGAGACCTTTGACAAGCCACCGGCTTCCTGTCCTCGTTGAGGATATTTTTCACAATGCTCTGATAAGCACTTTGCGACTCTATATCATCCTTTAACAAGCCGCGGGCTTCTTGTCCTCGTCGTGGTCATTTAGGTCAATTCAGGATACATTTCACACCGTGAAGAACCATCTTACTGCATGATTTTTGGTTCTGTATCACTCACCTGTGACACCATTCCCAGGGAAGTATTTCTCTCTGCTTGTCTCTTTCTCCTCTCTCTCTCCTCTCTCCGTTATTCTCTCTTCTATCTCTCTCCTCTGTGGCTCGCCCTTCCCTCCAACTGTGCATTTCACAACTGGCCAAAGGTTGCCGGGGCAAGAAAGTTGCTTCCAACTGGTAGTCAACATCGCTCAAGCCGGGATTACAAGTTCGTTCGCTCTCTCTCTCTCTCTCTCTCTCTCTCTCTCTCTCTCTCTCTCTCTCTCTCTCTCTCTCTCTCTCTCTCTCTCTCTCTCTCTCTCTCTCTCTCCCTCCCTCCCTCCCTCTCGTGTATATATTGGACGGCGTCATCTGTCAGACTTATAGGCGATCGAACGTGATTTAGAACTGCTGATTGGAACACTTCTGACCTTTAACCGAACACTGCATCCTCTCAGTACTCGATTTAAATAGCTTTTTTTTTTGTTTTGTTTTTCACCACTACTCTCATATATCACAAGGAACAGATCAAATTAAATTTACAAATAAAATAACAGTAATAATTATTCTGATATTACTAGCATTAATTATAGGAATGGTAATTAATAATTATAACTTTGAAAATCATAAATAATAATGATAGCGATAGCTATAATCTGACGCAACAGACAATTGAACTGACCAATTACGAGATATATATATATATATATATATATATATATATATATATATATATATATATATATATATATATATATATGCAACAATGATCACAAAAACACTGATCCAAGTATGCAGAATAACCACATGTGAAAAATGGAGAATGCTTAACGCGTTTTCGGCTAATTCGCCTTCATCTGAGCAAAGTAGAATGAAGATCATTCTTCATTCATTCTACTTTGCTCTGATGTAGGCGAATTAGCCGAAAACGCGTTAAGTATTCTCTATTTTTCACATGTGGTTATTCTGCATATATATATATATATATATATATATATATATATATATATATATATATATATATATATATATATATATATATATGAAGAAATCCCTCCAAAAATCAAACTAGTGACTCTCCCCACAACCCTGTAACTGCAGGGTACCTATTTACTGCTGCTAGGTGAACAAATGCATTAGGTGAAAGGAAAATTGCCCAATCATATATGTCCCGCCTATAATTCGAACCCTGGATTCTCCAATTATGAGTCGAGAAGCTAGGTATTTCGCACATCCTGCCATATCCCAGAAAATGTTGAGTGCAAGCTCCTGAGACCCACCCTAGACAATCTTCTCAAGGAGGTGGAACAGTAGAAGAGACTCTTCATACAGCAATGTATTGGCAAACGAACTGTGTGTCAAAATTTTGCCCCGAGGGTCGAGTTTATTGGGCAGCGTCACTCATCCTGTGAGTGGACATACCGCCATAGTGACAGTATTGGGCAGCGCCACTCATCCTGTGAGTGGACACACCGCCATAGTGACAGTATTGGGCAGCGTCACTCATCCTGTGAGTGGACATACCGCCATAGTGACAGTATTGGGCAGCGTCACTCATCCTGTGAGTGGACACACCGCCATAGTGACAGTATTGGGCAGCGTCACTCATCCTGTGAGTGGACATACCGCCATAGTAACAGTATTGGGCAGCGCAACTCATCCTGTGAGTGGACACACCGCCATAGTGACAGTATTGGGCAGCGCCACTCATCCTGTGAGTGGACACACCGCCATAGTAACAGTATTGGGCAGCGCCACTCATCCTGTGAGTGGACACACCGCCATAGTGACAGTATTGGG
Organism: Procambarus clarkii; assembly: GCF_040958095.1. Classification (NCBI taxonomy): domain Eukaryota; kingdom Metazoa; phylum Arthropoda; class Malacostraca; order Decapoda; family Cambaridae; genus Procambarus; species Procambarus clarkii. The sequence continues at coordinate 22,736,189 of NC_091218.1, read as the reverse complement.
CAGCGTCACTCATCTTGTGAGTGGACACACCGCCATAGTGACAGTATTGGGCAGCGTCACTCATCCTGTGAGTGAACACACCGCCATAGTGACAGTATTGGGCAGCGCCACTCATCCTGTGAGTGGACACACCGCCATAGTGACAGTATTGGGCAGCGCCACTCATCCTGTGAGTGGACACACCACCATAGTGACAGTATTGGGCAGCGCCACTCATCCTGTGAGTGGACACACCGCCATAGTGACAGTATTGGGCAGCGCCACTCATCCTGTGAGTGGACACACCGCCATAGTAACAGTATTGGGCAGCGCCACTCATCCTGTGAGTGGACACACCGCCATAGTAACAGTATTGGGCAGCGCCACTCATCCTGTGAGTGGACACACCGCCATAGTGACAGTATTGGACAGCGCCACTCATCCTGTGAGTGGACACACCGCCATAGTGACAGTATTGGGCAGCGCCACTCATCCTGTGACTGAACACACCGCCATAGTGACAGTATTGGGCAGCGCCACTCATCCTGTGAGTGGACACACCGCCATAGTGACAGTATTGGGCAGCGCCACTCATCCTGTGAGTGGACACACCACCATAGTGACAGTATTGGGCAGCGCCACTCATCCTGTGACTGAACACACCACCATAGTGACAGTATTGGGCAGCGCCACTCATCCTGTGAGTGGACACACCACCATAGTGACAGTATTGGGCAGCGTCACTCATCCTGTGAGTGGACACACCGCCATAGTGACAGTATTGGGCAGCACCACTCATCCTGTGAGTGGACACACCGCCATAGTGACAGTATTGGGCAGCGCCACTCATCCTGTGAGTGGACACACCACCATAGTGACAGTATTGGGCAGCGTCACTCATCCTGTGAGTGGACACACCGCCATAGTGACAGTATTGGGCAGCACCACTCATCCTGTGAGTGGACACACCGCCATAGTGACAGTATTGGACAGCGCCACTCATCCTGGGAGTGGACACACCGCCATAGTGACAGTATTGGGCAGCGCCACTCATCCTGTGACTGAACACACCGCCATAGCAGCATGTACAACACTCCCCAATAGGAAGCAAACCCGCTGGGTTGTTGATCCTGGCGTGCTTAGCTGTCGTCAGAAATACGCAGGTCCCTGGGGCCAGTAGTAACAAGAACCTGCATGTGATGCCATGCATGAGTAAGCTTATACAACAATACAGAAAGGAGGAGATATTACCTGCTTCAGAAATTACCAGCCGTTACTTCAGCGAAAATTAACCCGAACTATTAGAGAACACCAAACCCCCGATATATATATATATATATATATATATATATATATATATATATATATATATATATATATATATATATATATATATATATATATATAAATATTATATAACTGAAAACTCACACCCCAGAAGTGACTCGAACCCATACTGCCAGGAGCAACGCAACTTCTTTGCGTTCATTCTACTTTGCTCTGATGAAGGCGAATTAGCCGAAAACGCGTTAAGCATTTTCTATTTTTCATATGTGGTTATTCTGCATACTTGGATCAGTGTTTTTGTGATCATTGTTGCATATATATATATATATATATATATATATATATATATATATATATATATATATATATATATATATATATATATATATATATATACTTATAATTTAGCACATAAATATGAGCATAACACGAAACACGTACATACGGGCTATTCATGCCCGTGCCACCTCTTGGGTTGCCTACTCTTCATCAATTGAAACACGAACTAAACTAGATTTCGACAAGTCGCAGCATCTGTTACACGAATTAAACGCGTGTATAACGAAGTATAGTGTGAGAGCCGGCAGTCGTGTGGCCATTCCTCTCATTCGTTAATCATTCTCTTCGTTTGCCTCTTCGTTAAACGTCCAACCTTTTTTTAACCTAACCAGAAACATACCAACCCATGCAACCCACTTAACCTATTGAGAAATGGTGTTGAAAATGTAGGTATTTTGTGAGTTGTTACTTTGCGTAACATTTTGCATATTTACCGTTGGTTAAAAGTTAGTTTAGTCATTTATTATGCACCCCATACTCATGATGTGGGTGGTAATGGACCCCATACTCATGCTGTGGGTGGTAATGGACCCCATACTCATGATGTGGGTGGTAATGGACCCCACACTCATGATGTGGGTGGTAATGGACCCCATACTCATGCTGTGGGTGGTAATGGACCCCATACTCATGTTGTGGGTGGTAATGGACCCCTTACTCATGCTGTGGGTGCACCCCATACTCATGCTGTGGGTGGTAATGGACCCCATACTCACGCTGTGGGTGGTAATGGACCCCATACTCATGCTGTGGGTGGTAATGGACCCCATACTCACGCTGTGGGTGGTAATGGACCCCTTACTCATGCTGTGGGTGGTAATGGACCCCATACTCATGCTGTGGGTGGTAATGGACCCCATACTCATGTTGTGGGTGGTAATGGACCCCATACTCATGCTGTGGGTGGTAATGGACCCCATACTCATGCTGAGGGTGGTAATGGACCCCTTACTCATGCTGTGGGTGGTAATGGACCCCATACTCATGCTGTGGGTGGTAATGGACCCCATACTCATGCTGTAGGTGGTAATGTACCCCATACTCATGCTGTGGGTGGTAATGGACCCCATACTTATGCTGAGGGTGGTAATGGACCCCTTACTCATGCTGTGGGTGGTAATGGACCCCATACTCATGCTGTGGGTGGTAATGGACCCCATACTCATGCTGTGGGTGGTAATGGACCCCATACCCATCCTGTGGGCGGTAATGAACCCCATACCCATCCCGTGGGCGGTTATGGACCCCATACCCATCCTGTGGGCGGTTATGGACCCCATACCTATCCCGTGGGCGGTTATGGACCCCATACCCATCCTGTGGGCGGTTATGGACCCCATACCCATCCCATGGGTGGTAGTGGAAAAAGGTTAGAAGCACATAATGGGACGAAAAAAACGCGAAATTAGTCGGGAGGCAGAGTTGACAAGAGACAGGTCAAATCCTAGCCAAATCGCTTCGACAATGTACGTTTCACGATTGTCAGAACCGTATATAGAGTTAGATTCAAGTGGATTACCTTTGGTTAGTCTCGGTTGGTTAGTGTTTGGTTAGGTTAGATATAAGGCTACAATCTCATACTAGCAAAGATAACAAGTCCACACCCTCATACTAGCAAGATAACAAGGTTACACCCTCATACTGGACAAGATAACAAGGTTACACCCTCATACTGGACAAGATAACAAGGTTACACCCTCATACTGGACAAGATAACAAGGTTACACCCTCATACTGGACAAGATAGGAAAAAAAATAGTAATCAGTTGATTGACAGTTGAGAGGCGGGCCGAAAGAGCAAAGCTCAACCCCCGCAAACACAGTTAGGTGAATACAACTAGGTGAATACAACTAGGTGAATACAACTAGGTGAATACAGTATGTTGCTTACTTACTTCACCTCATCCTTTGAAAATGTCGTCTTGATCAGTGAAAGTACAATATCTTATCGTTAGGCCATTAAAATGATCTTTGGAGAGGTAATTTTTCAGTTTGTTTCTCAAGTAACGACCATAAGAAATATAGAGAAGATTTGTGTTAGAATCACTGATCTAATACTTCGTGTTACTATATATTCAATAACATATTTCTGTTCAAAGTTATTAATATCCAGCTTAATTGAGTTTTTGAATTGTAGTTAGTATTTATTGCTTTGTATTTTGATTACTGTTAACTACTATTGTGAGAATATAAATATTGAGGTTATACAGTGATAAGTTAGTCTAATTCCTTGAATGATGATTTGTATATTGTATTAGTGAACTGTTGTTGTTGTCTCTTTGCAGATTATGTATATTTTGAAACTTCCTCCACATCACCATATCAAATAAGAAGAATTTTAGCAGTCTCCGTGGTGTAGTGGTAAGACACTCGCCTGGCGTTCCGCGAGCGCTATGTCATGGGTTCGTATCCTGGCCGGGGAGGATTTACTGGGCGCAATTCCTTAACTGTAGCCTCTGTTTAACGCAACAGTAAAATGTGTACTTGGATGAAAAAACGATTCTTCGCGGCAGAGGATCGTATTCCAGGGACCATAGGATTAAGGACCTGCCCGAAACGCTACGCGTACTAGTGGCTGTACAAGAATGTAACAACTCTTGTATATATCTCATAAATAGAAGAGTTAAATAAGGTAAGCATAATTAATGGTTGAGTGTATGGGTGATGGGATCCAAATACAGTGTGTGGTAATGAGAACTGTGTGTGCTGATAATTGGTTCATTTAAGAGTAACATAGGTGTCAAGATATAGCATTTAGATTATAAGATTACATATGATCGGTCGGCCGAGCGGACAGCACGCTGGACTTGTAATCCTGTGGTCCCGGGTTTGATCCCGGGCGCCGGCGAGAAACAATGGGCAGAGTTTCTTTCACCCAATGCCCCTGTTACCTAGCAGTAAATAGGTACCTGGGTGTTAGTCAGCTGTCACGGGCTGCTTCCTGGGGGTGGAGGCCTGGTCGAGGACCGGGCCGCGGGGACACTAAAGCCCCGAAATCATCTCAAGATAACCTCAAGATAACAAGACTACACCTTCATACTAGCAAGATAACAAGGCTACACCCTCATACTAGCAAAGATAACAAGGCTACACCCCTCATACTGGGCAAGATAACAAGGCTATGCCCTCATACTAGCAAAGATAACAAGGCTACACCCTCATACTAGCAAGATAACAAGGCTACACCCTCATACTGGACAAGATAACAAGGGTATACCCTCATACTGGGCAAGATAGCAAGGCTACACCCTCATACTAGCAAGATAACAAGGCTACACCCTCTTACTAGCAAGATAACAAGGCTACACCCTTATACTAGCAAGATAACAAGGCTACACCCTTATACTAGCAAGATAACAAGGTTACACCCTCATACTAGCAAGATAACAAGGCTACACCCTTATACTAGCAAGATAACAAGGCTACACCCTTATACTAGCAAGATAACAAGGCTACACCCTTATACTAGCAAGATAACAAGGCTACACCCTTATACTAGCAAGATAACAAGGCTACACCCTCATACTGGTCAAGATAACAAGACTGTTATCATACTGTTGTCATTCTTGCAGGACGCAACACGTTATCTCAGCGTTGCAAATAAACCCAAAAAAATATATCAAAATTTTGACAACAAAATGGAACAGAGAAAGACCATGAAGAATAAGCAAACCACATGAAAAAAAATAAGATTACTAAGAACAAAGAGTCTAACGAAAGGCAAGAAAAAGAGGGAGATAAATTAATCAAGAGTATTCTTCAAGACCTCGACTAATTGCTCGAAGTCACTCCCGCAGCCCGAGGTCATTAATCACCCCCGAGTGTATATATTGATCCTCTCAGGAAGTATTAACCAGTCGTGGGTCGTCTCAGACAGACTTCAAGGAGGAAGAAATAGGATCATCTGTACATCAAGAGGGTTTTAATTGCCTGAGAGGAATGACTTCGTGAAGTGCAGAAGGATGAAGGGGGGCTGGTCCGAAGTGCACAGAAGACTAGAGATAAGTGCTCAACATGTTTTTGCTGAGCTGTGGACTATGTATATATATATATGTATATATTAAGTATATATTCAGTATATATTCTATGTATATATATTCAGGTCTGGTTCGAGAGAAGTTTGACATTGCAACAAGCCTCGACACGGTCTGCTGGCTTAGGAGAAAGCCATAATTCGCTGATGATTATAATCAGTAAACAGACAATTAAGACCTGGACCAAATTGGTAGGGATTATCTTTAATAAAGATATACTTTAGATAAAATTATTCTAGGGTTTGAATATTTGATTTCCTTAATGACGATGTTTAGATAAGAAATTTAAATTGGGGGAAAAAAAAATATTAAACGCAAATTGCTGTCTCAATTAACTCACATTCTTATTGTCTTTGAATAATATGGTAGTAATTTTGCCTCATGGGTAACTAACTCCTGGATATAGACGAGGGCAGCTGCGGGCATCAGGATAGGCAGCAAATCCTAATGAAGCCCCGTTACTGCCCAAAAAACTAGTAACTTTGCATGAATGTAAAAATATCAAATTTATGTAATCTCACCCATTGTACCTTCTTGCAAATTAATTATTATAATAGAGGACATTTCCTCTATACACAATTTAGCTTTCCAATATCAGGATTCCGACGGTCCGATAGTTTGCGACCAAATAAGCACTTAACTACCTGTTCTCCTGACCGTCTCCTAACTACCATCTTCTCAAGATGATCAAATTCACTTGGTACGTTCTCTAGACCTGACTCTCAGACCTCTGACAGCATAATAGTTGCTTCAAATTGGTGATAAGCAATCAGCTTGAAGCAACTGTCTTGAAGCAACTGTCTGCTTCAAGACAGTTGCTTCAAGCTGGTGATCACAGCTTGAAGGATTACATTGTCACGGTGATCACGTTGTCAAAACGTTTGTAAACATCGAGAGAGAGGAAAAAAAATAGCCTAAAATAGTTTCCACTAGCATAAACTAGTGTAGTGTCGTTTGGTAACTAGTTTTTCCATGTACGTTACCAGTCAGAGATGTCTCATTCACCAGCTAGAAAATTAATTAATATATACTGAATATACAGTGTTTTCAACAATGGTTATAGACTGAAAATATATATCAGAAGAGGACTTAGATTAGGATTGGTGAATGTTATTTTTTTTTTGCAGGGGGGGGGGGCGTTGTGCCCAAACTGGTGATATTCTAATCATTCTCTCGTGTTCCCATGATAAACAAAATGATTGGAAGTATTAATAAAGGAAATTAGGTAGATTTTATTCTCAGTGAGATGTTTACTATCACACCATCGACGATATATTTTTATATCTAGCTTGTATTGAGTTATTTTGAGAGCTGTGGTAGTAGTTTCATCAGTAAATCTCATTTGTAAAGTAAAATTTAAATCTGAATTTATCGAGGAAAAAGTTTCAGGAATGGGAGTTTTTATGATGTTTTTTTTAGTAAGGAAATTTGTATGTTAATCCAGTCAATAGTTGATTTCTTTCAATATGTTTCAACTGAGCTCTTAAGTCGACAAGCTTTTGCTTCCAAATTGAATTGCTAACTAATTACACCTCAAAATCATCTAAATCAATCCGTTGCAACATTTTCATATAAAGTGTTTCTAATGTTGCTAGTAACATTAGAGACAATAATGAACAATCTTATCTTGAGGTTATCTTGAGATGATTTCGGGGCTTTAGTGTCCCCGCGGCCCGGTCCTCGACCAGGCCTCCACCCCCAGGAAGCAGCCCGTGACAGCTGACTAACTCCCAGGTACCTATTTACTGCTAGGTAACAGGGGCATTCAGAGTGAAAGAAACTTTGCCCATTTGTTTCTGCCTCGTGCGGGAATTGAACCCGCGCCACAGAATTACGAGTCCTGCGCGCTATCCACCAGGCTACGAAGCCCCAATAATGAACTAGCAACAGTTCTGCTCAGTTTCCTCAAGTGACGTGATCACAGTAAGTGAATCTGTTTAAGTGAATCAGTTCCTTCTTTATTATACACCCCATACCCATCCCGTTAATTGAATCAGTAATGCTTAAAAATTCAACTTCCAGGCTCTGAATGTCTGTTTTTATTTAAACTTCAAGTTCTCTTATGTATTTTTTTTGGGGGGGTGGGGGGAAATATATAATTAAACTGTCAATGTCAACATCAGGCTTAAAATATTTCATTTTGATTTCAAAGGCAATTTTCTTATCAAACATCAAGTGTGATTTGATAACAAGATGTCAGTCTTACTTTTGTGTTCATGCCATTTAAATGTGAGAAGAAATTAAAAAAAAAAAACTACTTCAATCTACAAATCCATACAAGACCATATTAATTATTCTTGACAAAAAGCAAAAAATTCATTCCTAAAAAAATATATGAATTTCACCCAAACTGTTGTTAAAGATTCGCTACCTGGAACATAAAGTTCTAAGTAGCACGGGCTATGGTGAGCCCGCAGTGGACTGTCATTCATCAAGTCCTTATGTACAGAATCTATACGAAGCCAACGAACATTGATGTACATAATCAAGTCATTGTACAGAAATTTAACCTCGCTCAAAAAATTCCGATTTTTTTTTCAAAGTACACGCAGACATAAAATTAACTTCTAATTACTTAATTTTACCTACATGGTAACTGGACATTATAATCTCTATGACAATGATTATATAAAACCAGGTTGATCAAGTATAATAGATAACAGAAGTTGTATTGATTACACTGTTTACATCCAGAGGGAGCCGGTCGGCCGAGCGGACAGCACGCTGGACTTGTGATCCTGTGGTCCTGGGTTCGATCCCAGGCGCCGGCGAGAAACATTGGGCAGAGTTTCTTTCACCCTATGCCCCTGTTACCTAGCAGTAAAATAGATACCTGGGTGTTAGTCAACTGTCACGGGCTGCTTCCTAGGGGTGGAGGCCTGGTCGAGGACCGGGCCGCGGGGACACTAAAAAGCCCCGAAATCATCTCAAGATAACCTCAAGATACAGCTTAAGCCGTGGTCATAACAGCGTTCGAATTGCGTCTCCCTAATTGCTGTACCCACGTAATTCATATTCCAGTAATTACCGACAGAACCTTTACTCCTAACCAATGCTAGGTTTATAATATACGTAAATATTATTGTTTCGAGAAACTATAGTTTTCGGTTTCACAGTAATTAAAATTAACGAACGCGTTCTGGTCGTCGGCCACGGCTTAGACCCAGCCTGATTGAACCACGTTTTCGAACTATTTGAATTATTTCGACGCATCTAATGTTTATTTTCTCCAAATTGCAGCCAAGCCAAAGACGCCTTCATAAATTTTGACAGCACTGTGTACTCAAATTCGGAATTTTCATAAAAATTATTACTTAGGCAATGTTGGCAACTCACCCTGTCCTCAGGCCAGGCGCCTCAGAGCAGCTGGATTGATGATTGATGAAGATTAAGCCACCCAAAAGGTGGCACGGGCATGAATAGCCCGTAAGTGATGGCCCCTTTTGAGCCATTACCAGTAGATGATACTGGAGATCTGTGGAGGTGCACCCTGCGTGACGGGAGATGTCTCCCGTGGAGCAGCTATAGGGTTGGTACACCTGCCACTGGAGGTGATCGCAGGTGTTGAAGAGTTGATCCCTATCCTGCTACTTTTGGGGGATAAACAGGTAGTTGTTCCTATACCTGACTGTCGTAGCGTATAAAGTAAGTAACAGTGATCAAACTAGTGACAAGAAATTATGGATATAGTGCGTTTATGTGAGTAAATTAGGTAATGTTTTGATTGACTCGTGTCTCACCGGGTGAGTGGTGGACCCCCAGGCGCCATCCCCGCCCCGTGGCTGTGGCAACCCCGCCCCGTGGCTGTGGCAACCCCGCCATACCAACCTATTTATCGGCGATTGCTAATTATTATTTAGGCTCTAATTTACATAATGAAACTTTTATTTTATGAAGATTAAGTTAAAAAAATAGAGATAATAAACAATGCGTCGTGATTTGGACGGTAATCATGAATAACAATGTGGCTGATAAACTCTATGGGAGCTCTGAAACGACCTCCAAAGCAACGGAAACTGTTGGGTTTTGACGGCTGAATTAACTATCAGGGGGAAAGCGCCAAGCCATTAAGACTATATAGCATTGGGAAGGGATCAGGATAAGGATTTGGGATGGGACCTGTGGGGAAAGGAATGGTGCCCAACCACTTGGACGGTCGGGAATTGAACGCCGACCTGTAGGAAGCGATTTAACTGAACTTGACTTCAATATTTTGAAGCAGAGTTGTGTGAAGCACCTCTTAGCGTTGCAGCCCGTCCTCCAAACAAAAGACCCAAACGTGATTCCATCCACCCGCCAAACCCCCTGTTTATGAATGACAAACGGTTTACACACGACTCACAACTGTTGACGTTTGAACATTTCCGGAACAAGTGCTTCACTGACGACTGTTGTTCGAACCACAACGCTATAAATGCTTCACCCACGTACTACAAATACAAATAATCGCCAACAGAACCTAAACACCTAACCTAACCTATGCCTATATATGCACAATATGCTAATGTATTATATTAATTTATATTTCAGAAAAATCATGTTTTGAATGAAGAGCATGTAAAAATTCTGAATGCGTCTGTGGGGTCGACCGCTGGATGAAATGGACTCGAGTCGAGGACGGGTTGCCGGACAAATATAGCGTTACATTTACATCGTGATAAAAAGTGTGACAAAGTGTACAGTGTGACTAAATTATTTAACCACTTAATGCCGGATATGAAAAGCAAGTGTTTAGTTACAATGAGTTACAAGGACCACATACTGCAATGGTTATATAGAGTTAAATGATTTTTAACAGGATAATTCTTGTTATAAGGGCACCGGTACTTGAATTGCTCATTCCTTGGCTAACAGTATCCCAAAAGTACAATGTGATCATTAACGTGAAATCAATGTAAAGCCCGGACAGTAAACTTACGAACCAACTTTGTAAGTTGCAAAGTGTTAACTTGGTAGTGAATTACCTGTCGATTTGGGACCTTTACTGTTGTCCCTAAAGCCCATACTTGTCGCCGCCTCCGATCCTTCGTTCAGTGTTTCTTGTTCAGTGTTAAGTGTTTACGACGTCTTCCAAGATTGTTGACTGTGAGCACTTCGCAAGTGGGGGTCTGACCACACACAACGAGGTACAGCAGCGCCATCTACCATCAGAACAGGTAAGCAACTCCTCCATCTTCAAATATGACCTTCACGTGGATTAAATACATGGATTAAAATGTAATCGTTGTTTTCATTTTATGTGGTATGTGAATAATGAAATGTGTAAAGACATCTTTGCTATGGCATATTAACATTATCTTTCACGTCATTACAGGTAAGAGATCATCGAGGGACAGAAATCACCCAATTACAAGGTAAGTTATAACATTTTTATGTGTTGACTTTAGTAGTAGTAGTAGGCATCCATCAGTCTCAGGAGACTATGGAGTTGCGCTCTGGTTGTCGGTCTGGAGTGGCCTCACCAGGGCGCAAAGCCAGGGTAGGTTCATTCTGGGGAGAAGCTGTTACCCAGGCAGCAGGTTCCCCCTTTCCACGGCGCTGAAAGTCTTCAATGGAAAGGCATACGCCAATACGATTGGTAGTTGCTGCTAAACACCAGCTGATTAATGCTGTATCGGAGGTGGTATACGTCGTAGATAGTTATGGTAGTGGAGATGTTAGGAGAGCAGAGGCGGCCCGTCGAGGGTAAAGTCAGAGGTTCGATATTTTGAAGTCACGGGTTTGAGGTTTTAATGTCACAGGTGGTGTCGGGGGACGTGAGTAAGTCGAGGATGAATGGGGAATCGGTGAGTGAGTACAGTCTTGTTTCTGGGTTGGGTAATGAGGCTCGACCAATGAGTCTCACAACGAGACGGTGGCAGAACATGAGTGAACAGAACATGAGTGTATAGAAGCTAATACCTCTTAGGTATTAGCTTCTAAAATTAGAGCGGAACCTAGAGATAAATAGGAATGGCAGACCTTAGATGGGAACAAAAAAAAAATGACGGAGGGCGGGGAGAGGCCTAGAATTCCACCATGAGGGTAGAACTGAACAGACCAAGAGTGGAAGAGCAAGACGAGGATCGAGTTCGAGACATTCGAACTGACAATAGATGCCAATTCTTTGGTAAAGGAAGCAGTACAGGGTGTGTTATAGAAGGCGATGAAAAAAGCCTGCAAGCTGTGGATAAACCTTTAAATCTTATGATAAACTGACATGCACTAAAGTGTAAATAAAAAACACCAAATGGGTGCTTTAGCTTTGATTTGAGTCCAGGGTTCAGATTCACGAAGCAGTTACGGAAGTACTTACGAACGCGTACATCTTTCCTCAATCTTTGATTACATTTAATATACAGTTTACAAACATGAAAACTTGCCAATCAACTGTTGTTATTGTTATAAACAGCCTCCTAGTGCTTCGGAGCTCCTTAACTGTTTAATAATTGTAAACAAAGCCGCCAAAGATTGAGAAAAGATGTACAGGTTCGTAAGTGCTTGCGTAACTGCTTCGTGAATCTGGACCCAGACTGGCAAGGCTTGGGATTATGGTAAGATTCTATCTACGTCTGTTCTGTTCGTATCACTGTCAAACTGTGTTGAATATTTTCCCTCGAAAATGTTACATTTCTAACGTCACCTAGAGAGGAATCGTGAAGGATATTCGTGTTCATTTGGAAGGAGCATTTCACCTTCCAATATTGCACACAAATGTGTAAAACTTTGTTATTTTCAGTCTATGTGGAACTTTTTAATCTCGCAATTTCAACTTCCTCTTAATCTCTCGGTTGTTGATCTGACCACAACCTAGAAGGCGAAGGGACGACGACGACGACGACGTTTCGGTCCGTCCTGGACCATTTTCAAGTCGACTGATTCCAAACGTCGTCATCCCTTCACCTTCTAGTGTGTGGTCTGGTCAACATTCTTCAGCCACGTTATTGTGACTCTTCGCCTGCAATCTCTCGGTTGATTGATGTTACTGTCCTCTCGTGTGTGGTCGTATCTAGGGTAGTCAGCCATCTTCGGGGCGCCAGGCAACTTTCCGAAAGTTGTGACAGGATAAAGATCAGTTTTACATTTTTATTATGATTTTCAACCCGGCGTCTTTCTTCTGTTTTTTGTATTATAAGCGGATAATTTTTCTTCTTCAACCTGATACAACACAGGTACTCACCTAGTTGTGCTTGTGGGGGTTGAGCTCTGGCTCTTTGGTCCCGCCTTTCAACTGTCAATCAACTGGTGTACAGATTCCTGAGCCTACTGGGCTCTATCATAAGTAAAATCATAAACTATCATATGTAAAAGTCTCGGATAGTTCTAGTGCTCACGAATGCTAGTAATTGCATTAGTTTGGAATTTTAAATAGCATAAAGGTCATCGTTAAACAAGTAATTAAAATTATCCAGGTGAGCAACGGTGGATAACTGTGGATAACTGTTGATAACTGTTATAATAGTGGATAACACCGCCTTCATGCCAGTTCATGTGTGTTTTAAGGAAAAGGCTGTTATCACTGGCAGATATAAATCCGTGTATTTATGTATTTCTGTATGTAGAATAGATTAGCATTTTATAAACACTGCAAATCACTTTCTGTGGTTGATTGTTCAATAAGATATCCAGTAACTAAACTATATGCTTAACAGATCTCTAACCCTGTCATTGGAGGACAGAAGAAAATGTATATATATATATATATATATATATATATATATATATATATATATATATATATATATATATATATATATATATATATATATATATGCTGGTTAGCATTGTAAATGTGTGGCCACGACTGTGGTAGAAAATAATAATAAAAAAAAAACTGGTAGCAAGTGAGGTATAGTGAAAATGAATATAATACAAAGGTGCTCAGACAGGCTGTCGCCATCACCGTTGGTCTTATACTGAAGACCAACGGATATCTTAAGATATCCAGTAACATCCTCATTAATATCAAGTAATCAACATGGGGTACCTTCCCCCTCTCGTCCCAAGGTAGTGAGTTCAACTTTTTGATATATTGATTATGTACATGTTTAGCTCTCAGGAATAAGTAAATAATGGTATGTAAAAGTAAATAATAGTATGTAGTTTGTCGTGATAAACCCGTGTTAATGTCCCCCTACCACTACATGGTTGGCACTTTGGTAACTTTGATCTTGGGTATAAGAGTATACATACCCCATGATAACTTTGACCTTGGGTATAAGAAGAGTCGGTACCCCCTTAATCACTTACCTTCTTGAGGTTATCTTGAGATGATTTCGGGGCTTTAGTGTCCCCGCGGCCCGGTCCTCGACCAGGCCTCCACCCCTAGGAAGCAGCCCGTGACAGCTGACTAACACCCAGGTACCTAATTTACTGCTAGGTAACAGGGGCATAGGGTGAAAGAAACTCTGCCCATTGTTTCTCGCCGGCGCCTGGGATCGAACCCACAGGATCACAAGTCCAGCGTGCTGTCCGCTCGGCCGACCATCTGTGACCTTCGTCACAGAAGCGACACAGAAAAGGAAAGAAAGCTAATATTAAGGAATAAGAGAAACAAATAATAAATACCGAGTTACATTAACTAAAATTTCAAATTATATTCATTGATTTATATTATACTATTATATTATATTTATATTATATTATATTTATATTATTTATATTTATATTTGGAGGCCTGGTCGACGACCGGGCCGCGGGGACACTAAGCCCCGGAAGCACCTCAAGGTAGCCTCAAGGTAGGTAGGTACCCTGTTATCCAATTATTTATAATTTGCTGGGAATTGAAATTAATGGATAGTTTTTACTACATTAATAATTCTACCTGCATTTACTCCAAATAATTAACAACAATTATTGGTTTAACAACGTCGTTGGAGCGAAAGATACGACTCTAGCCTGAGGCTGTCTACTACAGATGGCTACTACGATGGGTAGATGTTGGTAGATGTTGGGTAGATGGGGTAATAGGAGTAGAAAAGGGGTAAATTCAGAGGTAGAAGGGTAGACGGGACTTTAGAAAGGGAGTAGATAGAGGATTAGGAGAGAGTTGGGGGTATTAAGAATGGTAGATGGGGGGGGGTAGAAGGTAGAGTCGATACGGAAGTAGAAACTAGAAATAAGGGGAAGGGGGTTTAAAATAGGGGGTCAGTCGGGAGGAATCAGAATTAATAGAAAAGGGTTGTTAAACAGATTTCAACACTTCATAACTGAAATCGAAACATCTATATCACCTTAAACTAAGATAACGAGTACCTGATATCAGGGTACGTGGTAACATATTCTTAAATACAAAAGACGTACGATATGCCGGTTATACTCGACAACCAGCATACACAACACCATGAAAACGACCCGTCCAATCACCTAATGCATTGTATATTTTACGCAATCGACCAATCGGTTAAAAATACAACGCATTACTAATCATTAGAGCACCTGATTAGTGTTGTTATTCTTAGGGTTCGATTGGTTGGATTGGTTGTTGGATTTGTTTATTTTTCTATTGGTCCAGCCTTCAGGCGACTGTCAGCTCTATTGGTCCAGCCTTTAGACGACTGTCAGCTCTATTGGTCCAGCCTTCAGGCGACTGTCAGCTCTATTGGTCCAGCCTTTAGACGACTGTCAGCTCTATTGGTCCAGCCTTCAGGTGAAGACTGTGAGCTCTATTGGTCCAGCCTTCAGGTGAAGACTGTGAGCTCTATTGGTCCAGCCTTCAGGCGACTGTGAGCTCTATTGGTCCAGCCTTCAGGTGAAGACTGTGAGCTCTATTGGTCCAGCCTTCAGGCGACTGTGACCTCTATTGGTCCAGCCTTTAGACGACTGTCAGCTCTATTGGTCCAGCCTTCAGGCGACTGTGAGCTCTATTGGTCCAGCCTTCAGGCGACTGTCAGCTCTATTGGTCCAGCCTTTAGACGACTGTCAGCTCTCTTGGTCCAGCCTTCAGGTGAAGACTGTGAGCTCTATTGGTCCAGCCTTCAGGCGACTGTGAGCTCTATTGGTCCAGCCTTCAGGTGACGACTGTGAACTCTATTGGTCCAGCCTTCAGGTGAAGACTGTGAGCTCTATTGGTCCAGCCTTTAGACGACTGTCAGCTCTATTGGTCCAGCCTTTAGACGACTGTCAGCTCTATTGGTCCAGCCTTTAGACGACTGTCAGCTCTATTGGTCCAGCCTTCAGGTGACTGTGAGCTCTATTGGTCCAGCCTTCAGACGACTGTGACCTCTATTGGTCCAGCCTTCAGACGACTGTCAGCTCTATTGGTCCAGCCTTCAGGCGACTGTGAGCTCTATTGGTCCAGCCTTCAGGTGACGACTGTGAGCTCTATTGGTCCAGCCTTCAGGCGACTGTGACCTCTATTGGTCCAGCCTTTAGACGACTGTCAGCTCTATTGGTCCAGCCTTCAGGCGACTGTGAGCTCTATTGGTCCAGCCTTCAGGTGACGACTGTGAGCTCTATTGGTCCAGCCTTCAGACGACTGTGAGCTCTATTGGTCCAGCCTTCAGGTGACGACTGTGAACTCTATTGGTCCAGCCTTCAGACGACTGTGAGCTCTATTGGTCCAGCCTTCAGACGACTGTGAGCTCTATTGGTCCAGCCTTCAGACGACTGTGACCTCTATTGGTCCAGCCTTCAGACGACTGTGACCTCTATTGGTCCAGCCTTCAGACGACTGTGACCACTAGTGATTCACGCTCTAAACTCAACAATTTGCTCTGTTATCACAGCTGACTTGCGATCAATTTGTCCCGGGTTCGATTCCAAGGCCAAGGCGAGACGTTTGGGCACGTTCCCAAACACCCGTTGTCTCTGTTCACCAGGCACTAAATAGGTTCCTTGGAGTCAACCAACTGTTGTGGATTGCATCCTATCTGTATATACTGGTATATACAGATATACTCGATGCTGGTATGACAGACATCCCATACTTTGATAACAGCTATAACCTCTTTTTTCCATTAGTTTAACTAATGTCATGTTTAATGGGGGTACCTATTTACGACTAGGTGAACAGGTAAATTAGGTGAAAAGAAACACGCCCAATTCTGCCTGTTCCACCTGGAGTCCAACCCCCCTGCATCTCCCCTCCGAGTGTAAATCGAGAACGAAGCCAGTTGTACTACGAAGACCCCCTCTTGACTGCATCTTAGAACTCCTTGATATACAACATTGATTTTGGTGTATATATTTACCGCCCTACCGGCTACTCTGGCTAATTACTTTAGCCAAAGTGTTACTTTATTACTTAAAGCCGTACTTAAAGTACACTTTAAAATAGTCTTACTTAAAGCCCACTTTAAGGTCAAGAACGTAGCTAAAGTCTTACTTAAATCCCACTTTAAGATCAGGAATATATAACAGATGTTATACTTAAAGGGTTTTAAGTAAAAGTCTTAAAGTCTTTTAAGTCTTTAAGTTTTGCTTGACTCAGAGGTTGGTAAGACGAGAAAACATTTACCTGTAATAACACAACGAGCCTGTTTGACTGAGACCCCTCGTTTGTACACAATTATACGGGACATTTGCAGGCGCACGCGCACTCATGCGCACGCAATGATTTCCTGAGTGGATGCGCGATCACACCACGATGCTTGCGTGCGCGCATACTAGGCTACACACTCACCCCTGCACGCACACACACACACGCACACGCACACGCGCACACGCACACACACACACACACACACACACACACACACACACACACACACACACACACACACACACCCACACACACGCACCCACACACACACACACACACACACACACACACACACACACACACACACACACACACACACACACACACCCACACCCCCACCCACCCACCCACCCACACGCCAAAGTACACCTAAACTCACCATCTATTCAACTCCACCTTTCATAATCTCACCTCTGCGTCCTAATGGGGTGAGAATAGCTTGAGCTACCTCATCCCTTTGTGTGTATTTTACCTCAATAAACTTATTTCAATTTCAATTTCAACCTCTGCGTCCAGTACCTTCACTATCGACCGGGGAGACCGGGCCGTGGGGACGCTAAGCCCCGAAAACACCTCAAGGTAATCATCCTTCCCCCCCTCCCCATCCCCCCACCTTTTACCTCACTATCCCTCACCCCCATAGCCCCCCCCCCTCTTCCACCTCAGCCAAGGTACTTTGAATTTTCCGCGTGATTGTGGTAGACGGGGTTGTGTGCTGCGTGATTGTGGTAGACGGGGTTGTGTTCTTCATCAATGGTTATAGAGGCATTGGGTCAAGTGGATCTCTGGTGGTTGTTACGGGTTAACAACCCTTAACAACCTGTCAAGTGCTTCACGTCTGGCCTGCCAGCTTGGCCCAATAATACGGAACATGGAGCCAGTTTAGCCACTCTTATCGACAGTGCCAAAATGGGTCAGTTGAGGGCACTGCCGCCAGGGTGCCAGGGACGCAAGTGCCAAAGTCTGCCTGTATGAACTCAATCTTTAATGTTCCACTTTCACCGCTTTTCGATTAAATTAAGAGGATTGTATTCAATTTGCGCCTCGCAATCAAACGACGCGGGTTCAGTCACCTATGCAGGACAAGAAAGGTTGGGTATGTTTTTATCCACCTGATGCTTCTGTTCACCTGGCAGTTAAATAGGAACTCGGGAACTAGGCAAAATGTTGTTGGTCGCATCATGGGGGAAAGTTAGTATTTTGCCTCACCTCGATTGACTTGAGTACAATACATAGTCGTAGCTCAGACGATTAAGGCGCGTCTGGGATCCTCTCGGACGTAAGTTGGAACCCTCGTCACGGCCCTTGTGGATTTGTTCACTTAACTACAATCTTCCTATTCCCTACGACGTGAATTCAATCATTACACTTCTTCCTGAATTGCACAGATTTACAACTGTGTCTAATGATCTCAAGTTCAAATTACACCGACCCGCAAGAGCGAATCTGACAAGAACGAGTCAGTGAAGTCATGTTGATAGCGAGAAAGTTCAACCTACACCAAATGTAAATAATTAAACACATTCCATTTAGCGAGAGAGAGAGATGGACCAGCGCAATTTTTCAGGAAGTGCCTCTCCAATACAGAAATTCCTGCGCGAGTAGGTGAAATTGCGACGAGTTGCAGTCAATCGTAACTAATTATGAGCCTGGTGAAAGCCTAATCGCAATGGTCGGCTACCGCGGGCTACTGCGGTGAGAAATGGGAATTATTCAGAGGCTAATATCATCATGGCCCTCCGATAGCACTATGGCCCCTCTTGCAACCACCATGGCCCCTCCCTCGTCACTATCATGGCCCCCTCCTCACCACCATTATCTCATTATCATCTCCCTTCAACACTATAATTATTTCAATTACCATAATTAATTCCAAGCATCATTAACAGCACCACCATCATCATCAAGTCTGATATCACCTCCCCCCCCCTACTACTACCATTATCTCTCATACCATTACCACCATCACTAACGACGTAACCACCACCTCTACCACTATTGCTACCACAATCACCGCCAAGCCAACCAACATCACCACCTTCGTTACTAGAACTGGCTTTGCAACTATTCGTTATCCTACCACCATTGGTACGATAACCTACCAATGGTTAGGTTATCCTACCTAAGGCAGTCACTATCACAATTGACATCATTTCACAAGTCACTGGTGTCATGTCACTGGTGTCATGTCACTGCTGTCATGTCACTGGTGTCATGTCACAGGTGGCATGTCACTGGTGTCATGTCACTGGTGTCATGTCACTGGTGGCATGTCACTGGTGTCATGTCACTGGTGTCATGTCACTGCTGTCATGTCACTGGTGTCATGTCACAGGTGGCATGTCACTGCTGTCATGTCACTGGTGTCATGTCACTCGTGTCATGTCACTGCAACTTTCCACAGGACTAGTCACTTGTCCACTGTTAAATAGGACCTCCAATAACTCTCTCCCTCAGCCCCTTTTGGTTAAATTTCCTTATTCAACCCTTACAATCCTCCCTATCTTCCTTTTCACTCCTAT
The DNA here is from genome assembly GCF_040958095.1 of Procambarus clarkii. NCBI lineage: Eukaryota > Metazoa > Arthropoda > Malacostraca > Decapoda > Cambaridae > Procambarus > Procambarus clarkii. The sequence goes on along the minus strand of NC_091218.1, from coordinate 22,716,567 downwards.
AACCCCCCTATCCCCCCTCTACCTCTTTCCCCTATCCATACACACTCTTCCATCCCTCTCTTTCCCACCCCCTACAAACCCCTTCTATCCTTGTCACCCCTTTTCACCCCTACAAGTCCTTATACTCCTCCATACTCCCCTGCCAGGCTCCTTTACACCCCTCAGCCACCATTCCAGTCCAAAGTCTGACCCCAAAGCCCAAAGTCTGACCCCCCAGCCCAAATTCTGACCCTCAGCCCAAAGTCTGACCCTCCCAGGCCAAAGTTTGACCCCCCAGCCCAAAGTCTGACCCCCCAGCCCAAAGTCTGACCTCCCAACCCAAAGTCTGACCCCCCAGCCTTAAGTTTGACCCTCCAGCCCAAAGTCTGACCCCCCCAGCCCAAAGTCTGACCCCCCAGCCCAAAGTCTGACCCCCCAGCCCAAAGTCTGACCCCCCCAGCCCCAAATCTGACCCCCTCAGCCCAAAGTCTGACCCCCCCAGGCCAAAGTTTGACCCCCAGCCCAAAGTCTGACCCCCCAGCTTAAAATCTGACCCCAGCCCAAAATCTGACCCCCCCAGCCCAAAGTCTGACCCCCCAGCCCAAAATCTGACCCCCAGCCCAAAGTCTGACCCCCCATCCCAAAGTCTGACTCCCCCAGCCCAAATCTGACCCCCCAGCCCAAAGTCTGACCCCCCATCCTAAAATCTGAGCCCCCAGCCCAAATCTGACCCCCCCAGCCCAAAGTCTGACCCCTAGCCCAAAGTCTGACCCCCAGCCCAAGTTATGTATGCTACCTAACATCATACTCGAACACCCTCTCCAAGCTCTAGAGTCTTGTAGGTATTCTGGATGCGACAGAAGGCGGTGTCCTGTTTCAAAGAGCGCTTAATTAGATATTCAGGAAGCGGAGCGTCGTCGGCCCTTAGATAGCGTGGAGATTAAATTCCGTGATGCAAAAGGTGACACCGAGGCGGCGGTATTTAATTACGACGTTTCAAGGTAATTTCTCCCCCATGCTAGAGACTTCGTCTGATGCAAGTGAACCTGATTCAGATAATATTAAGTAGCGAATATAATCAATAACCCTTTTTTTAACGTTATTTCAACGTCGGAAACGTTCAATTTTATCAGTGTAATTTATGTTTTTTTCTGGGATTGATGTAGATTGTGTATTTTGTTCATGTGGTAGTTATATAAGAACATAAGAACAAAGGTAACTGCAGAAGGCCTATTGGCCCATACGAGGCAGCTCCTACCTATAACCACCCAATCCCACTCATATACTTGTCCAACCCGCGCTTGAAACAATCGAGGGACCCCACCTCCACCACGTTACGCGATAATTGGTTCCACAAATCAACAACCCTGTTACTGAACCAGTATTTACCCAAGTCTTTCCTAAATCTAAACTTATCCAGTTTATACCCATTGTTTCGTGTTCTGTCATATATATATATATATATATATATATATATATATATATATATAGATATAGATATATATATATATATATATATATATATATATATATATATATATATATATATATATATATATATGCGAACAAGCCTGAATGGTCCCCAGGACAATATGCAACTGAAAACTTAGTTTTATATATATATATATATATATATATATATATATATATATATATATATATATATATATATATATAGATTGGTGGTGTGGGTGCTGGCCTGTTTGTGCTCTTCTAGCAGGGGGGGGGGTTATGGGTGTGTGGTCTAGCTCTTGTGTCCCGCCTTTAGGCGTCTCGTTTCTGGTGCATCTTTTGAAAGTGTTGATTTTCGTGTGTTTGGTCTGGAAGGAGGTGATTTCCATCACGTTTCTACTTGGGCTGGACGGTAGAGCGACGGTCTCGCTTCATGCAGGTCGGCGTTCAATCCCCGATCGTCCAAGCGGTTGGGCACCATTCCTTCCCCCCCGTCCCATCCCACGGGCACGAATAGCCCCTTAAGACGTACTTGAACCTGAACTATCTTATAAACAATGTTATTCACACTTCAGCTGTTAATGATGGAGTTAAGTCCTCGTTCCTTAATTTCTTATTCCCACTCCGCGAGTCGTTTTCCCTTAAGGGAGCCGGTCGGCCGAGCGGACAGCACGCTGAACTTGTGATCCTGTGGTCCTGGGTTCGATCCCAGGCGCCGGCGAGAAACAATGGGGAGAGTTTCTTTCACCCTATGCCCCTGTTACCTAGCAGTAAAATAAGTACCTGGGTGTTAGTCAGCTGTCACGGGCTGCTTCCTGGGGGTGGAGGCCTGGTCGAGAACCGGGCCGCGGGGACACTAAAAGCCCCGAAATCATCTCAAGATAACCTCAAGAAGATGGTGTTAATTCTTGACGATCTCCTATTAGCTTTTTCCCTATTTCTTATTACCTTGCACTTGCTGGGATTGAACTCAAGTCACATGTTTGTCAATGTCTGAAATTGGAACAGTAACATCCTGCAACATACTATGGTTTAAAATGTACAAAGTTATAAATTGAGAATAATCTGTGTTTCAGGCTGATTGATTGATTGATAAAGATTAAGCCACCCAAAAGGTGGCACGGGCATGAATAGCCCGTAAGTGTCGTAAGCCCTTTTGAGCCATTACTTACCTTCAGGTTACCTTGAGGTGCTTCCGGGGCTTAGCGTCCCCGCGGCCCGGTCGTCGACCAGGCCTCCTGGTTGCTGGACTGATCAACCAGCCTGTTGGACGCGGCTGCTCGCAGCCTGACGTATGAGTCACAGCCTGGTTGATCAGGTATCCTTTGGTTACTAGTATCATTAGCTGATACTGGAGACCTGTGGAGGTGCGACTGCACCCTACGTGACGGGAGATGTCTCCCCCGTGTGGCACAGCCTCATTTGCCAGTTTACATGTAGACTATTACTGGAGACTTAATATGCTTCCAGACCATCACAAATATATTGATAGTTATCCAGGTGGTTTGGGGGGGGGGTGTAGTTCGTGGTAATGTACTTGTTGTGAGGACGGGATATCTTGAGGTTATCTTGAGCTTATCTTGAGATGATTTCGGGGCTTTTTAGTGTCCCCGCGGCCCGGTCCTCGACCAGGCCTCCATCCCCAGGAAGCAGCCCGTGACAGCTGACTAACACCCAGGTACCTATTTTACTGCTAGGTAACAGGGGCATAGGGTGAAAGAAACTCTGCCCATTGTTTCTCGCTGGCGCCTGGGATCGAACCCAGGACCACAGGATCACAAGTCCAGCGTGCTGTCCGCTGGACCGACCGGCTCCCTAAATTATCTTTAGGGCTCTTTATCATAGAATTACAGAAGGCTTGTTAGGCATGATTTTCCTGGACCAATATTGGTGTTTACAGTCTTAATTCTCTCTCTTAAGTGTGTAACTAAGTCTTAACCTGTTTATATTCTTTCAAGTAGTTTGCTAGGGATGTTTGTTAGTGTTACTTGGTCTATAGTCAAGTTTAGGTCGTGTGTGTGTGTGTACTCACCTAGTTGTGTTTGAGGGGGTTGAGCTCTGGCTCTTTGGTCCCGCCTCTCAACCGTCAATCAACAGGTGTACAGATTTCTGAGCCTATTGGGCTCTATCATATTTACACTTAACACTGTGTATGGAGTCAGCCTCCACCACATCACTGCCTAATGCATTCCATTTGTCAACCAACTATTTGTGTGTGTGTGTGTGTGGTAATTCTAAATCTATTCAATAATAACTCTTGATCACAGAGTTAACACACACACAAGGCCTACAGGCACCAGGGAAGGCAGCTGTTGCATGCACAACAGAACATCAGCTGTTGCATGCACAACAGAACATCAGCTGTTGCATGCACAACAGAACATCAGCTGTTGCAAGCACAACAGAACATCAGCTGTTGCAAGCACAACTGAACATCAGCTGTTGCAAGCACAACAGAACATCAGCTGTTGCAAGCACAACAGAACATCAGCTGACATTCAGTTGGGTCGTGTGGTACATCGGCTATACGTTCACGACTCACAATAGGGGCTCCCGGGTTCGATGTCCGGGTGGGACAGAAATGTTTGGGCAGGTTTTCTATCCTGTAATGCCTCTGTTCACCTAGCAGTAAACAGGTATTCGGGAGTATGAGAAGGAGTCGCAGCTTGTGAAGGGTTAGTAGTTCGAGGCTAAATTATAAATACACAGGCTTCCTGTCCCCCCCCCCCCCAACAACGGGACTTATTTAGTACGACCTCGTATAGTTACGACGCCCGTAAAGTGTTTAATAAATAAAGATTAAGTCCACCGTAATCGAGAAAAAATGTACAGACTTCGTAAGTGGAGACTTAAGAATGTGGCCGTGAATGAAACGGTTTGGCTAACGATTTGAGAGAGAACTTGGCAACGACCAGGGGCCTCGTAGCCTGGTGGATAGCGCGCAGGACTCGTAATTCTGTGGCGCGGGTTCGATTCCCGCACGAGGCAGAAACAAATGGGCAAAAGTTTCTTTCACCCTGAATGCCCCTGTTACCTAGCAATAAAACAGGTACCTGGGAGTTAAGTCAGCTGTCACGGGCTGCTTCCTGGGGGTGGAGGCCTGGTCGAGGACCGGGCCGCAGGGACACTAAAGCCCCGAAATCATCTCAAGATAACCTCAAGATAACCTGACCAGGATGACCCTTAAGGGCATTTTGGATAGTCTTAAATCACGTGGCTACAAATTTTCCTTTTTTCCCATGTATAATTTATCAGTTACATTTAATAGTCCCTCCTTAATTGACACTTGTATCCATGAGATTACGCGTCTCGAACGCACGTCAGTAAACAATCGCTTACGGGTTATTCATGCCCGTGCCACCTCTTGTGTGGCACGAGCATGAATAACCCGTAATCTATATCAATCAATCATCAGTAAAGAAGCTGGTTGTAGTACTTGTGGTTCAACTTACCTCGCTCCTGTGTCGGGTAAGTCCACTACGGGCTCACCATAGCCCGTGCTACTTGGAACTTGTTTCGAGTAGCTGAATCTATAACAACAGCAACAACAACAGTACTTGTGTTGGCACTCAGAGCCCCGACGGCTCAACACTGGAGCTCAGGGCTTAAATGTGGAAAACAATCCTTAACCAAAAAAAAATTAAAGTCTTTTTAAATGAACATAAATTGAAAATTATTTCAGAAAATATGTAACTCTCGTAAACCTTTTGTTGATATGGGAGGAAAACAACAACATTGCTTTCCCGTAATTGTAATGTTGTAATTACGGGATATTGCAATGTTGCAAAAATTTAAATGTGAAATTGCAAAAAAAATGCAAAAATTTAAATGTGAAATTGCAAAAAAATGCAAAAATTTCAATGTGAAATTGCAAAAAAAAAAAAAATTAAATGTGAAATTGCAAAAAAAATCAAAATTGAATTTGCAAAATTGCAATGTTGCAATTACAAAAAAAATTAAAATTCTTCCCTTCTTCCCCTTCTTCACTGGAAGGGGAGAATTCCAGTCTTCCCTTCACTGGAATGGAAGAATTCCAGTCTTCCCTTCACTGGAATGGAAGAATTCCAGTCTTCCCTTCACTGGAATGGGAGAATACCAGTCACTGGAATACACAGTCTACATTGATACGCATTTAACTTAATACCAAAAGCAAGTTTTACACTCCTAATCCGAGTATATATTAAATAAATATTGGTGTCTATTATGCCCCTATTCACCAAGTTGTAAAATTGGTACCCGTGAGCTAGGGAACTATTGTGGCTTGCATCCTGGGGGACGTCAGTAGAGTTCCCCGAATAGGGGGGAGGGAGGGAGGGAGCCATCAGGAGAAGCACCAAGCCATTACGACTATATAGCACTGGGTAGGGATCAGGATAAGGATTTGGGATGGGACGATAACGGTGCGCAACCACTTGGACGGTCGGGGATTGAACGCCGATCTGCAGGAAGCGAGACCGTCGCTCTACCGTCCAGCCCAAGTGGTTGAACGGGGGGGAAGAGGAGGAGGAGTCTCGATAAGCCTAAGTACAAGCTGCCTGTCAGCGACAACTGATATTATAATAAAAAAAAAATTGCTCACCAAAGTCGTAGTCAACCAACCCGTTCTGACCATTTGACAAAAACAAATAAAAAAAATTCGACTATTTTGCCTAAGTAGAAAAGTGAGAACCCAAGCAACCCACTTAACCCATAAGGCCGACGGATAGAAAATGTCTAAATTACAGGGCTCAGATTTTGGCTAAACAAAAAAAAAACGAAATTTTGATTATTTGATCGTTTGCGTTTGAAATGCGATTAGGTGGGAGGACAGGTTGTTAGAGATAGGGTTAAGAGGGGTTCATAAGAGATTCTGTGGGATTCATAAGGAATTCTGTGGGAATCACTGTAGGATTCATAAGGAATTCTGTGGGAATCACTGTGGGATTCATAAGGAATTCTGTGGGAATCACTGTGGGATTCATAAGGAATTCTGTGGGAATCACTGTGGGATTCATAAGGAATTCTGTGGGAATCACTGTGGGATTCATAAGGAATTCTGTGGGAATCACTGTGGGATTCATAAGGAATTCTGTGGGAATCACTGTGGGATTCATAAGAACATAAGAACAAAGGTAACTGCAGAAGGCCTATTGGCCCATACGAGGCAGCTCCTATCTATAACCACCCAATCCCACTCATAAACTTGTCCAACCCGCGCTTGAAACAATCGAGGGACCCCACCTCCACCACATTACGCGGTAATTGATTCCACAAATCAACAACCCTGTAACCGAACCAGTATTTACCCAAGTCTTTCCTAGGGTAAATACTGGTTTCTGACACAGCTCCTGATGTCACTGTGGGACTTTAGCACTGTTGTGGACGTCAGTCTCGTGGGCAGTGACATCAGGGTGGTTCAAGATGGCCAATTTGCTGGGCCATCAAGGGGCAATTAAGCTGACTGTAGTGCAGTGTATAAACATCGAGATGGTTAGGTTAGGTAGGTGGGTTGGGTTCATGGGCTTCTGGTTAGGTTAGTACGTTGGATATTGTACGTTGTGGCTTATCAAGACGGACGGGCTGCTACGAGATGTTGTTGTTAAAGATTTGCTACCTTGAACAGAAAGTTCCAAGTAGCACGGGCTATGGTGAGCCCGTAGTGGACTTGCTACGAGAGCCTTGGCCAGCGACGGGAGAAGTGACGCTGCGTAAGATAATTAATCCAAGCTTTCAAACTACTATCGCGAGCGTCAGTTTCTACACTGGGCTGGACGGTAGAGCGACGGTCTCGCTTCATGCAGGTCGGCGTTCAATTCCCGACCGTCCACCAAGTGGTTGGGCACCATTCCTTTTCCCCCGTCCCATCCCAAATCCTTTTCCTGACCCCTTCCAAGTGCTATATAGTCGTAATGGCTTGGTGCTTTTCCCCTCTGATAGTTCCCTTCCCTTCCCCCTCAAGAGTAGAGGTTGGCATCTAGCTCCCGGCCCACTACTTGATGGCACTGCTTCCTAGCCTCCTTCAAGTGCTGACTATACTGTCGTTGATGGGTGCTAGGAGACCCTGTTCCCCTAGCTGGTTGGCAAGGACACCCTGTTCCCCCAGCTGGTTGGCTAGGAGATCCTGTTCTCCCAGCTGGTTGGCTAGGAGATCCTGTTCCCCTAGCTGGTTGGCCAGGAGACCCTGTTCCCCTAGCTGGTTGGCTAGGAGACCCTGGTCCCCTAGCTGGTTGGCTAGGAGACCTTGTTCCCCTAGCTGGTTGGCTAGGAGACCTCTGTTCCCCTAGCTGGTTGGCTAGGAGACCTCTGTTCCCCTAGCTGGTTGGCTAGGAGACCCCCTGATCACCTAGCTGGTTGGCTAGGAGACCCCCTGATCACCTAGCTGGTTGGCTAGGAGACCCTGTTCCCCTAGATGGTTGGCTAGGAGACCTCTGTTCCCCTAGCTGGTTGGCTAGGAGACCCTGTTCTCCTAGCTGGTTGGCTAGGAGACCCTGTTCCCCTAGCTGGTTGGCTAGGAGACCCCCTGATCACCTAGCTGGTTGGCTAGGAGACCCTGATCACCTAGCTGGTTGGCTAGGAGACCCTGATCCCCTAGCTGGTTGGCTAGGAGACCCTGTTCCCCTAGCTGGTTGGCTAGGAGACCTTGTTTCCCTAGCTGGTTGGCTAGGAGACCCTGTTCCCCCAGCTGGTTGGCAAGGAGACCTCTGTTCCCCCAGCTGGTTGGCTAGGAGACCTTGTTCCCATAGCTGGTTGGCTAGGAGACCCTGTTCCCCTAGCTGGTTGGCTAGGTCGATCGCTCCCATTGGTCGATCGTTTCGACCAATGGGAGCCCGTAGTTAGTCTATTCTCACTCTGATTGGAGGGCAGATATTATTTGGTAAAATCCCAGAACTCTACCTTGCAGTTATCTTGCGATGATTCGGGGGCTTAATGTCCCAGCGGCCCGGTCCTCGACCAGGCCTCCTGGTTGCTGGACTGGTCAATCAGGCTGTTTGGACGCGGCTGCTCGCAGCCTGACGTATAAATCACAGCCTGGTTGATCAGGTATCCTTTGGAGGTGTTTATCAAGCTCTACTTGACATCTCGGGAACTGATCTTCCAAATAGGCTAAGACGATGACACCTTATTGGTTTTGAGAATAATCTTTTGAAAGTAAATGATAATATAGTTTTTTTTTGCAAGTTTAATCTTTGTCTCATAATATTATTATAGTATACAATATAGAACAATGTAAAAATAGGCTGCAGAAAGCCTATAGACCTATATGAAACATCTACTATTTCTATCCACCCAAACTTGAGGTTATCTTGAGATGATTTCGGGGCTGTTTAGTGTCCCCGCGGCCCGGTCCTCGACCAGGCCTCCACCCCCAGGACGCAGCCCGTGACAGCTGACTAACACCCAGGTACCTATTTTACTACTAGGTAACAGGGGCATAGGGTGAAAGAAACTCTGCCCATTGTTTCTCGCCGGCGCTTGGGATCGAACCCAGGACCACAGGATCACAAGCCCAGCGTGCTGTCCGCTCGGCTGACCGGCTCCCCAAACTCACATATGTCTATCCATCGCTTGAAACACTCCAGCGATACCACGTCAGAATTACCCTCGCCAGCGGTTTTTTTTTTTTCCCCGACAGATATTAACATGTTAAAGACTCTTACAGTTTTATGCGACTTGTTTAAAAAAGCAATTATAGACATTCCCCGACCATGTTGCAATGTCTAATTACCTTCTTGTGGTCAAAGACAAGACTGGAACCAGCGGGAACGGAATCATTAACGCAGATGATGATGATGACAGTTGACCAACAGACCGTCAAAACGCTACCGACCTACCTGCGGGCTCGCCATAGCCCGTGCTACTTGGAACCTCGTTCCAGGTAGCGAATCTTTAACAACAACATACCTACCTACCGCCTGTATTACAAGAATACGTGAATACGTGAATTGTTAGGAGAAAGCGCAAAGCCATTACGACTATATAGCACTGGGAAGGGGGTCAGGATAAGGATTTGGGATGGGACGGGGGGGGGGGGGGAAGGAATGGAGCCCAAAGACTTATGGACGGTCGGGGATTGAACGCCGACCTGCATGAAGCGAGACCGTCGCTCTACCGTGCAGCCCAAGTGGTTGGGTTAATATATTACAAGAAGAAAACTAATATATATATATATATATATATATATATATATATATATATATATATATATATATATATATATATATATATTGGCCCTCCGCCTCGCTGCCCCAGTCCACACCGAATACAGGTGTATTTGCGGCGAGGCAGAGGCCGACAGATACGGACGGCATGGCCTTCTCTGCCAAAGGACAGGAGGATGGCATGCAAGACACGGCGAGGTTAATGACATTATTAAGAGAAGCCTTACCACAGCCGGTTGTCCAGCAGAGAGAGAGCCCCGTTACCTAATGTCCCGCAACTCTGATGAGCCTGTCGGTCGCCCAGACGGGATCACGGTGAACCCCTGGAAGAATGGTAGACAGTTGGTGTGGGACTACACTTGCGTTTCAACTTTAGCCAATACCTAAGTTGACTTCAGTGCTACACAAGCAGGAGGAGCTGCCAATCACCGGGAAGCGGCCAAGTCACGTAAATACAGAAACCTTGAGCACCACTACAATTTTGTCCCCATTGCCTCAGAGACACTTGGTGCCTGGGGTAAAAAGTGCTGCTAGTTTTTTGAAGGAGTTGGGGTCTAAGCTAAATGAAACCACTAGAGACCCTAGAGCTGCCAGTTTTCTCTTTCAACGCCTTAGTGTGGCGATCCAGAGAGGAAATGCTCACTGCATCCATGGTTCCTGCCCGCCATATAAGGAGCTGGAGGAGCTATACAACCTGTGACAAGCAGCCTTGTACCCTGCATGTAATCAATATTGTAACTTTTTTTTTGTATAATGACATTTTCAAATAAAGTTAGATAAATATACACACATACCAAAAGAATAGGGGTGGTAGGAGAAGAAAATATCAAAGTGTTCAGTGAGGATCCACAAGGTCTTCCCTGAGTACTCTTTATTTTCCTCTCCGAGGCTATGGGTCCCTACACGTGCACCAGAGGTGGTACCCCTTTTAGGTTATATATATTATCATCCATAATAAAGCCATTGGTTAAACGACATTTCGCGTTAAATTTTGGACTTTTATTACATCAAAATGATGAAGATTTCAGACGTGCCAAGTAATTAATTTAAGACTTTATCTGTCCGGACGTAACGCGATCCCTTGCCAGCCCAGACTTACTTAAGTTCTGGCGGCTAATCGGCTGTCCATTCGTGTTGAGCTCAGAAACGCGTTCTATAAATCTTTTTGATAGGAAATTGTTTAAACATGTTTTGAAAACTGAACTTTCTGTATAATCTTGAGACTCATTTAACCTCGGATTTTTTTTGTATAGCTAATTTGGCTGATGTATTCTGGTCGGCCTCTATCATGTCTTAGTGCAGTATAGTGTAGTACAGTGTATTACAGTGTATTAGTGTATTACAATGTAGTACTGTGGAGTTTAGGGCTAATCTCCTACCCTTTCAATTTTTTTTCATATTTCTATAATTTTTGTTTGACAACATGTCAAACTACACCTTACATTTGTTTACAAAACTGTCAGCCAGTTGGCTGACAGTGCCAAATACGTGTGGGGGGGGGGGGCCAGTATGTGACAGTGGCACTCAGTGACAGTGGCACTCAGTGACAGTGGCACTTATTAATGACGACTGGTAAGTGAGATCTAGCCCTTAATGCCCCGCCTAATGGCCTAGTTAAGCCCGTTGGGGCTCAACTAGCCACAACGAAGTGTGGCTAGCATGTGGCTAGCTAGTTTGTGGCTAGTAGAGTGGTAGTCTTCACTACCACTCCGAGCACACGGCTCAGAGACTTTCTTCTTATAACAGAAATAACATCCACAACAATAATATATTTAACGTCAGTATGATAACAGAATACAATAACAGTAGTAACAATAACAGAAACACGGTCAATAACATATAAACGGTCAATAACAGAAAAAACGGTCAATAACATATCAAACTAGCAATAACAGAAAAAATGTCATCAACAAAAAAGATCAATAACAGAACAAACGGTCAATAACAGAAAAATGTATAAATAGCTGAAAACGGTCAATAACAGAAACGGTCTATAACAGAAAAATCTATAAATAACAAAAAACGGTCAATAACAAACGGTCAATAATAAAAACGGTCACCATAAAATCGGTCAATAACCAAAAACGGTTAGTCATAAAAACGGTCAATAACAGAAAAACGGTCAATAACAGAAAAACGGTCAATAACAGAAAAATGGTCAATAACAGAAAAACGGTCAATAACAGAAAAAAGGTCAAAAGCACAGCTAGAACAGCCAGTAACACAGAATAGGAGAAACAGGTGATTTTTTTTTTTTTGTTCGTTTCATCCCATTAAAACTATTTCGTTTATCTTAATGAAAATCTCCGTGAGCTTCTGTTATAAAAAAGTGTTTTATATATATATACATATTTTTATTTTTATTATTTTTTGAAACGACAAAAACTTGTATTGAAAATCGTGTCTCATTGTAGAGTTCCTGAACGATGTCACTATTTCTCATCTTAACTGAGCGAAGATGAGAAACAATTATTGATTAGATGTGATTTCCATTTTCGCGGTGAAAACTAATCAAGAACCATAAAAAACTCATAAAGAACTTAATGTAAGTAGAGCTACACCTTACAGAGCACCTGGGTGTAGAGCTACACCTTACAGAGCACCTGGGCGTAGAGCTACACCTTACAGAGCACCTGGGTGTAGAGCTACACCTTACAGAGCACCTGGGTGTAGAGCTACACCTTACAGAGCACCTGGGTGTAGAGCTACACCTTACAGAGCACCTGGGTGTAGAGCTACACCTTACAGAGCACCTGGGTGTAGAGCTACACCTTACAGAGCACCTGGGTGTAGAGCTACACCTTACAGAGCACCTGGGTGTAGAGCTACACCTTACAGAGCACCTGGGTGTAGAGCTACACCGAACAGAGCACCTGGGTGTAGAGCTACACCTTACAGAGCACCTGGGTGTAGAGCTACACCGAACAGAGCACAAGTGAATTGAGCAAAAAAATTTAAATTTGGAATGAAACGTCATTTAAAAATTCTTGTTAACATTATGAAAATAATAGCTATGAAAACCATCATTCTTTTGTTCTTACTGACAAATGTATGATTACATTACAAAAAAATTCAATTATAGTAATACAAGATATTATATATGTATTTGGTACCTTTTTAATACCAGAAAAAAAAGAGCTTTCAACTCCACTGGCAAAAATAATTCCAGGTTGCGCTCTGTTGCATATAATAATGTTCTTAATGTTCAATATACAGAACAAATGAACGTTCAAAATATTTTTAACCCGCAGCCGGGAACCGGTTTTGAATCGTATGTTCTTTGCAACACGACAAAATAAAGATTACAAATGGTATTTCTCTCTCATAAGTGACCCAAAATATTACATATATATACAGTGACCATTTTTTTGTTTTGTTTTTCGTGTGATAATACCTATTACGAGACATTCAATCTATTTTGAGTATACCATTAGTACTCTCGTATGGTAAATAATTCTGGCCGATGTCTTTGGGCAGAAATACTAATGATATTTGAATGCTGGTCAGAGATACCAAAAAAATGGTTATCTTGATGCTCCATTGCTAGTCGCAGCCTACGTACGTCAGACGAAATTCAAGGCGACGTTTTTTTTTCTTAAACTGGTTCAGAAATTCCTCACGGACCAGAAAGGAGAAGAGGGTTTGATGTCTGGTACCTTGGCGGCGCCAGAGCGTCCGCTACCTGGGGGCCAAGAGACTATATAGGACCGGGTGTATACGACACTTTTTGTGGCTTTAGATCAGACTTGACTGGTCGCAGATTCCTCCTCCATATTCGGCGCAAAAGAGGAGCGGAAATATGTCCCCCCCCCCCCCCCCCCCCGCGCGGTCCTCGGACGCTCCACCAACTCCACCGGGGCGGGTAACTAACTCCACCGGGGCGGGTAACTAACTCCACCGGGGCGGGTAACTAACTCCACCGGGGCGGGTAACTAACTCCACCGGGGCGGGTAACTAACTCCACCGGGGCGGGTAGGAGGCATAAGATCCTCAGGCATCTCTCAACAGTCGGTGATTCCTCCGGAGAGGAATGCCTTAAGTGTCGGAGGCTGCGAAGATCAACGTGGACACCGGCGCTGCTGCTGCCTCTTACCTGTTTTTTTATATATATACATATTTTTATTTTTATTATTTTTTGAAGCGACAAAAACTTGTATTGAAAATCGTGTCTCATTGTAGAGTTCCTGAACTGTAAGTCTTCCTTGAGTCGATGTTTTCTAGCATGCTTGCATAATGTTTGTTGTTTTAGATCAATTTAAACCTCTGCTCAAATAGTTGGTGGCTAATGGTAGTTTAATGGTTATCTAATGTTAGTTTGATTGTATTTGCAAGTTCCTGTTTAGTTCTGCAAGAACTAAATAACTAAATGACAAGAACGTTTATATGCAAGGAACACGAATCCGTTTCAACAATGAGAGCCGGTCAGCCGACCGGACAGCACGCTGGACTTGTGATCCTGTGGTCCTGGGTTCGATCCCAGACGCCGGCGAGAAACAATGGGCAGAGTTTCTTTCACCCTATGCCCCTGTTACCTAGCAGTAAAATAGGTACCTGGGGTGTTAGTCAGCTGTCACGGGCTGCTTCCTGGGGGTGGAGGCCTGGTCGAGGACCGGGCCGCGGGGACACTAAAAGCCCCGAAATCATCTCAAGATAACCTCAAGATGAGTTGCATTCTTGCAAGCTAGCGCATGAACCGCGCACACACGAGTCCAGTGAAAACTTGAAGAAATACTTCATAATGGAAGCAAAGGGAAAGAATGAACGGAGAGATATCGGAGCGGTAATTAGTGGAGTACCGCAAGGGGCGGTACTAGGGGCCCATCCTGTTACTAATATATGTATGTGAACTTTATGATGACTCTAATTCAGTGAAAATGGACCAAAATTGTTGCAGGAAAAAAATCAGGTTGCTCTTGGGTCTCTTTTGTTATTTCAATGACCCTAAAATCAAGATTCCTAAGAAAGCACTTTCTTGACCAGACCACACACTAGAAGGTGAAGGGACGACGACGTTTCGGTCCGTCCTGGACCATTCTCAAGTAGATTGTCTTGATTCAATCGACAGGATTCTCTGTTGAACACCAGGATGAAAGAGGTTGTAAGTTCCCAATGATGCTGATTTTGCCATTGCCAGGTGTGTCCTACACCTGGACACACCTACACTTGGACACACACCTACACCTGGAATTTTCTGTATTGTGGACTATGCAACCCGTACTCATCTCTTGCTATCTCAAGATAAGTTGATATGAAAGATAATTTAACTTTTGTCTGTGTCTGTTCGAGGTTGGTGGTCTAACGCGCAGGGTTAGGCTTACCAAATTTTGCAGGGTGACTAGTCTCTGTTCGGAGATGGTCATAGGCGGAACGGCGTCGAGCCCCTGAACCCCTATCCCCTATCCCCTTCTCCCACTTTAACATTAAAGGGGAAATTTCAATAAATTGCAATCTCGCTAAATACCAAACTGCATAATCACTAAGATTCATCAAGTATATTATTTTCTACAAATTGTTACTTTATCTTATGTAGTTTATTTACGAAAAGTTTAGAAAGTGTTGTTTTAAACAGTTTACTGCGATGAAGGGAGAGGTGTGAAGAGTAGAGGTGATGAAGGAGAGGGAAGGTGGTGAGAAGTAGCATAATTCTCCCCCCCAAAAAAAGTTTTCAGCATATGCTGCTTATATTTTAAACCAACGATTTATAATACAATAACGTTTTAACTTGAGCATAACCTGTTTACAACACAAGTTCATTTGTCAGTTTACATGTAGACTATTACTGGAACCGCAATATGCTTTCAGATCATCACAAATATATACAGATAACTAAATATCTAGATAACTAAATACATTTATTAGAAAGGCGGGATCCAAGAGATAATAGCCCGATTCTGCAGACACAAATAGTAAATACAAATAATAAATACACACACAATCAGTTACGCCGTGTCAGATTGTGAGAGTGACGACGACAATCCTTCACACAATCCACAACAGACTGGAAAAACAGCACCAGATACAACAGGCTTAAAATACTTTCCTGTCACTTGCCAATGCGAAAAATGGTGATCACGTCTGTATATATCTCTGCATATAAGTAATATTCACACAAAAACACACCAGCAAGGACAAAAAAATACATATATTGATATCATTCGACAGACAGAATGATGTAACTAAAGCCAAAAATAATGTTGAGCTGAACGGAACATATTCACAAAAGTCGGCTCCACGTGAGGTTTAAATAAATATATATATATATATAAAATCTCTTCATATCCTTTTGGGTCACAAAGGGAGTGAGGGACGATAAGTTCGGACGACGAGGGAGCTTAAAGTCGGGTCGTGACAACAGGTATTTTAATCGTGGGTTTGAGAGGCCATTCCAGTTCGTATTTTATGCTTCCTCGGGTTCTTAATAGATCTGACAAGAATATTTGATCAGGGGAGTTGAAAGTTGGCCTCTGTGCCTTCATGTGTGCATGCATGCGCGCCCGTGTAAATAAAATTATTATATATATATATATATATATATATATATATATATATATATATATATATATATATATATATATATATAATATATATAATAGGGGTGGTAGGAGAAGTAAACATTAAAGTGTTCAGTGAGAATCCACAAGATCTTCTCTGAATACCTTTTATTTTCTTCTTCGAGGCTGTGGGTCCCTACAATTGCACCAGAGGTGGTACCCCTATATATATATATATATATATATATATATATATATATATATATATATATATATATATATATATATATATATATATATATATATATATATGTCGTACCTAGTAGCCAGAACGCACTTCTCAGCCTACTATGCAAGGCCCGATTTGCCTAATAAGCCAAGTTTTCCTGAATTAATATATTTTCTCTAATTTTTTTCTAATAAAATGATAAAGCAACCCATTTCATTATGTATGAGGTCAATTTTTTTATTGCAGTTAAAATTAACGTAGATATATGACCAAACCTAACCAACCCAACCTAACCTAACCTAACCTATCTTTATAGGTTAGGTTAGGTTAGGTAGCCGAAAATGTTAGGTTAGGTTAGGTTAGGTAGGTTAGGTCGTCGAAAAAACATTAATTCATTAAAACTTGGCTTATTAGGCAAATCGGGCCTTGCATAGTAGGCTGAGAAGTGCGTTCTGGCTACTAGGTACGACATATATATATATATATATATATATATATATATATATATATATATATATATATATATATATAATATATATATACCAATAACAGTCATAATCTCACAATTACAAAGCCCCATTCCTCAAGAGATCATTTAAAAAGTAGTCAAATAATTATAGAACGCAAGTTACACGTTATGGAAGCCTTTGAGAGAGAGTGATAACATAATTTGCCCATTTAATAATAATAATAATAATGACCTACAGAACCAAGAACAACCTTTTGTTTCGAACAAGAAATTTTTGCCTCTCTCAACCACAGTGATAAGATCTTTGGGGCAATAGATGATAACCAAATAACATAACTCATACATATCAAGTCAAAGAATGTTGAAAAATAGTTATGTTTGGGTTAGTATACTGACTAAGGGCAGTGATTAGATGTGAATATTGGGCAACAGTAGTAGTGATTGGATATGAATATTTGGCAATAGTGATTGGGTAAAAAATGCCTGAACATGGGCAGTGATTGGGTAAGATTATTATGCAAACGTCGTAATTGGGTGAAAAATACTGAACATGGGCAGTGATTGGGTAAGATTATGCAAACGTCGTAATTGGGTGAAAAATACTGAACATGGCAGTGATTGGGTAAGATTATTATGCAGACGTCGTAATTGGGTAAGAATAATGCCTCAGAGCCCTGGATTAAGAAGAGAGACAGGAGAGGATCGAGGCACCCCCCCCCCCCTGTACTAAGCGGAGCATCTTTATCTGGCCAGCACAAACACTTAGCGTCACTCGCTTAAACTCTCACAAGCCTCCTGGCACACAATTTCAGCCCTCAAGAATGTCTTCCCGACCACAAACGTCCCGCCCTTGTCGTGAAGGAAGCCGTCCACGGCGACGCTTTGGCGCCAGGCGCCCCCAGAGTCCGGCGCCAGGCGCCCCCAGAGTCCGGCGCCAGGCGCCCCCAGAGTCCGGCGCCAGGCGCCCCCAGAGTCCGGCGCCAGGCGCCCCCAGAGTCCGGCGCCAGGCGCCCCCAGAGTCCGGCGCCAGTGTTAGGAACCAGGAAAAACAAGAAACGGCGCCACTCATCTTGTGAGTGGACACACCGCCATAGTGACAGTATTGGGCAGCGCCACTCATCTTGTGAGTGGACACACCGCCATAGTGACAGTATTGGGCAGCGCCACTCATCCTGTGAGTGGACACACCGCCATAGTGACAGTATTGGGAAGCGCCACTCATCCTGTGAGTGGACACACCGCCATAGTGACAGTATTGGGCAGCGCCACTCATCTTGTGAGTGGACACACCGCCATAGTGACAGTATTGGGCAGCGCCACTCATCCTGTGAGTGGACACACCGCCATAGTGACAGTATTGGGCAGCGTCACTCATCCTGTGAGTGGACACACCGCCATAGTGACAGTATTGGGCAGCGTCACTCATCCTGTGAGTGGACACACCGTCATAGTGGCGGTATTGGGCAGCGTCACTCATCCTGTGAGTGGACACACCGTCATAGTGGCGGCATTGGGCAGCGTCACTCATCCTGTGAGTGAACACACCGTCATAGTGACAGTATTGGGCAGCGGCACTCATCCTGTGAGTGGACACACCGCCATAGTGACAGTATTGGGCAGCGCCACTCATCCTGTGAGTGGACACACCGCCATAGTGACAGTATTGGGCAGCGCCACTCATCCTGTGAGTGGACACACCGCCATAGTGACAGTATTGGGCAGCGTCACTCATCCTGTGAGTGGACACACCACCATAGTGACAGTATTGGGCAGCGCCACTCATCTTGTGAGTGGACACACCACCATAGTGACAGTATTGGGCAGCGCCACTCATCTTGTGAGTGGACACACCGCCATAGTGACAGTATTGGGCAGCGCCACTCATCTTGTGAGTGGACACACCACCATAGTGACAGTAGTGGGCAGCGCCACTCATCTTGTGAGTGGACACACCGCCATAGTGACAGTATTGGGCAGCGCCACTCATCTTGTGAGTGGACACACCACCATAGTGACAGTATTGGGCAGCGCCACTCATCTTGTGAGTGGACACACCGCCATAGTGACAGTATTGGGCAGCGCCACTCATCCTGTGAGTGAACATACCGCCATAGTGACAGTATTGGGCAGCGCCACTCATCCTGTGAGTGGACACACCGCCATAGTGACAGTATTGGGCAGCGCCACTCATCCTGTGAGTGAACATACCGCCATAGTGACAGTATTGGGCAGCGCCACTCATCCTGTGAGTGGACACACCGCCATAGTGACAGTATTGGGCAGCGCCACTCATCCTGTGAGTGAACACACCGCCATAGTGACAGTATTGGGCAGCGTCACTCATCCTGTGAGTGGACACACCGCCATAGTGACAGTATTGGGCAGCGTCACTCATCCTGTGAGTGGACACACCGCCATAGTGACAGTATTGGGCAGCGCCACTCATCATGTGAGTGGACACACCGCCATAGTGACAGTATTGGGCAGCGTTACTCATCCTGTGAGTGGACACACCGCCATAGTGACAGTATTGGGCAGCGCCACTCATCCTGTGAGTGAACACACCGTCATAGTGACAGTATTGGGCAGCGCCACTCATGCTGTGAGTGGACACACCGCCATAGTGACAGTATTGGGCAGCGCCACTCATCCTGTGAGTGGACACACCGCCATAGTGACAGTATTGGGCAGCGCCACTCATCCTATGAGTGGACACACCGCCATAGTGACAGTATTGGGCAGCGCCACTCATCCTATGAGTGGACACACCGCCATAGTGACAGTATTGGGCAGCGCCACTCATCCTATGAGTGGACACACCGCCATAGTGACAGTATTGGGCAGCGCCATTCATCCTGTGAGTGGACACACCGCCATAGTGACAGTATTGGGCAGCGTCACTCATCCTGTGAGTGGACACACCGCCATAGTGACAGTATTGGGCAGCGCCACTCATCCTGTGAGTGAACACACCGTCATAGTGACAGTATTGGGCAGCGCCACTCATCCTGTGAGTGACACACCGCCATAGTGACAGTATTGGGCAGCGCCACTCATCCTTTGAGTGGACACACCGCCATAGTGACAGTATTGGGCAGCGCCACTCATCCTGTGAGTGGACACACCGCCATAGTGACAGTATTGGGCAGCGCCACTCATCCTGTGAGTGGACACACCGCCATAGTGACAGTATTGGGCAGCGCCACTCATCCTGTGAGTGGACACACCGCCATAGTGACAGTATTGGGCAGCGCCACTCATCCTGTGAGTGGACACACCGTCATAGTGACAGTATTGGGCAGCGCCACTCATCCTGTGAGTGGACACACCGCCATAGTGATAGTATTGGGCAGCGTCACTCATCCTGTGAGTGGACACACCGCCATAGTGATAGTATTGGGCAGCGCCACTCATCCTGTGAGTGGACACACCGCCATAGTGACAGTATTGGGCAGCGCCACTCATCCTGTGAGTGGACACACCGCCATAGTGACAGTATTGGGCAGCGCCAATCATCCTGTGAGTGGACACACCGCCATAGTGACAGTATTGGGCAGCGCCAATCATCCTGTGAGTGGACACACCGCCAAAGCAGCATGCACAACACTCCCCAATAGGAAGAAAACCCGCTGGGTTGTTCATCCTGTCACTTGTACCCAGACACAGCTGGGACTGGCTTAACTGTCTCAAGTGAACAGTCTATCAGACAAGAGGATTAACATTTAGCATACACATATTTGTCGGTAAATCCGGTCTATCTACACTTACGTACTCAGCGATTAAGATCCGGCTTAGAACGTCCGGTAAAAGGAAGTATACTGTTTACATCTACCGCTTAAGTTGGTGTTTCTACCCAGGCAAGCGTAAACTTCCTGAGTGTCACTCTTGATGACAAGGAGGTAAACTTAGCACTATTCTTTTATGTCTCCAGCGTTCACCATTCTTGATATCCTCAGCACTCACCATTCTTGATATCCTCAGCACTCACCATTCTTGATATCCTCAGTGGTAGTGATCCGCTAAATCATCTCCAATCTTTACGACACCAGATAGGAATCAGCCATTTACGTTAATAATCAATTACTCACCAGATCGCGAGCGATCATTCGATTCAGAGTCACCCACGCATCTCGCCAGCCCACGCGTACTCAGAGGCCTGGATACTCCCTCTCATCCCTGATCTGATGGGCTTTTTCAAGCATTTAAAGGCCAGATTTATCACAGTAGCATCCACCACAGTTATGGCTTGTTACTACAAGTCATCGTTACCAAAGATAGCAGTTATCAAGACGACCCCAAAAAAGTCATCACCACAGTTATTATAATCTCTACGTTAGTGTCACCTGGAGTTATCAACGAGAGAGAAGGGAGAATGATATTTGGTTTATCAACATATCAATCCTAGCGTGCATGGCAAAGCTATTGCAGGCTGGAACAGCAATAAACACCTCCTCCCCACCATCTATAACATTCAACTGACTGGTATTGATAAGGTAGACTTTGAGTGTCATTGGTTTGACAGGCTGTATAACGAGCCAAGACTGTGCCTGACAGGGGGAACCCGACTGTCAATGTCACTGAACGATTATAAGATTAACAGCTTAATTCGTGTCACGGTAGCGTCTGGACGCTGTAAATCACTGCTAAGTAACCTTTATATTTTTTTCTTCATTACCCAAAACCGCTTATCGGAAAGTCCTTTTTACCTAGGTAAACCGGAAGCAAACAGTATGTTTGCTGTAATGTTTGTATCATAATCATCTCTAATCATTTTAGCAGTCACTAAAAATAAATTGGTGATTACTCACCGTGAATATTTAAATCACTAATGACCCAGCAGGTGAGGAAAATGTCACAGCGCTATCGTACTAGTTCGATAACCCATTTTGGGAGCAATTGGTGACAGAGCACACCTCACCTCACCTTCACCTCATCTTCACTTTCATCTTCACTTTCATCTCACCTCTCACAGTACTCGAGGTTCAACAAAGAGTTTCGTTTTGAGGTCTTTATGAATGCAAGAGTGAAAAATCCTACTTTACACATGTCTGGGGATGCCAATGATAGCATCTCGGCCTTTCCTGCTATCACAGGATAGCATCATGGCCTCCTCTGCTATCACAAGATAGCATCATGGCCTCCTCTCCTACCACAGGATATCGTGAATTCCAAATGGCCTTTGAAAGACTTCAAATAGCCTCTGAAAAACTTCAAATAGCCTTTGAAAGACTTCAAATAGCCTTTGAAAGACTTCAAATGGCCTTTGAAAGACTTCAAATGGCCTTTGAAAGACTTCAAATGGCCTTTGAAAGACTTCAAATGGCCTTTGAAAGACTTCAAATGGCCTTTGAAAGACTTCAAATGGCCTCTGGAAGACTTCAAATAGCCTCTGAAAGACTTCAAATGGCCTCTGAAAGACTTCAAATGGCCTCTGAAAGACTTCAAATGGCCTCTGAAAGACTTCAAATGGCCTCTGAAAGACTTCAAATGGCCTCTGAAAGACTTCAAATGGCTTTTGAAAGACTTCAAGTAGCCTTTGTTTTCTTCAGGTAACATTTTGCCCTGACTACCAAACGCTGTCATTTGCTCTGCAGTACCAACTATCGTCACGCAGAAATGGCTTTACAATCCACTGATGTATAGACCTTTCTATTTCACGAGAATATTCCTTTAAACGCAAGGAATAGTTTTAAGTGGTCATTTTGGCCCTTTTTTTTTCCTTGGCAGGTACTCGAGCTTTTCTTGAAATAGTCTTATATTTTCCACTCTTGCAGAAATCGTATTTATTTCTTTTTTTACCCAAAAGTCCACTGGGTACCACAAAAATCCCGACCTGTCCTTGTTGGTGACGTACCCAGCAGCAATGACTGGAAAGAAATTTGTTAACGTTCATATATATATATATATATGTGTGTGATATCCCCCGAAATATTTACAGAGGATCCATTCATCAGCATCGCAAAGTGGAGAGGACACAAAAGTTTATCAGTTGCGGGAGAGCAAACCAGTGTCAGAAAATTCCTACCAACTTCCTCAACTTTACGACCATGCTTGCCTTCTAAAGGTTGTTGGCTTGCGACACCTTCAAACTACCTTCAGGCTGTTGTCTTTCGCTTGCTTCAAACCACCATATTCGTGCAGGCGATGAGTCACAATAACGTGGCTGAAGTATGTTGACCAGACCACACACTAGAAATTGAAGGGACGACGACGTTTCGACTTGAGAATGGTCCAGGACGGACCGAAACGTCGTCGTCCCTTCAATTTCTAGTGTGTGGTCTGGTCAACACCATATTCGTGGACCTAAGATAGGCCAGCCGGCAGCTTGAAACCCAGCAACCTACCGGCAATTTGGGCGCCTTTGCTCTGAGAACCGTCTCGATCTGTACCCAAACCAACGTATTGTTTTCATAACTTGCAAAGGGAAGCCTGACATTTGGCTGGGCTGGACGATTTTATTGCCATATTGCCAGGAGAGAAGGGTAATCATTCGGGACAATATCGGTGGTCAATCAGAGGATGTCCTTGTAGGGTTGCAATGACAAACACTCATGATCCTCCACCATCAGTTGCAATCAAAATTATGGCGGCAGGTATCAACTACGAAATTCAGTTGTTCTCGGGGGTCTAATGATAGAATTGCTGGCACCTTTTTTGTTCTATTCCTTGCAATCTTGGCCAAATATGTCGTGATATCCTATGAGCTGCAGTCGTTGGGAATGAACTCGAGAAACTTGAACTTCGCTGTGCTTTGCCTCTTGACACAAGAGTTGACACGCTCTGCAGTGTGTAGCGTGCAATTGCGATACACCGAACATATTGGATGTGATGTAGGTATTGCGGGTGGCCTCAAGGATGAGATTCGGTGCTTAGCGTGTGCAGTTTCTCACGTGTTGCAGAGTTGCTGATGCCAGCGTGAGAGAGGGTTACGATGGAGACGGTTTCGATGGAGCATCGGATCCCACTCCGCCGTATTCCGGTCCACCGAATCCCGCTCCACCGGATCCCGCTCCACCGGATCCCGCTCCACCGTATCTCGCTCCACCGGATCCCGCTCCACCGTATCTCGCTCTACCGGATCCCGCTCCACCGTATCTCGCTCCACCGGATCCCGCTCCACCGTATCTCGCTCTACCGGATCCCGCTCCACCGTAT
This sequence comes from Procambarus clarkii, assembly GCF_040958095.1. NCBI lineage: Eukaryota > Metazoa > Arthropoda > Malacostraca > Decapoda > Cambaridae > Procambarus > Procambarus clarkii. The sequence continues at coordinate 22,692,654 of NC_091218.1, read as the reverse complement.
CTCGCTCCACCGGATCCCGCTCCACCGTATCTCGCTCTACCGGATCCCGCTCCACCGTATCTCGCTCCACCGGATCCCGCTCCACCGTATCTCGCTCTACCGGATCCCGCTCCACCGTATCTCGCTCCACCGGATCCCGCTCCACCGTATCTCGCTCTACCGGATCCCGCTCCACCGGATCCCGCTCCACCGTATCTCGCTCCACCGGATCCCGCTCCACCGGATCCCGCTCCACCGTATCTCGCTCCACCGGATCCCGCTCCACCGTATCTCGCTCCACCGGAACCCGCTCCACCGTATCTCACTCCACCGGAACCCGCTCCACCGTATCTCGCTCCACCGGATCCCGCTCCATCGGATCCCACTCCACCGGATCCCGCTCCAGCGGATTCCGCTCCACCGTATTCCGGTCCACCGGGTCCCAGTCCACCGAATCCCGCTCCACCGAATCCCGCTCCACCGGATCCCGCTCCACCGAATCCCGTTCTACCGTATCAGGCTACGAGAGCGCTAGTTACGAGGAAGCTAGTTACAATATAATAACACTAGTTTGTCGGTTGATGGATATTGATTGTATAAATGGATATTCTTTGCTGGTGGTTCTATTTATCGAGTCCTAATGCTATGTAGTGGGTGACTTGAACCAAGGCCTCATCTCTAGGGTACATATTAACTGTGTGACTGTCGTGGGCATAATGTGCCCAGCCCAGTGATTCAGACTTTGGGTAGTGAGGCGCGATTGGTTAATCTCTCATTCCTACCAATTGTCCATGAAATATATATGGCCGAGATGGCTCGGGTAAGCTACCATCGGTGTCCTCGTCGATCTCTTTAACTGATATAAACTTTTGCTAATAAATGGAATAATACAGCTCGGCACACTATGAATGGTCAGAGAAATATACTTTAATATGGTAAAATAGGTTATAATAGAGCTGCATATGGTAAAACAAGATATGACAAAGCTGAATAAGAAAATAATTATAATAGAGCAAGTAACATATAATGTTACTTGTATGCACCGTCCATATAATGGAGAGTGTATACCTGGAACATACCTGGAGAGGGTTTTGGGAGTTTTTGTAATCTCTGAGCCCGGCCTGAGGCTTGGCTCGACTTGTGATAACTTGGTCCAACAGGCTGTTGCTTGGAGCGGCCCGCAGGCCCGCAGGAGTGGTAGAATAGCTTATAATTGTGTAAATGTTATTAGAACAAGTTACCAAAGAACGGGTTAGGATGAAAGTGTATATATGAGAACCATGATGGTTAGTGAACCACGGCCAAACCAGGCCATTCACGGAAGCTCTGGTAATTACCCTCGCTGCTGGCGTCGCTGCATCGAAGTCAATCACGAGATCTGCGAGCTGAAGGTAGATTTTAATGGGATGATATTGGATGATAACTGGATTCAGCGACCACTCTCTCTTATACAGACACGCCCATACCAACTGCACCGTTGTATATAAAATACAAGAATTTTAATACGTCTCATTCTTTGTTTCATACAGACCTTGAAGTACTTGCATTAGGTGATTTAGATTGGACAAAAAATTATGTTTTCGGACATTTATTTCTTAAGATGGAAAATCGTCTTGAATTGCCCTAAACTAACCAATTTATACCAACACATAAAAGACGAAGCGAAGAGTTTGAACAGAATGGAAATAAGTTTAATAAGAGGTCAGGCGCTACGCCCCTGTTTAACACACACTTGAATTAAAGGGTTATCTGGTGTAAATCACCTCTGACAGAAGACAAGGACCCCCCCCCCACCCATAGCACTAAGACAAGGACCCCCCCACCCATAGCACTAAGACAAGGACCCCCCCCCACCCATAGCACTAAGACAAGGACCCCCCCCACCCATAGCACTAAGACAAGGACCCCCCCACCCATAGCACTAAGACAAGGACCCCCCCACCCATAGCACTAAGACAAGGACCCCCCCCACCCATAGCACTAAGACAAGGACCCCCCCACCCATAGCACTAAGACAAGGACCCCCCCACCCATAGCACTAAGACAAGGACCCCCCCACCCATAGCACTAAGACAAGGACCCCCCCACCCATAGCACTAAGACAAGGACCCCCCCACCCATAGCACTAAGACAAGGACCCCCCCACCCATAGCACTAAGACAAGGACCCCCCCACCCATAGCACTAAGACAAGGACCCCCCCACCCATAGCACTAAGACAAGGACCCCCCCACCCATAGCACTAAGACAAGGACCCCCCCACCCATAGCACTAAGACAAGGACCCCCCCACCCATAGCACTAAGACAAGGACCCCCCCACCCATAGCACTAAGACAAGGACCCCCCCCACCCATAGCACTAAGACAAGGACCCCCCCACCCATAGCACTAAGACAAGGACCCCCCCCACCCATAGCACTAAGACAAGGACCCCCCCACCCATAGCACTAAGACAAGGACCCCCCCACCCATAGCACTAAGACAAGGACCCCCCCACCCATAGCACTAAGACAAGGACCCCCCCACCCATAGCACTAAGACAAGGACCCCCCCACCCATAGCACTAAGACAAGGACCCCCCCCCCACCCATAGCACTAAGACAAGGATCCCCCCACCCATAGCACTAAGACAAGGACCCCCCCACCCATAGCACTAAGACAAGGACCCCCCCACCCATAGCACTAAGACAAGGACCTCCTCCACCCATAGCACTAAGACAAGGACCCCCCCACCCATAGCACTAAGACAAGGACCCCCCCACCCATAGCACTAAGACAAGGATCCCCCCACCCATAGCACTAAGACAAGGACCCCCCACCCATAGCACTAAGACAAGGACCCCCCCACCCATAGCACTAAGACAAGGACCTCCTCCACCCATAGCACTAAGACAAGGACCCCCCCACCCATAGCACTAAGACAAGGACCCCCCCACCCATAGCACTAAGACAAGGACCCCCCACCCATAGCACTAAGACAAGGACCCCCCCACCCATAGCACTAAGACAAGGACCCCCCACCCTTAGCACTAAGACAAGGACCCCCCACCCATAGCACTAAGACAAGGACCCCCCCCCACCCATAGCACTAAGACAAGGACCCCCCCCCCACCCTTAGCACTAAGACAAGGACCCCCCCCCACCCATAGCACTAAGACAAGGACCCCCCCCCCACCCATAGCATCACTGCTGTATAATACCAAGACACTCATCTGTAAACACCTACGACACAGCCAGAGCGAGAGGTACCCGTAGATAAGAGCAGAGGTGACCTGGCCCAACTCTTCCACGTACATTTGTCCATGTCTCCGGGTCGGGTTGAGGCACTGCGGGTAACCCGTACTGTACACCATTTGCCATTAATCCTGCTGTCCGGACTCGAACCGCTGCCTCTATTTCGCTAATGTTCCGTGTCAGCCACTGCAACAAATATCAATGCTGACGTCTATATCGAGGGTGGGACCCGTTCCCACGTTTGTATCGTAAGCCAGGGTACGACCCGTATCTGTTTCGAGAGTCGTGTTCTTGTCAGTGTATATAGATGCAGCCTCCGCTGGTCGCTTGAATAATTGTGAACAATCTTTTGGGCCAACAAAAGCCAGACGAAAATCTTGTGAGTTGCGAGATGGTCAGAAACCAGCTGAAAATATTTATTTAATGAATATATGATCGGAATATATAATGAATATATGATTCATATATATATATGAATATATGAATATGGTTTATTTAATGAATATATGATCGTGGGGGTGGAGTTATTAATGAGAGTTGGCGATACAATAGCTGTGAGCATCACTCACTTGCCTGAGAGGAGGAGGATGCAGCATCCAGCTACACAAGGAGAACCAAATAGAATATAATAATTGTATATCAATTTCCTCTTTCGCCAAATCTTGACATTTCATAATTAGAGACAACCGTTTCTTAATCTTGAAAGCAACCGTATTTCTTTCTTTTTTATCTCGATAAGTCAATGTTCTTAAGGGTTCAATGCGACGGTCTTTTATCACAGGTGAAATTATCCCGGTATGTTAATTAACGTATCAGCCAACGGTATAAAAATTCCTGTTCTCCGTGGACGTAAGAACACTAACACACACACAGAGATCACACTAACGTGATGCATTAAATGAACAAATCCACAAGGGCTGTGACGAGGATTCGAACCTGCGTCCGGCAGCATCCCAGACACTGCCTTAATCGACTGAGTTACGACAGGGTTAAAATGGTTGAAACCGAAGTTCTACTGAACTTACTGGATCCCGTAGCCTCTCTGAGGCACAAACCAGGCCTTGTGTTTGTGCCTCGGATCAGTAGAACTTCGGTTTCAACCCTTTTAACCCTGTCGTAGCTCAGTCGACTAAGACAGTGTCTGGGATGCTCCCGGACGCAGGTTCGAACCCTCGTCACGGCCCTCGTGGATTTGTAACACTAACGCAGCTTCTTCCAAAATGTAATCATGTTTGCTAACATCACGCTAACCATCGCCTCTCCTTCCACTTCGGCTACACTGCTCCATCTAGCCTCACTGCTCCGTGAACCTATCCACACTGCTCCGTGCATCTACCCCCACTGCTCCGTGCACCTACCCCCACTGCTCCGTGCACCTACCCACACCACGAAATCAACACTGTGACACAATGAGTAACCCACATCTCTGGGTTACCTGTCACCTCTGATGAACGAGGTGTAGACGGCGCAGGTGCGCGCGCACGCACACACACACACACACACACACACACACACACACACACACACACACACACACACACACACACACACACACACACACCGCAGCCTATTCACCTTGTGCGCTAGCTGCCCTTTCCTATCCAGGGATGACATTCACGTTTATGCTTCTCTCCTTTCATTATCAGTCTCTCTCTCTCCTATCCTTATCACCCTCTATCCTGTCATTATCACCCTCTATTCTTTCATTATCACCCTCTATCCTTTCATTATCACCCTCTATCCTTTCATTATCACCCTCTATCCTTTCGTTATCACCCTCTATTCTTTCATTATCACCCTCTATCCTTTCATTATCACCCTCTATCCTTTCATTATCACCCTCTATCCTTTCATTATCACCCTCTATCCTTTCATTATCATCCTCTATCCTTTCATTATCACCCTCTATCCTGTCATTATCACCCTCTATAATGATTCTTTACCCACGTCTCTAAAGGCAGTTGTTATGTTGGCCAGCCGCTGATATCCTTTTGATATCCTTGTCCATTTAACAGTGTACACAATATGTTACCATTTCACCCCTTCCGTAGTCAAGTCACTGTCCTAACCTAACCATCACTGCCTCGATATCAAGCACTGTTATCATCGCTGTTGCAACATTGGATCAAAGAAATAATCTCCCCTTGATCTCAACACGCTTGCAACAAAAGCCACAACACCCCCCCACACACCTTCCAAACCTCTTCCCCACAACATCCTTTATAACCCCCCCCCTCCAACCCCCTACCGTCACCCCCAATAATATTACCTGCTCCAGCGATACACTGAGAGACACACACACACACACCCATAATCTCCCACAATATGCACTCCCCCCTCCAAATTCCCCCATTATTGCACCATTCATTCATCTCTCTCTCTCTCTCTCTCTCTTTCTCTCTCTCTCTCTCTCTCTCTCTCTCTCTCTCGCTCTCTCTCTCTCTCTCTCTCTCTCTCTCTCTCTCTCTCTCTCTCTCTCTCTCTCTCTCTCTCTCTCTCTCTCTCTCTCTCTCTCTCTCTCTCTCTCTCTCTCTCTAAGTCTGCCTCTCATTCCTGCCCATGACCTAGCGTGACCTGAGAGGCAGTAGACGAGGAGGGGCCGTCAGAGAGGAGATCTGTGCTCTGTGGAAATAATACTTCTCATTTAAGTGCCTGTTGTAGGTACCGGATCTCTCTCTCCCAGCTGGTGGTGTTGACAATGGTGGTGGTGGGGGGGGGAGGGGTATGTTGACGCTCTTTCCACTATGTTGTGCCTGCGCCTCATGGCTACACTGACGGTGGCGTTCCTCGACTGTGGGTGGGATTATGTTGGGAGGGGGTGGTGGATATGTTGGGAGGTTGTGTTGGCTATGTTGGGAGGTTGTGTTGGTTATGTTGGGAGGTTGTGTTGACTATGTTGGAAGTTGTGTTGGCTATGTTGGAAGTTGTGTTGGCTATGTTGGGAGGTATGCCACCAGAACTGAGAGGTCTGAGCTACGAGGAAAGGCTAAGGGCGCTAAACCTCACGTCCCTGGAAGACAGAAGAGTAAGGGGAGACATGATAACCACCTAAAAAATTCCCAGGGGAATTGACAGTGTGGACAAAGACAAACTATTTAGCACGGGTGGGACACGAACAAGGGGAAGGTGGGAGGGGAATTAGTGGAAGAGAGAAAGAGAGAGAGAGAAAGAGAGACTAGAGAGAGAGTGAGAGAGTGAAAGGCTGTTTTAGGTTGGAGACGTGTTGTACTCACCTAATATTGACTCACTGTAGTGTGAGAGAGTGGAGGAGGTGGTGGGTCGTCAGACGATGCGTGGACCAGATCGTTAATAACCTAACGAACACATTTGCCATTTGCGGCCATAGTATGATAAGTCACTTTGTTGTAAGTCAATTTAGTCAATTAGTCATAAGTCAATTTGTTGTGACAACTTTGGGTGAGTGCATCAAATTTTGTATGGCATCAAATATTTTAATTTGATTTCAGATTCGAGTCGTAATGGTATTGCGAGATTTATCGTGAGGGGTAAGATTGCCGTACTGTTCCAGTGTTCGCTTTGCTTCTATGTCAAATCCGAACCGCCCATGTTGGGCACATACACAGCAGTAATTACTGTACAAAATTGGGTAAAGCTAGCCCCCCCAAACATCTGGCCTCCTGCCTCGGACAGACAGACAGATAGACACACTTGAGCCACACATCTGCAGTAAAAATAAATAATGCTTATATAAACTGAGTTAACAATTCACTCAAGACCTATAAACATCTTATATTGATATACATATCTTTGAGGTAAGTTATACTTACCGTGAAGCGCGAAATACAGAGGTGGCAGAGAGGTGTGTGTACACACACACACACACACTTCCAAAACACCTTCCTGGAAGCCCCCTTGAGTTAACGACTTGTTTACACCCACTTCGTAAACTTCACTTCAGTGTTGTGGTGTCGTGAGCAGCCCAAGACGAAGGGGTTGTTATTTTGACCTTTCAGAGCGCCGAGGTGTGATAATATTTCCTACCACTGTCTATAGTCGGGGGCGTGACGTCGTCGTGTCAGCAGCAAAGGAAAATAAAATAAAGGTAGAAGAAGGAGCTGTTTGTTCAGTTTGTGCTTGGCTTGGAGGGCCATGCAGGTCCCGGGTTGATATGGAGGTGACGGGCACAGCTGCTGAAACGACTCTTAACAGGGCGGGACGGGTAGTTCCTGACCCGATGATGGACGTGTTAGGACCGTCGGGTCTGGTCTCTGGGTCTCTGGTCTCTGGCCACTGGTCTCTGGCCACTGCGTCTCTGGCCACTGCGTCTCTGGACATTGGTCTCTGGCCACTGGTCTCTGGCCACTGGTCTCTGGCTACTGGTCTCTGGCTACTGGTCTCTGGCTTCTGCGTCTCTGGTCACTGGTCTCTGGCCACTGGTCTCTGGCCACTGGTCTCTGGCCCCTGGTCTCTGGCCCCTGGTCTCTGGCCACTGGTATCAAGTGTTCACTACCACTAGACCATACCACAGGCTTGTACAAATGGCAGTGGTCTCTATACCACACAACTGTCACTTATGTCCCCCACTGCAGACATCTGCCAGCTCACACTTACTCAGGTATACATCATACCTGTATGATGTATACCTGAGTATACATCATACAGGTATGATGTATACCTGAGTATACATCATACACTATTCTCATTCAGTTCAAGTATGTTTATTGAGACGAGAAATGCATCTCAAAGGGATAGAGTAGCTTAGGTTATTTCTATCCCTCTCTACTATTCTCGTGGTTTGCAAGTGATCACAGCTCGGGCTCACCATAGCCCGTGCTACTTGGAACTTTTTGTTCCAGGTAGCGAATTTTAAACAACAAACGATCACAGCAAAATTTAACTTGTTTAAAAATGCAACTTTTGTTTTGTTTTGTTTAGGGCTTTGGACTAGAAATTCTTCAGCGAGCATTAAAGACGAACAAATAGAGTGCAGGTCAAGTGTACCTAAGGAGTGTGCCTCTGAGTTTGCCTCTTGAGTTTACACCTATCATGGCTCGCCTGTTCAAATGTTTTCTTTCCTTGAAAACATTTCCATCTTGTTGGAAAGAGACGTGCCTTCAAGAGGAAAAGATTCAGTCGACCAGACCACACACTAGAAGGTGAAGGGACGACGACGACGTTTCGGTCCGTCCTGGACCATTCTCAAGTCGATTCCTGCCGATAGTCGATTCTCAATCGACTTGAGAATGGTCCAGGACGGACCGAAACGTCGTCGTCCCTTCACCTTCTAGTGTGTGGTCTGGTCAACATACTTTAGCCACGTTATTGTGACTCCTCGCCTGCAAAAGATTCAGTCCTTCTAACAGTCGAGGTCTTAGAACCTCAGACCAGTTCTAAAATGCTGAGCTGTGTTCTCGAGAAAAGATTTTCTTGAGGAGATTAGCCAGATCTCATCAAGGATTATACTTGTCCATCTGCGAAACCTGTAGATCATCCCTCAATCATGGCTGCTTAGTTTACATGTAGTTTAGTTTACAGCGCTACGAGGTTGTCCATTTACAACAATAACCTTGAGTTGTGAAGTTTCGAGGTTCGTAAACTGTTTTAATAAATACTGATTAAGGTACCGTAAGTGAGGAAAGATGTACGGGTTTCGTATGCCTGGCCCATGGTCTCTGGACCCCCCATTCACCATCGTGTGCTTGTGTTGGTGTGGGGCCCATCAACACTTCCTGGGCCCCACCAACACCTGCTGGGGGCCCACCAACACCTGCTGGGGGCCCACCAACACCTGCTGGGGCCCACCAACACCTACTGGGGGCCACCAGCACCTGCTGGGGCCCACCAACACCTGCTGGGGCCCACCAACACCTGCTGGGGCCCACCAACACCTGCTGGGGGCCCACCAACACCTACTGGGGGCCCACCAACACCTGATGGGGCCCACCAACACCTGATGGGGCCCACCAACACCTATTGGGGGCCCACCAACACCTACTGGGGGCCTACCAACACCTGCTGGGGGCCCACCAACACCTGTTGGGGCCCACCAACACCTGTTGGGGCCCACCAACACCTGTTGGGGCCCACCAACACCTGCTGGGGCCCACCAACACCTGCTGGGGGCCCACCAACACCTGCTGGGGGCCCACCAACACCTGCTGGGGCCCACCAACACCTGCTGGGGGCCCACCAACACCTGCTGGGGGCCCACCAACACCTGCTGGGGGCCCACCAACACCTGCTGGGGGCCCACCAACACCTGCTGGGGGCCCACCAACACCTGCTGGGGGCCCACCAACACCTGCTGGGGGCCCACCAACACCTGCTGGGGCCCACCAACACCTGCTGGGGCCCACCAACACCTACTGGGAGCCCACCAACACCTACTGGGGGCCCACCAACACCTACTGGGGGCCCACCAACACCTACTGGGGGCCCACCAACACCTGTTGGGGCCCACCAACACCTGCTGGGGCCCACCAACACCTGCTGGGGCCCACCAACACCTGCTGGGGGCCCACCAACACCTGCTGGGGGCCCACCAACACCTGCTGGGGGCCCACCAACACCTGCTGGGGGCCCACCAACACCTACTGGGGCCCACCAACACCTACTGGGGGCCCACCAACACCTACTGGGGGCCCACCAACACCTACTGGGGGCCCACCAACACCTACTGGGGGCCCACCAACACCTACTGGGCCCCACCAACACCTGCTGGGCCCCACCAACACCTACTGGGGCCCACCAACACCTACTGGGGGCCCACCAACACCTGCTGGGCCCCACCAACACCTGGGGCCCACCAACACCTGCTGGGGCCCACCAACACCTTCTGGGGCCCACCAACACCTTCTGGGGCCCACCAACACCTTCTGGGGCCCTCCAACACCTGCAGAACCCACCATCGTCTCCAGCATCTCAACCCTTGTTATCAACTCCATCAATCCTTCAAGTCCTCCCTCTCTATAATCATCATTCTCTCTTTCCTCTTTGTCGTCGCCTGCTATGCAATGGCTTAGTGCTTTCTCCTGAGAATGACCTCACCTTTTTTGTTGCATTTGTCTCTGTTCTTGCTATATTTTTTTTTTGTCTGCGTTCGAACACCATATCTCGTTTTTAATATCTTTAATATCTTATCTAATCTTTAATAATATCTTATCTTTTTAATATCTAATCTAATATCTATTTGTTTATATCTTTCACAGTTTGTTGCCTGTTTAAGAATATCTTTCACAGTCTGTTGCCTGTTTAAGAATATCTTTCGCAGTCTATTGCCAGTAAGAACATAAGAACATAAGAACAAAGGTAACTGCAGAAGGCCTATTGGCCCATACGAGGCAGCTCCTATTCTATAACCACCCAATCCCACTCATATACTTGTCCAACCCGTGCTTGAAACAATCGAGGGACCCCACCTCCACAATGTTACGCGGCAATTGGTTCCACAAATCAACAACCCTGTTACTGAACCAGTATTTACCCAAGTCTTTCCTAAATCTAAACTTATCCAATTTATATCCATTGTTTCGTGTTCTGTCCTGTGTTGATACTTTTAATACCCTATTAATATCCCCCCGGTTATGTCCATTCATCCACTTGTAAACCTCTATCATGTCACCCCTAACTCTTCGCCTTTCCAGTGAATGCAACTTAAGCTTTGTTAATCTTTCTTCATATGAAAGATTTCTAATTTGGGGAATTAACTTAGTCATCCTACGCTGGACACGTTCAAGTGAATTTATATCCATTCTATAATATGGCGACCAAAACTGAACTGCATAATCTAAATGGGGCCTAACTAGAGCAAGATATAGCTTGAGAACCACACCAGGTGTCTTGTTACTAACGCTGCGATTAATAAATCCAAGTGTCCGATTTGCCTTATTACGAACATTTATGCATTGATCCTTTTGTTTTAAATTCTTACTAATCATAACTCCCAGATCCCTTTCGCAATCCGACTTCGCAATCACAACACCATCTAGCTCGTATCTTGTAACTCTATCATCATTACCTAACCTCAGAACTTTACATTTATCAGCATTAAACTGCATCTGCCAATCCTTTGACCATTTCAAAACCCTATCTAGATCAACTTGAAGTGATAGTGAGTCCTCCTCCGAATTAATTTCCCTACCGATTTTCGTATCATCGGCAAATTTGCAAATGTTGCTACTCAAACCTGAATCTAAATCATTTATATATATTATAAACAACAGAGGTCCCAGGACAGAGCCTTGAGGCACTCCACTTACAACATTTTCCCACTCTGACTTGATTCCATTTATACTAACTCTCTGTTTCCTTTGGTATAGCCATGCCCTAATCCAGCTTAATATAGCACCCCCAATACCATGAGACTCTATTTTTTTAATCAGTCTTTCATGTGGCACTGTATCAAAAGCTTTGCTAAAGTCAAGGTATACAACATCGCAATCCTTACCACTATCAACTGCCTCAACAATGCTAGAATAAAAAGATAACAAATTTGTTAAACATGAACGGCCATTTATAAAACCATGTTGCGACTCAATTATTAATTTATGTTTTTCAAGATGAAGACGAATTTTATTTGCTATTATAGATTCGAGTAACTTTCCCACAATAGACGTTAGGCTAATTGGTCGATAGTTAGACGCAAGTGATCTATCTCCTTTCTTAAAAACTGGTATCACATTAGCAACTTTCCAAAACTCTGGCACTCTGCCTGACTCTATTGATTTATTAAATATGGTTGACAGTGGGTTTAAGAATATCTTTCACAGTCTGTTGCCTGTTTAAGAATATCTTTCACAGTCTGTTGCCTGTTTAAGAATATCTTTCGCAGTCTATTGCCTGTTTAAGAATATCTTTCACAGTCTATTGCCTGTTTAAGAATATCTTTCACAGTTTATTTGCTAATTTTAGGATATTTTTCAAACTATTTTTTTGTTTTCAATTTATTTTTTACATTTTTAAGAATATTTTTCAAGGTTTATATCCTGCTTATAGATATTTTTAGTTTGAGGCTGTTATACATTTTCACAATTTATGGGCTGTTGGAGACATTTGCCCGAAATTGACATTTGCTCTGCCCGAACGCTGCGCGTACTAGTGGCTTTACAATACTTGTTCATGGGTAAATGCTGGTTCAGTAACAGGGTTGTTGATTTGTGGAACCAATTGCCGCGTAACGTGGTGGAGGTGGGGTCCCTCGATTGTTTCAAGCGCGGGTTGGACAAGTATGTGAGTGGGATTGGGTGGTTATAGGTAGGAGCTGCCTCGTATGGGCCAATAGGCCTTCTGCAGTTATCTTTGTTCGTATGTTCTTATGTTCTTACAAGACTGTAATTACCATATTATGTATCCTCACATTCCCAGTGTACATTCTTGTATATGCATAAATAAATAAATAAATAAATAAATAAATTTGCCACAGTTTTTGAGAATTGTTAAGGAATATTTTCTACATTTTAGAGTATGACTATTTTATAGTTTGTGGTATATATATATATATATATATATATATATATATATATATATATATATATATATATATATATATATATATATATATATATATATATTCTCCAGTTCCCGGTTGGATAAGATATAGCTACCCACTGCATTAAAGAACCACCATTCTTGTTTCAACCCGTCCTCTTAAAATTAAGTCGCTTTTCCGACTTAATTCCGACTTTCTTTTCCGACTTTCCGATTTTTTCGTCCTCTTAAAATTAAGTCGCTTTTTTAAGTCGCTTTCGTATGTGCGCTATGGCCAAAAATGGACGTAATATGAAATGAAATCGGCTCACGAAAGTGATGTACTGTCCCGTTTTCTGTTTGGAGTCCTCCGGCTTACTCGGTTAAGTTAGAAGAAACTTTCAATTAACGGTTTTCATGATGTTTTGAAACCTTATGAGAACTTTCTGCTCTCCTAACTTTTACCAGAAGACCCTTAACTTCTTGACCAAGCCACACACTAGAAGGTGAAGGGACGACGACGTTTCGGTCCATCCTGGACCATTCTCAAGTCGATTGTGTTTGGTCTAACATATTTCAGCCAGGTTATTGTGACTCCTCGTCTGCATATGAAGACCCTTAACTTGCTGTTTTGAGGAAAAAATCCAAAATTTAATTTTTAATTAATTTTCATTTTAAAATTACGTACGCTAAATTAGTTTGCCTTACAGGCAAAAGGCGAAATTCCGACGTAATTTGTAAAAGGAGGCAGTGTCTGGGATGCTCCCGGACGCAGGTTCGAATCCTCGTCACGGCCCTTGTGGATTTGATTAAGGCAGTGTCTGGGATGCTCCCGGACGCAGGTTCGAATCCTCGTCACGGCCCTTGTGGATGTGTTCATAGGTTGCATGTTTGCCAACAGAAAATTAGCATTCGGGTGCTAGTGCATCATGAAAGCATCGATATAAATACTTTTCTTCAAGGAATTACCCCAAAATTTTAAAGTTTGATGAGTTGATGACTGAACCTCATCATCAAGTGTGCTTCTACTGCCGAAAAAGGGAGCGAGAAGTGTGAAGTGTGTAACTAAGCTGAGAAAGTGGCCATTAAAGTTGAGCAGATTCTGTATAATAAGCTTTAAGAAGAGTCCTTATATAGGGTATAATCAGGCTGGTTGTCCTGCATGTGGTGATCTCATGCGTGTGTTTATCTTGTCATGATGCGCCTCGGGTGTTTGACAGGTGTTGGACAGGTGGTTGGAAGCAGTTGTTGTCCCCCCCCCCCCCGTGGTGACGTCAGCAGCAGTATAATGTCTTGAGGTGGTTGTGTGGATCAATGCTCCCCAGCGTTCAATCCCCCGACCGTCCAAGTGGTTGGGGTACCATTCCTTCCCTCCGTCCCATCCCAAATCCTTATCCTGATCCCTTCCCAGTGCTATATAGTCGTCATGGCTTGGCGCTTTGTCCTGATAATTCCTTCCTTCCCCCACGGCCCGGTCTCTGGTCAGTCTTCCTGATTGGTGGAATGGTCAGTGAGGCTATTAAACGCTGCTGCAGACAGTCTGATGTATGAATCACAGCCTGGTTGATCAGGTATCCTTTCGACAGTGTTTATCAAGTTACCTCTTTAACTTGACCCCTATCTATGTAAAGAGGGGTCGACCTGCCTTGTCTACCTTGTGTAGCTTCCGGGGATCGACGGCCCCGCGGCCCGGTCTCCGACCAGGCCTCCCGGTTGGTCGTCTGGTCAACCAGGCTGTTGGGCGTAGCTGCTTGCAGCCTGACGTATCAATCACAGCCTGAATGATCAGATATTCTTTGGAGGTGTTTGTAGAGTTCTCCCGCCAAACACACACCGAAACTACGACGTTGGTACAACGTTCGAACAAGTTTTAACCCCTCCTAACCAGTTATAACAACCAATATAGCAAGTTGTAACAACGTTCTAATACGTCATAAACACGTTAAGCCAAGATGTAACAACTTGATTACAAATTGTAACAAGCGGAAAATAGAGACAGTTTCGGTTTGTGTTTCCAAGGTTAAATTGTCTGAGCGTATATCCACCTACATTTTTCAAAGGGGCTTTTTTGCACTTCCTGCCATGCCTACTGGTCTTGAAAGAAGACTGTGAGACAGACATTTTGGTGTCCAGATCTGGAACGTTATTAATATTCTAATATTAATTCATTTTCCCTCTGTTTTTTCCGTGTAAATGATTGATATCTCTCACCTGATATCCAAAGAATATATATCAAATTATACGTGATCAAAATAATTTAAAAAAGTTTTATTTAATGGGTAAAGGGCAATAAAAGTCTTTGTACGCATTCTCTAAGTCAGGAATTTCTAACTTCTGAATTTCAGACAGAAAGCTCATTCTGCAAGCTTTATATTAAAGCTAATAATAATAATATTAAAGCTAATAAAGCTTTATATTAAAGCTAATAATAAACAAGATTAATAATTCTATTAATCTTGTTTAAATTACCAATCAACCTGTCAATGTAATCAATCAGAGCTTTAATATACCAATGTGCTTTAATATACTTACTAATCTCTCTCATCTCATTTTTTTTCTTGCAATGTATCTGTTATCATTTTATTAATTCTGATAGAATTTACCGACTTAAAATTATCTGTTAGATTAAGGACCTGCGCGAAACGCTGCGCGTACTAGTGGCTTTACAAGATTGTAAATACTATGCTATGTATCCTCACAAACCCAATGTACCTTTTTGTATATAAATAAATAAATAAATATATAAGGCAATTAGTATGCAAAAATACTTTTTGCTGGATAGAACGTGTATAAAAGGTATCGTCAGAGGTATGGGGTCTTACGGGCTCACCATAGCCCGTGCTACATGGACACTTCCTTCTGAGTCGCAAAATCTAAAATAACGATAACAACCAACCAGTCATTTCTCTTGCTGTTAATGACACATAATTATTCTAAGGTCTTTTTTTTTTTTACTTTGCATTTTTTCGTTGTATAGAAGGTCGGGGATTGAACGCGAACCTGCATAGAAGCGAGGCCGTCGTTGTACCGTCCAGTCATAGTAGTAGGGGGGGGGGATAGGTTAGAGATACGAATAGAATAGAATCTGAATTTAGCAGAATAGAAGCTGCCTTTTATGGGTCAATAGACCTTCTGCAGTTTGGTATGCACCTTTGAGTTCAAGGAGTAAAGTAATTAGAATATATATATATATATATATATATATATATATATATATATATATATATATATATATATATATATATATATATATATATATATATATATATATATATATATATATATATATATATATATAATATTGGGTTCGTGGCAAAAGGTAGGTAGTCACAGTTGCTCTGCCTGTTAAAGGGTGGTGAATGGAGCCCATTAGTGTCAATAGTTTGAAAGAGGCAGTAAGTACTTTGTGGGGAAGAAAGTCAACTTGGCTTTAAGAGTCCTCGAGAGATCTTGAATTATGAATTATCTAAGATGGCAAAAAAGGATTACATCATGGGTAGAAATCTTGCATCTGACTTGATCATTAACTAGTTTCCTAGGTGGGGAAAGAAGGAATTCTAATATGGAAATGGATGCTCTCCCACGGTGTAGGAAATAGGTTCTCTCCCACGGTGTAGGAAATAGGTGCTCACCCACGGTGTAGGAAATAGGTGCTCACCCACGGTGTAGGAAATAGGTGCTCACCCACGGTGTAGGAAATAGGTGCTCACCCACGGTGTAGGAAATAGGTGCTCACCCACGGTGTAGGAAATAGGTTCTCTCCCACGGTGTAAAATCAGGAGACATGATCACCACTATTCTTCTGATGCCATTTTCTCACCCTTCTTATCTCCCTCATTCAGTGTTCCCTCCTTCCCTTCCCATTTTTCTTTTCTCCCTATCACTCTTACCTACCTCCCTATCCTTCCCTCCCCCCCACCTCCTAGCCCCCTCCCCCAATGAGAGCCCAACCGTAAAGTTAGATGCAAAACACTGCCACTTGCATTCATCCTGAGATCTGCGTAGCCCCTAAATCACGCCTTTGGTAAGTAATCAACGCCGCTTCTGTTTCGTGGTGTGTTGGACTCTATTGGTGATGTGGCTCTGTTGGGATGTGCTGATTGGTGCTACTAGTGTGTTGGAGCTGGTGTGGGTGGGGGGAGGGGAAGGGACTCGATTGGTGAGGCTCTGTTACGATGTACTGATTGGTGCTACTAGTGTGTTGGAGCAGGTGTGTGTGTGGGGGCTGTGTTGGTGCTATGTTCCTGGGGATGTGTTAGGATCTGCCCATATTCTGCCTTTTTTCTGAGTGGTGGGGACTGACTGCCTGTTTCAGAGACTCGTAGATTAGTGTCTGTTGGCAACCTGTCCTCAGGGGAGGAAATACGCTCAAAGGAATGACTTTGAGAACGAGTACATAATTAGTGCTATTATCTACTCTCTATCCATGATTAGGTTAGGTTACAAGTTCTTCAAGAAAACGTTTTCAGCATACACTTTTTTATATTTTAAACCAATTATTTATAATACAATAAAGTTATAACGTAACAAAGGTTCTCTTGCCAGTTTACATGAAGACTATGACTGGAACCGTAATATGATTTCGGACCATAACAAATATGTAGATATCCATGTGGTTTGCGAAGGGTGGCTGGTTTCTCGTGGAAATGGATTTGCTCTGAGGATGGGATGCTATTGGAGCTCTTTGGCTGGTTACAGGATAGGAGACAGACTAAAAATATCCAATCTTATCAGTTTAGGGTTTAGTATTGTCCTCTTAGTATTATTATTATTAAATATTATCATTTAGTTGTTTGACTCTTCCTGTTGGGGGAGTCGAACGATGATTGAAACCATAAGTCGAAATTAGGTGAATTTAGAATTTATTTCCATTAGTAACGTTGCTGTGGTCAGCGAAATTGTTATTATTTTAGCATTTGTGTAATAATGATAATGGTTGAAGCTACGATGGTCGAGTTGATGATCTATTAGGGTATGTTGACTGTCCTATGTTGATGATATGATAGATGGGCCTGTGTTAATTGTCTATTGAGGGTACTGCTGCAGTTTCTATGCTGCCGGTGTTACGTTGCAACCCGTTCTCGCACTTTCTTACAGTCAATATTGACTTATTAAATAAGTGCATATGTGACATACTAATTTATTGTGAATATTTTAGTTTATCTTGAAAAGCTTCATAGAAAACACCGACCTTACCTAACCTTCTTAGTATGTTAAGATAAGCATCTTATTGCTTCGTAATTACAATTATTACTTAACCTATACCTATAACAGGTTAAGTAATAACTGTAATTACGAAGCAATAAGATGCTTATCTTAACATAACTTATAACAGGTTAAGTAATAATTGTAATTACGAAGCAATAAGATGCTTATCTTAACATACTAAGAAGGTTAGGTAAGGTCGGTGTTTTCTATGAAGCTTTTCAAGGTAAACTAAAATATTCACAATAAATTAGTATGTCACATATGCAAGTATTTAATAAGTCAATATTGACTATACGAAAGTGCGAGAACGGGTTGGCAGAGTAATAGGTGGGTTTCTGTTAATGTGTAGTTAAGTTGGGCTGTGATAGGAAGGTTCTTTTTAATTATAACTTAATTAATAACTTTTAATAACTTTTAATAACTTTTTTTTTACTTAATTAATAACTTTTAATTATATGTTATGCAGGCTTGGCCGCCTTCTCATAGGCGATTTATTTGTTCTACGTTTGTATGAAACATAATTTTTTTGGGGACAAATTGGCCATGAAGCAGTTTTGCATGAATCAATTCGTAGCGGAAGGTTATCTTGAGGTTATCTTGAGATGATTTCGGGGCTTTAGTGTCCCCGCGGCCCGGTCCTCGACCAGGCCTCCACCCCCAGGAAGCAGCCCGTGACAGCTGACTAACACCCAGGTACCTATTTACTGCTAGGTAACAGGGGCATTCAGAGTGAAAAAAACTTTGCCCATTTGTTTCTGCCTCGTGCGGGAATCGAACCCGCGCCACAGAATTACGAGTCCTGCGCGCAATCCACCAGGCTACGAGGCCCGAGGAACGTTAAGTTCTTGTGCAAAACAAATGCACTCGTGCAAGTGAAGTGTTTCCCAACTTTCCAGCACAACACAATGTTGTCATAACACATGTGTACGTGGCAGCTTTGGGTAATGCAACACTTGTTCCAGGGGGCCGGTCGGCCGAGCGGACAGCACACTGGATTTGTAATCCTGTGGTCCCGGGTTCGATCCCGGGCGCCGGCGAGAAACAATGGGCAGAGTTTCTTTCACCCTATGCCCCCTGTTACCTAGCAGTAAAATAGGCACCTGGGTGTTAGTCAGCTGTCACGGGCTGCTTCCTGGGGGTGGAGGCCTGATCGAGGACCGGGCCGCGGGGACACTAAAGCCCCGAAATCATCTCAAGATAACCTCAAGGTAACCTTCCCTATGTATCATACATCATACATTCAAATCGTTTTATCATGACGTTCAATGCTATTTTTTTTTTACATAGGAAGGTATACAGGATTAGATGCCTTTTGACTCCTGTTAACAGAGTTAAAACTTTTCCTTCCTATAGCCAGCCTCACCTTACTAGTTTTCCCTAGAACACGTCCAGCCAATCAGTTAGCAACCAAGTATCCAATTACTGCTGGGTGAAAATAAGCAAATGGTTAAGGGCTGGCGCCCAGTCAGTCCTCTTTATCTAGGATTCGAACCCAGTCTACATGGCTCCCGAGGCGAGGGGCTAGTGTGTTACCACTGCGCCACGTTAATTAAGCATCTTAACGAATCTATAACTAGTTCATTGTTGTTTTGATCTCATTAGCTAAAGTATTTTATTTTGTTTAGCTCCTTAATCTAATACTTACTTTTATTTAACCTTTTAAACTGCTACTCACAGGATGGGTATGGGGTTCACTACCACTCACAGGATGGGTATGGGGTCCACTACCACTCACAGGATGGGTATGGGGTTCACTACCACTCACAGGATGGGTATGGGGGTCCACTACCACTCACAGGATGGGTATGGGGTCCACTACCACTCACAGGATGGGTATGGGGGTCCACTACCACTCACAGGATGGGTATGGGGTCCACTACCCCTCACAGGATGGGTATGGGGTCCACTACCCCTCACAGGATGGGTATGGGGTCCACTAAAACTCACAGGATGAGTATGGGGGGTTCACTACCACTCACAGAATGAGTATGGGGTCCACTACTACTCACAGGATAAGTATGGAGGTCCACTACCACCCACAGGATGGGTATGGGTCAATTACCACTCACAGGATGGGTGTGGGGTCCACTACCCCTCACAGGATGGGCATGGGATCCACTACCCCTCACAGGACATGGGGTCCACTACCACTCACAGGATGGGTATGGGGCTCACTACCACTCACAGGATGGGTATGGGGGTCCACTACCACTCACAGGATGGGTATGGGGTCCACTACCCCTCACAGGATGGGTATGGGGTCCACTACCCCTCACAGGATGGGTATGGGGTCCACTAAAACTCACAGGATGAGTATGGGGGGTTCACTACCACTCACAGAATGAGTATGGGGTCCACTACTACTCACAGGATAAGTATGGAGGTCCACTACCACCCACAGGATGGGTATGGGTCAACTACCACTCACAGGATGGGTATGGGGTCCACTACCCCTCACAGGATGGGCATGGGATCCACTACCCCTCACAGGACATGGGGTCCACTACCACTCACAGGATGGGTATGGGGCTCACTACCACTCACAGGATGGGTATGGGGGTCCACTACCACTCACAGGATGGGTATGGGGTCCACTACCCCTCACAGAACATGGGGTCCACTACCACTCACAGGATGGGTATGGGGCTCACTACCACTCACAGGATGGGTATGGGGGTCCACTACCACTCACAGGATGGGTATGGGGGTCCACTACCACTCACAGGATGGGTATGGGGGTCCACTACCACCCACAGGATGAGTATGGGGCTCACTTCCACTCACAGGATGAGTATGTGGTCCACTACCACTCACAGGACAGGTATTTGGTCCACTATCACTCACAATATGGGTATGGGCTCACTTCCACTCACAGGATGGGTATGGGGGTCCACTACCACCCACAGGATGAGTATGGGGATCACTACCCCTCACAGGATGAGTATGGGGCTCACTACCACTCACAGAATAAGCTTGAAATCTATACTTTTACTCACAGAATGATCATGGAATTCACTCCCACCCACAGAATAGGTACAGCATCCATAATAAATGACCTTACCTCAAACAAATACGCATCACCCTGCGCAGTGCGCGGTATTAGACACCGCGACACGGCGACGCGAGGTTTCCCTCCATATTGCAATCCTTACCTCTGCAACTCCATCAATTCGAATGTGCAGCGAAGCAATCAGTATGTGTAAGTGACTCGTGCAGGACACGGGGAGTCCGGGCGTGCGGAACTGGGCGGCGTTACGTACATGCATAATGATGCTGGGAGTTTATACATTGAGGAGGAAGGAGAGGTGGGGTCGGGGGATCGAACGCTGACCTGCAGGAAACGAGACCGTCCAGTTCAGTTGGAGAGGAGGAGGTTGACGAGTGGATTTTCACAGGTGTGTGGGGTTGATGGGGTTTTTTGGAGTTGGTAAGCAATGGGTTACAGTGAGGAGGATAGGGGGGATAGGGTTTAATATATGGGGGGAAGTATTTAATATAGGGGCCTCGTAGCCTGGTGGATAGCGCGCAGGACTCATAATTCTGTGGCGCGGGTTCGATTCCCGCACGAGGCAGAAACAAATGGGCAAAGTTTCTTTCACCCTGAATGCCCCTGTTACCTAGCAGTAAATAGGTACCTGGGAGTTAGTCAGCTGTCACGGGCTGCTTCCTGGGGGTCGAGGACCGGGCCGCGGGGACACTAAAGCCTCGAAATCATCTCAAGATAGCCTCAAGAAGAAGTGAGAGTGATAGGGAGATAATAGAGAGGGATATAGAAAGGAGGTGATAAAGAGGGTCTGAAGAAGGTAGTGTGTGTCTGTATATACCAAAGCCAGTGAATTGAATCTTGTCTCTCATTCTCATCTCAGCCTCCGCCTATTATTGATCTCCAGATCAAGATGCTGGACCCAAATTAGTGACCCACGATGACCTGACCTTCTGTGACCAAAATTTTTTTGGTTATACGGAAAAAGGCACTCGAAATTAAAACTAAAAAAATCCTGCAACATTAATTATCTTCCTAATTACGTAACACCATTTTGGTGTTCATCAGTATGTAAGATTGCACATTGTCTAATTACTTGCCTTTTCACCCTATGCCCCTGTTACCTAGCAGTAAAATAGGTACCTGGGTGTTAGTCAGCTGTCACGGGCTGCTTCCTGGGGGTGGAGGCCTGGTCGAGGACCGGGCCGCGGGGACACTAAAAAGCCCCGAAATCATCTCAAGATAACCTCAAGATAAGATACTGTCTCATTTGTTATTTTTGTTTTTAACCCTGTTTGTTGCTTGTGAGATGAGTTAAAATTACGAATTGGTCGACATTCAGTAGATTTACAAACTTTCTTGTTTGTCAGTAAATTTACAACGTTGCCTCATCCTATTTGGCTGTACATTTACAAAGTTTTTGTCTGTGTTAATTTACAATGCGTCTGTAAATTTACAAGGTTTCTATTCGATTATCAGTTGATTTACAGAATAACTAATCGTTTATCAGTTGATTTACAGAATAACTAATCGTTTATCAGTTGATTTACAGAATAACTAATCGTTTATCAGTTGATTTACAGAATAACTAATCGTTTATCACTCGGTACATTTACAACATTACTAATCTTTTATCAGTACATTTACGAGAAAACTAATCTTGCATTACTCGAAAGAATTACAAGATAATTACATTGTATTTCTTGAAGGCTTTGTTGTAAAGAATCTTTGCTCTATATTCTCTTTAGCATTTAATACAAGAATAAAGAGACTGCCAAATTGTTCAGCATGTTATCTTCCAACACCAGCCCCCCCCCCCCCCCAAGCAAAAAAAAAAAAAAAAAACCACACACTTATGTTTAAGTATCCAACTTTCATGGTATCTCGTTTTTTTTAAATACAAATGCCTTTGTTAATTAGTAAATTATATTAATTGTAATTATCATAAAGAGCTCATTACTACTGCTAAGAGGATCCTATTGTGCTGCCATTCAAGCTACAACTGCGTATTATAAGTTTATTGAGGTAAAATCATCCCTTTGTGTGTATTTTACCTCAATAAACTTATTTCAATTTCAATTTCAATTCAATACCTATTAATTCACATAGATAATCCACTATATATTTTTTCTTTAAGGAAATGATGTTGATTGGAGGTTATGGGGTTTGATGGCGGAGTATTCTACGTCTTCGACTCGCAATCGATAAACCCAGGTTCAATCCTCTGGCAGGCCAGACATGTTCCCCCCCTATTACCTGATGCTTTTGTTCACCTAGGAGTTAGACAACTGACGGTAAGTGGTCAACTGGTTTGACCTAGGGGGGCGCCTTGATATTGGGATGGAATTCTATTGTGTACTTGAAACCTTTTGATTTAGCTATAATAATTATACTGTCTATTCCTACAAGTTCCTTGACGTGTGAGTGTATATCCCAGTTGACGTGTGAGTGTATATCCAAGTTGACGTGTGAGTGTATATCCTCCAAGTTGACGTGTGAGTGTATATCCTCCAAGTTGACGTGTGAGTGTATATCCTCCAAGTTGACGTGTGAGTGTATATCCTCCAAGTTGACGTGTGAGCGTATATCCTCCAAGTTGACGTGTGAGTGTATATCTTCCAAGTTGACG
Source organism: Procambarus clarkii (assembly GCF_040958095.1). Lineage (NCBI taxonomy): Eukaryota > Metazoa > Arthropoda > Malacostraca > Decapoda > Cambaridae > Procambarus > Procambarus clarkii. The sequence goes on along the minus strand of NC_091218.1, from coordinate 22,669,196 downwards.
TGTGAGTGTATATCCACGTTGACGTGTGAATGTATATCCTCCAAGTTGACGTGTGAGTGAAAACTCCCAAGTTATTGGCCAAGTGTGTGTGTACAGGTAAAATAAAGGTGGAGAGAGTGTATAGAAGGCATAAAGGGATAAATGGTGTCAAAAATCGGGATAAATGGAGTTATAAAGGGTTAAATGAGTCATAAAGAGGTATAAATGAAGGCATAGAATGTTTAAATTCAGAAGAGCTAGAAGCGGTCGATTAATATAATAGTTCCGTAATAATTTGCAAAAAGAAATTAGTGCAATAGATGAGAGCAGAGAAAGACAAGGAAAGAAGTAGTAGCTGGTGCCACTAGGCTAAGACAGGAGTCAGCTAACGCTGGAGCAACCAGGCTAAGGCAGGAGTCAGCTAACGCTAGAGCAACCAGGGGCCAGATCCACGAAGCAGTTACGCAAGTACTTACGAACGTGTAATCTATCCTCAATCTTTGACGGCTTTGATTACATTTATTAAACAGTTTACAAGCCTGAAAACTTCCCAATCGACTGTTGGTATTGTTATAAACAGCCTCCTGGTGCTTCAGAGCTCAGTAACTGTTTAATAATTGTAAACAAAGCCGCCAAAGATTGAGAAAAGATGTTCAGGTTCGTAAGTGCTTGCGTAACTGCTTCGTGAATCTGGCCCTAGGCTAAGGCAGGAGTGAGCTAACGCTGGAGCAACATGAAGGCGCTGTGATGGTGGCTACCCTGGTACGGAGAGGCGAAGAACCATAATGAATTATTACAGAAAGAACCGACCAACAGAAGAGCATTTTGTGGGGTTTCAAGAATTGAATAGTGAAACTCCTCTGGAAAGGGGTTGTAGGTGGTGTTAGAAGGATCGAGTGGGCGTGAAAACATCAGGTGTGAAAGGTATTAACATGAGCGAACAGGGCGTGAAAATACCGTAGTTAGGGGTTAAGAGTTTGGGGTTTGGGCAAAATGTGACCCATCGCCGCTCTCAGTAATTGGCATATTTTCGGTTTAAAAAGTCGTGTTTGTAAATCGTAAGTTCGAGAAAGGTGTATTTAGTGAAGAGGGTTCAATCGTGTGTAAATGTGATGATTGATGATTGCAGGGAGGGCTAAGAAGATGAGTAGACATAATGAGTGTCAGGAAGCAGGGAATATGTAAGGAAACAGTTGGATAAGTACAGTTTTTGACTTACGAAGCGATCCGTAGAATTTTCCCAAAGCCTCCCAGCATTACCATAAAGTAAGGAAGCAATATGACATATGTACTCACTATAATATTGGACCTGAATGTAGAACATGGACAAAAATAAACATATTTTCACTATCCATATATCTTGGTTAAGTCGCTCCACAATATTGGCGCTCGGACTGTCGGATTCTTATGGCGTAACCTCCCACATATTTACATTCTCAGCAAAGGTCTCCATATACCTCACGCCAATATGTAACCGAATGTCAACAAATCCAAGGATTAAAGAGATGATGCTGTCACTCAAGTTCAAGATATATCCATGTAATTTATCCCCAATGACATGTCAGGCAAAATCCTAGTCAGGTATATTCCCTTTGTGACTGTTGTTGATAGTGTACACACACACTCTGCCTATATTGGCTTGATAGTGTACACACACTGCCTATATTGGCTTGATAGTGTACACACACACTGCCTATATTGGCTTGATAGTGTACACACACACTGCCTATATTGGCTTGATAGTGTACACACTCTGCCTATATTGGCTTGATAGTGTACACACACTGCCTATATTGGCTTGATAGTGTACACACACACTGCCTATATTGGCTTGATAGTGTACACACTCTGCCTATATTGGCTTGATAGTGTACACACACACTGCCTATATTGGCTTGATAGTGTACACACACACTGCCTATATTGGCTTGATAGTGTACACACACACTGCCTATATTGGCTTGATAGTGTACACACTCTGCCTATATTGGCTTGATAGTGTACACACACTGCCTATATTGGCTTGATAGTGTACACACTCTGCCTATATTGGCTTGATAGTGTACACACACTGCCTATATTGGCTTGATAGTGTACACACTCTGCCTATATTGGCTTGATAGTGTACACACACTGCCTATATTGGCTTGATAGTGTACACACTCTGCCTATATTGGCTTGATAGTGTACACACACTGCCTATATTGGCTTGATAGTGTACACACTCTGCCTATATTGGCTTGATAGTGTACACACACTGCCTATATTGGCTTGATAGTGTACACACACTGCCTATATTGGCTTGATAGTGTACACACTCTGCCTATATTGGCTTGATAGTGTACACACAGTGCAAGCTTGCATTGCCTATAAGTTTTTATTTTTACTTGCTGATTCTCCAAAATTGTTTTGCATTGAACCATCTGTGTGTGTGTGTGTGTGTGTGTGTGTGTGTGTGTGTGTGTGTGTGTGTGTGTGTGTGTGTGTGTGTGTGAAAGAGAAATATCGAAGGTACTTCCATTGTTCCTGAGGAATTTCTCTCTAACTGAAAAGTAGGGGGGCGGAGCGCCCTCTGAATTGATAGTTTGATTCTTGAGAAGTTTGTTATATGGTTAATGTAGGATGCTGGGGGGGGGGCAGGTTGACATAGTTACAGGAGTCCCAGTTGGTAGTGGGAGGCTGCCACGATGAGATGAGATGAGATGAGAGATGCTCTGGTTATCAAATTGAGTGGATTTGGAGCCCCGATTATCTGGATAACTCGCCTGCTGGATAACTCGGCTGTTGGATAACCCAGCTGATGGATAACCAGCCTATTGTCTCATCATATTGGCAGGAATGTCGCCAAGGTCTCATTATTGGTTTCTATATTAATTATTAAGATTTGTAATGCTATCAGAAGAATATGGATGAGGGGGGCGGGGGGGGGGGCGGAACCTTCTGGTGAGCTGGTACGACCCTTGAGAAGCGACTGATAACGACTGTGGCATCGTTAGCAACCATCCATCACTACCTCATTGATTACCTTACCATGGGGTACACGTTCTCGTTATCGTTAAACCACGCATAAGATGGGCTAATTATGATCCGAAACCATTGCATCATCGTCGTGGTCGTCGTCTCTACCTACGACCTTTGTCCTGAGGTAGTCATTGATATTGTCTTTGTCGATGTTGTTAATGAGATTACTGAATTACTCTCCGTAACGTGTTGGTTGGAGATAATGATATCTAATGATATCTAATGATATCTAATGATATCTCATGGCTGCTTCTGTCATTTATCATTATTAATTAGTAGGCCGTTCCTCCCCTCTCCCCCCCTCCCCCCCCTCCCTCCCCCTCCCCCCTCCCCCTCCCCCTCCCCCTCCCCCCTCCCCCTCCCCCCTCCCCCTCCCCCCTCCCCCCCCCTCCCCCCCCCACCCCAACCACCCCCACACCCCCCCCTTTCTCATTATATTTTAATGAACTGTAACTTTCCATCTTATTAAAGGTGGAAGCTTTTGCGATTCGTTAGGCGTGCGTGTGCGCGCGCGCGTGCATACTTTGTGTAAATGCAATATTTTATAATTGATATATTATTTATATATATTTATACATATATGATATATATATTATATTCTCTTCCAGGATGTGGGTATGGGGTGCATTATCTTTTCCAGGATGGGTATGGGGTGCATTATCTTTTCCAGGATGGGTAGGGGGTGCATTATCTTTTCCAGGATGGGTATGGGGTGCATTATCTTTTCCAGGATGGGTAGGGGGTGCATTATCTTTTCCAGGATGGGTATGGGGTGCATTATCTTTTCCAGGATGGGTATGGGGTGCATTATATTTTCCAGGATGGGTATGGGGTGCATTATCTTTTCCAGGATGGGTATGGGGTGCATTATATTTTCCAGGATGGGTATGGGGTGCATTATCTTTTCCAGGATGGGTATGGGGTGCATTATATTTTCCAGGATGGGTATGGGGTGCATTATCTTTTCCAGGATGGGTATGGGGTGCATTATCTTTTCCAGGATGGGTATGGGGTGCATTATCTTTTCCAGGATGGGTAGGGGGTGCATTATCTTTTCCAGGATGGGTATGGGGTGCATTATCTTTTCCAGGATGGGTATGGGGTGCATTATCTTTTCCAGGATGGGTATGGGGTGCATTATCTTTTCCAGGATGGGTAGGGGGTGCATTATCTTTTCCAGGATGGGTAGGGGGTGCATTATCTTTTCCAGGATGGGTATGGGGTGCATTATATTTTCCAGGATGGTGTGCATTATCTTTTCCAGGATGGGTATGGGGTGCATTATCTTTTCCAGGATGGGTATGGGGTGCATTATATTTTCCAGGATGGTGTGCATTATCTTTTCCAGGATGGGTATGGGGTGCATTATCTTTTCCAGGATGGGTAGGGGGTGCATTATCTTTTCCAGGATGGGTATGGGGTGCATTATCTTTTCCAGGATGGGTATGGGGTGCATTATCTTTTCCAGGATGGGTATGGGGTGCATTATCTTTTCCAGGATGGGTAGGGGGTGCATTATCTTTTCCAGGATGGGTATGGGGTGCATTATCTTTTCCAGGATGGGTATGGGGTGCACTATCAGTCACTGGATAGGGATAGGATGAACTACCACTCGCAGGATGGGTTATGTGATAAATTATAAATGAACTAAACTGAACAAAAAACTATCCCATGCAACTTTGCAACTTTTGCAAAAAAAAGTTGCAAGAAATAAATCAAATAAATTGAAAACTAAAAGACTGGGAAAGTTTTCTCAGAGAAGTTAAGACAAAAGTTAATCAAGTCTGATCCAGACTTGACACTGGATTAGTCTTGGTTATGATGGCTTATAAACAAAGAGACGTCACCTCATATGTATGCGTGCACGTATGTATTTACATATACATGTACATATGTATGTTTGTGGACAGTGGTGCCAGTTAATACATCGTCGGTAGCTTCTAGATGTTTATTCATGTTGTTCCGTTCCTGTTTTCCAACCATCGTGGGATCTATACATGGCTGGCGAGCATAGGAGAGATGCTATGTATAAGTATACAGGAGCTGTAGCTGTCCTGTGATGTATTATCTACAAGCGCCGTGGTGATGTATTATACAACAGCCCTGGTCAAGGTCTGTCTCGGAAGATGCCGTTTAAGTCTTGCGTGGTTCATATAAGTGGTTGGGTCATTTATCCAGGAGACAACCCTTCCAGTGGTGGATATACAGGAGTACAGTGACTCCTGTTAGCAAGCTTAACTATTTCCCCTTCCTATATCCCTGCAACACCGCCTACCAGTCAATCTACAACAGTAAGCAGTAAAATCGGTACCTGGGTGTTAGTCAGCTGTCACGGGCTGCTTCCTGGGGGTGGAGGCCTGGTCGAGGACCGGGCTCCGGGGACACTAAAAGCCCCGAAATCATCTCAAGATAACCTCAAGAAGATACACCAAAATACAGAATAAATTTATATTTAATCCTAAAATACATCTCCTATTGCTTTTCGATTTTTTTAAGACAGAAATAGGGGCCATTCTGTAAACACACAAGCTTTTGTTATCTTGAGATGATTTCGGGGCTTTAGTGTCCCCGCGGCCCGGTCCTCGACCAGGCCTCCACCCCCAGGAAGCAGCCCGTGACAGCTGACTAACACCCAGGTACCTATTTTACTGCTAGGTAGCAGGGGCATAGGGTGAAAGAAACTCCTGCCCATTGTTTCTCGCCGGCGCCTGGGATCGAACCCGGGACCACAAGATCACAAGTCCAGCGTGCTGTCCGCTCGGTCGACCGGCTTTGTTGCACAGTGTAATGCAACATAAAAGCGCTGTGTTGCATAGCCACCTATCAGCTATCTCCCCTCACCTTGTACACACTCACCATTATCTTAACCTATTCACTAGTTCTCTTATCCTGTCTATTCATCTAAATCCATTCTCACCATCAGCTGTCTACATCCACCTATCCTCCTCACCTCTCACTGGCCATCTACACCCACCCGTCACATGTCTGACATCTGTCTGTCATATCCCCTCACTATCCGCGTTCAATCCCCGACCGTCCAAGTGGTTGGGCACCATTCCTTTCCCTCCGTCCCATCCCAAATCCTTATCCTGACCCCTTATAAGTGCTATATAGTCGTAATGGCTTGCCGCTTTCCCCCGGTATTTCCCGTTCCCCTCACTATCTCCTTTACTCATCTTCTCACCTGACCACTGCCTTTCCCTTACTCATCTCCCTCTACCTATCCTCCCCCTTCTTCACCTACCCAGCACGTAAACACCACCTCACCCCTCCTATCCAGCCTGCCCATCACCGCCCATCCTTCAGGGGCCTTCTGGGCCCACATCCCGCCCATCCTGTAGGGATCTTCTGGGCCCACACGGCGCACCTGTACGGCGTGGGGGGGGGGCCAAGGCGGAGATGGGAATCAGCCCTGAACGCGACAAACAGTGCCTGAACCAGCCGACGCCCTCTTCAATCTCAACTCTCCATCACAACCAACCCAACTATCCACCACAACCCAGATCCCTTTGTGGGGATGGGGGGAGGGGGGAGGGGAGCTGATGAGTTAGGGATATAAAAAAAAATTATTTGCTCATTAATGGGAATTTTGATTCTTTAAACTTCATCGTGACTTCCCGTATTCTTCCTAAATTCATGTTGTTGTTGTTAAAGATTCGCTACTTGGAACAAACAGTTCCAAGTAGCACAGGCTATGGTGAGCCCGTAAGTATCCTAAATTCATGTTTTTTTTTCTACTTCAGATGTGGTCATGTATTTAGACAGTGCTTAGCAGCGTGAATACATGTCCATCTGTCCAACATAGACAGGGTTCAAGAGGGGCTGTGGTGCATAGTTATGCTGTACTTAACCATGCTAGGTAACTGTAATTACCTAAGTGGAATTACTTAAGTGTAGTTACAGGATGAGAGCTACGCTCGTGGTGTCCCGTCTTCCCAGCACTCTTTGTCATATTAGTGGGGACTGTGGTGGTGTTACAGTGCTAGCCAACATACATTTTTGTCTCTCCTGCATAGAGAGGGACCGACATAGACAGGGTCCTACATAGACAGGGTCCTACATAGATCTGCATTCCTACATATATAGTGAATTGGGGTATTGAGTAGTCAACCCACAGATTGTGACTATTTACAAATTGGACTTTTTTACATAGAAATTGACTATTTACAGAGTTATGGAAGGTTGTGTGTTCGCAGTTTTATGTAACAATGTGAAGTAATATATTTAGAAGTACAGAAGTACCAATATATTCGGTACTTCTGTCCGGTTGTAATCCTCTACTGTTGTCTGAAAATAGTTTGTGTGATGTGTTCTCAATGTTAGGTGTAAGAGAGGCCAGATGTGTATATATATATTGAAGAGAGTGGATGAGATACAATGTCCTTGAGGCACTCCACTTGTCAATGGAATCTCTCGTGTGGCTGTCAGTCGCGATCCTGGCTGTTGGAACAGACTGTCTGGTGCATTGTTAAGCAGAATGATGGGTTGTTAAGTGAATTGTTCATTGTATTGTTTATGTTACAGCTACCCCCCCACCCCCCACCTTGCAACACCCCCACCACCCCCACCACCACCACCATCACCATCACCATCACCACCATCACCACCATCACCACCACCACCACCACCATCACCATCACCACCATCACCACCATCACCACCATCACCACCATCACCACCACCACCACCACCATCACCATCACCACCACCACCACCATCACCCCCACCCCCACCACCACCACCACCACCACCATCACCATCACCACCACCACCACCATCACCACCATCACCACCATCACCACCATCACCACCATCACCACCATCACCACCACCACCACCACCACCACCACCACCACCCCCACCACCACCACCACCCCCACCATCCCCACCTCAACTAGATATATCCAATGTCACCCCCATACCTCTCAATCACCACCACCCCAACTACGAATCTTGTCAATCACAGCAACCACCATTACTAACAATCCTTACCATCACCCACCTCTACTACCACCACATCAGCTACCTCCCTACATCAGCCAATCACTACAACAGCTACCACCCCCCACCCCCTACATCACCAACACCCCCACCACCACCACCCTGGCACATCCATCACCACCCACCTTTACTCACCACCACAATCTACCACCACCACTTACTACTAAACACTGTCAACTATCTCCCAGACCTCCAACACAGCACAACAATTGCTTGCTCTTATCTACACACAAAAGATCATTGAGATATAACGATTTATACACACGAATAACAATACGAATTTGTATGATTCACAACCAATGATCAGATGAGATTCGCTGTCCAGTGAGACAGCTTTCCTCTAGTGTTAAGACATATTGGCTAAGACATATTTTCCCTAGTGCTAAGACATATTGGCTAAGACATATTTTCCCTAGTGCTAAGACATATTGGCTAAGACATATTTTCCCTAGTGCTAAGACATATTGGCTAAGACATATTTTCCCTAGTGCTAAGACATATTGGCTAAGACATATTTTCCCTAGTGCTAAGACATATTGGCTAAGACATATTTTCCCTAGTGCTAAGACATATTGGCAAAGACATATTTTCCCTAGTGCTAAGACATATTGGCTAAGACATATTTTCCCTAGTGTTAAGACATATTGGCTAAGACATATTTTCCCTAGTGCTAAGACATATTGGCTAAGACATATTTTCCCTAGTGCTAAGACATATTGGCTAAGACATATTTTCCCTAGTGTTAAGACATATTGGCTAAGACATATTTTCCCTAGTGCTTGCCAGCGAAAATGCTCACATCTAATCCGCTAATGATTTGATGTAAACCCCAGGGCAAGTTTACTGGTTTACCTGGCCTCTTGTGTGGAAACTTTGACGTGATGTTGAAACTTTCTTGTCAAGGCCTCTACTTTCAGTGCGAAGTTTATTTTTCCCCTACCAACCAGTACTTTTGATGCCGAGGAGAAGGTATTTGCAGCGGAGGTCCTGTACCACTTATATAAGAAATACCACTGTAGAGATGGAGCCATAACTGTTCTATTTGGGTTTAGAAACGTTTTGGCACGAATTATAGTTAGGGAATTAATACGACAAGTTTTTATATCTGCCTATTTTTATATCTGCCGTATTTTTATATCTGTCGTATTTCCCCCGCCCCTCCCTTCAGAATGATGGGAGAGGGCGGGGAATCATCCTCTGAGATGGGGACATTGTATAACATTATTCACTCTGGTGTTCATGATGATATTCTCATAATGCACTCAGAGTTTGCCAGTACAGACTACTGATCACATGGCCCTGTATGACCAACCTTCCTGTGTGATGGAGAGTTTTAGCATCACGTGGCTAGTTCTTGACACACTCTGTACTCCCCTTCATATAGTCTAGGGCAGCTAGTTCTTGACACACACTGTACTTCCCTTCATATAGTCTAGGGCAGCTAGTTCTTGACACACACTGTACTCCCCTTCATATAGTCTAGGGCAGCTAGTTCTTGACACACACTGTACTCCCCTTCATATAGTCCAGGGCAGCTAGTTCTTGACACGCACTGTACTCCCCTTCATATAGTCTAGGGCAGCTAGTTCTTGACACACACTGTACTCCCCTTCATATAGTCTAGGGCAGCTAGTTCTTGACACACACTGTACTCCCCTTCATATAGTCTAGGGCAGTTAGTTCTTGACACACACTGTACTCCCCTTCATATAGTCTAGGGCAGCTAGTTCTTGACACACCCTGTACTCCCCTTCATATAGTCTAGGGCAGCTAGTTCTTGACACACTCTGTACTCCCCTTCATATAGTCTAGGGCAGCTAGTTCTTGACACACTCTGTACTCCCCTTCATATAGTCTAGGGCAGCTAGTTTTTGACACACACTGTACTCCCCTTCATATAGTCTAGGGCAGCTAGTTCTTGACACACACTGTACTCCCCTTCATATAGTCTAGGGCAGCTAGTTCTTAACACACACTGTACTCCCCTTCATATAGTCTAGGGCAGCTAGTTCTTGACACACACTGTACTCCCCTTCATATAGTCTAGGGCAGCTAGTTCTTGACACACTCTGTACTCCCCTTCATATAGTCTAGGGCAGCTAGTTCTTGACACACACTGTACTCCCCTTCATATAGTCTAGGGCAGCTAGTTCTTGACACACACTGTACTCCCCTTCATATAGTCCAGGGCAGCTAGTTCTTGACACACACTGTACTTCCCTTCATATAGTCTAGGGCAGCTAGTTCTTGACACACACTGTACTCCCCTTCATATAGTCTAGGGCAGCTAGTTCTTGACACACACACTGTACTTCCCCTTCATATAGTCTAGGGCAGCTAGTTCTTGACACACGCTGTACTCCCCTTCATATAGTCTAGGGCAGCTAGTTCTTGACACACACTGTACTCCCCTTCATATAGTCTAGGGCAGCTAGTTCTTGACACACACTGTACTCCCCTTCATATAGTCTAGGGCAGCTAGTTCTTGACACACACTGTACTCCCCTTCATATAGTCTAGGGCAGCTAGTTCTTGACACACACTGTACTCCCCTTCATATAGTCTAGGGCAGCTAGTTCTTGACACACCCTGTACTCCCCTTCATATAGTCTAGGGCAGCTAGTTCTTGACACACACTGTACTCCCCTTCATATAGTCTAGGGCAGCTAGTTCTTGACACACACTGTACTCCCCTTCATATAGTCTAGGGCAGCTAGTTCTTGACACACACTGTACTCCCCTTCATATAGTCTAGGGCAGCTAGTTCTTGACACACCCTGTACTCCCCTTCATATAGTCTAGGGCAGCTAGTTCTTGACACACACTGTACTCCCCTTCATATAGTCTAGGGCAGCTAGTTCTTGACACACACTGTACTCCCCTTCATATAGTCTAGGGCAGCTAGTTCTTGACACACACTGTACTCCCCTTCATATAGTCTAGGGCAGCTAGTTCTTGACACACACTGTACTCCCCTTCATATAGTCTAGGGCAGCTAGTTCTTGACACACACTGTACTCCCCTTCATTTAGTCTAGGCCCGCCAAACACACACCGAAACTACGACGTTGGTACAACGTTCGAACAAGTTTTAACACCTCCTAACCAGTTATAATAACCAATATAGCAAGTTGTAACAACGTTCTAATACGTCATAAACACGTTAACCCAAGATGTAACAACTTTATTACAAGTTGTAACAAGCGGAAAATGGAGACAGTTTCGGTTTGTGTTTCCAGGGGGGCAGCTAGTTCTTGACACACACTGTACTCCCCTTCATATAGTCTAGGGCAGCTAGTTCTTGACACACACTGTACTTCCCTTCATATAGTCTAGGGTAGCTAGTTCTTGACACACACTGTACTCCCCTTCATATAGTCTAGGGCAGCTAGTTCTTGACACACACTGTACTCCCCTTCATATAGTCTAGGCCAGCTAGTTCTTGACACACACTGTACTCCCCTTCATATAGTCTAGGGCAGCTAGTTCTTGACACACTCTGTACTCCCCTTCATATAGTCTAGGGCAGCTAGTTCTTGACACACACTGTACTCCCCTTCATATAGTCTAGGGCAGCTAGTTCTTGACACACACTGTACTCCCCTTCATATAGTCTAGGGCAGCTAGTTCTTGACACACACTGTACTCCCCTTCATATAGTCTAGGGTAGCTACATAAATATTAATTTAGAAGTCACATATGTATGTGGGAGATGGTACCAATCAACTCGAGGTTGTAGGACCAGACACAGACCTCACCAAACTTTGCAGAGTGACTGGTCTTCATCCTGGGATGATCATAGGCTAGTCGGAGTCGTATTCCATATACTGCATACAGCCCTTGCATGAAATAGCAAATCAAATTAATTTCTAATCATGCTCAATAAAAGATTCCATCTTCACTAAGATTACAGGGATGAAGGGTGTGGTGAGTAGGGAAGGTGGTGAAGGGGAGGGAGGGTGATAAGAGGATAAGGAAGGATGGTTTAAAGTAGGGAAAGTGGAGATGGTGAGGTAAGGTGTGGAGGTAAGATCTTAATAGTGTAGATGATAGTGTGTAGGGAAGATGGTTACAGTGAAGATAGTGAGTATGATTGCATTGATGTAGGTAGTTTATAATGAAGGAGGCCCATATGTCACCCTAGCAACGCCTGCTACCCTCCCCCCCCTGTAATTCTGTATATGGGAGATAAGGAGATAAGAGCAGATTATGTAAGGCATGGATGCTCTACCCACTAACATACTTTCCCACTAACATCCCTTTCCACCAGCATCTGTATCCACTAACATCCATTTTCCACCAGCATCTGTATCCACTAACATCCATTTTCCACCAGCATCTGTATCCACTAACATCTCTAAATGAAAGGGAAATACCCGCGAGCCCTATACAGGTGGTCAGTAAGTGGAATGCACTTGAGAAGGGGAAGTTATAGGAACCACCTCCAGCCTCAACATTAAAGCCAGATACGACAAAGAATCTTCGATCACAACTTCTCAACAGCACTTGCTACTACTCCTTCTCCTCTCCACCTCTCTTCCACTTTCATCTGGCACCCCTTCCCTTCCTCTGCCATCCCCCCTTTTATTCCTCTGCCATCCCCCCCTTTCCCTTCCTCTTATACCTCTTTCCAATCACGTCTCTCTCTTTTCCCTCTTCTGTCTTACATGGTTATCTCCCGTCACGTACTGAAACATGTCAAGTTAGTTCTGCCTCACTTCTTTCCCTCAGCTCCTCTCAGCCCCAGCACCCGCCTCAGCACCCCCCTCCTCCCCTCTCTCAGCCCCAGCACCCCCCTCAGCGCCCCCTCCCCTCTCTCAGCCCCAGCACCCTCCCTCAGCACCCCTTCTCTCATCACCTCCACACTGACCTTGGGGGCCAAGTCATCGCTTCTTTGCAAGCTGTTCGTGACACTCTTCCTGCCCCTTCGTGAGAGCTTTAGGCCCTCTTGTGACAGCTTGCAGGGCTCTCCTTGCATTGTTGCATGTAGACCGATGGCAACAGAGAATGTGAGCCAGAGAGAGAAGGGATGAACAACCCAGCGGGTTTTCTTCCTATTGGGGAGTGTTGTACATGCTGCTATGGCGGTGTGTCCACTCACAGGATGAGTGGCGCTGCCCAATACTGTCACTATGGCGGTGTGTCCACTCACAGGATGAGTGGCGCTGCCCAATACTGTCACTATGGCGGTGTGTCCACTCACAGGATGAGTGGCGCTGCCCAATACTGTCACTATGGCGATGTGTTCACTCACAGGATGAGTGGTGCTGCCCAATACTGTCACTATGGCGGTGTGTCCACTCGCAAGATGAGTGGCGCTGCCCAATAAACTCGCCCCTCGGGGCAAAATTAAAAAAAAAAAAAATTTAAAACCTCACGAAGGTCTAATACAACTTTAAGCCGTCTCATTCCTCACAGGAATCTCATGAATCTCACAATCGACTTGAGAATGGTCCAGGACGGACCGAAACGTCGTCGTCCCTTCACCTTCTAGTGTGTGGTCTGGTCATCCTCATAAAACCCTTGCAAACAGCCTCAGTAACCTCGTATTGCAACTCGTTGCTGCCATAGGTCTCTGCAACCCATGCTCGTCATAGCACGTCGTATTTTGACGTATACTCTGCTACCTAAGGCCAAAAATCGTCGTGCTAGAAAATGATAGCGGCTCGCGGAATTGACCATACTGTGCCGTTTTCTGTTTTGGGTCCTCTGGGAGGTTAGGATAAGGGGGCACTTTAGGACGGTAATTTTATGACGTTGGGGATCCTTAGAAGGACGGGCTGATCTCTCAGTCATCCCCAAAAGTGGCCTGCCCCCCCCCCCCTATTCTAGCATAAATTGAAGAATGAAACTACTACTATCAATTAAAATAGGGACGGCTAAATACACCTTGGGTAATACAATCAGTGTAATTGGGAATATATATGGATATGATATAATTAACATAGTTTATAATGGTGCAAGTAAATGGGTCCAGGTTAATTGTAGGCCAGAAAGCACCATAAGTAGATTATGCGGTATTAAATCCCATTTAATTCAAATCAAATATTGTTGACCAGACCACACACTAGAAGGTGAAGGAACGACGACGACGTTTCGGTCCGTCCTGGACCATTCTCAAGTCGATTCCTGCCGATAGTCGATTCTCAATCGACTTGAGAATGGTCCAGGACGGACCGAAACGTCGTCGTCGTCGTCCCTTCATCTTCTAGTGTGTGGTCTGGTCAACATACTTCAGCCACGTTATTGTGACTCCTCGCCTGCAAATCAAATGTTTATTCAGGTAAAGTACACACATACAAGGTGGTTATCTTGAGATTATCTTGAGATGATTTCGGGGCTTTTTAGTGTCCCCGCGGTCCGGTCCTCGACCAGGCCTCCACCCCCAGGAAGCAGCCCGTGACAGCTGACTAACACCCAGGTACCTATTTTACTGCTAGGTAACAGGGGCATAGGGTGAAAGAAACTCTGCCCATTGTTTCTCGCCGGCGCCTGGGATCGAACCCAGGACCACAGGATCACAAGTCCAGTGTGCTGTCCGCTCGGCCAGCCGGCTCCCTTAAGAGATACAAAACATTGATGGATTTATATATAGAGCTAGTACATATAATGCCTAAAGCCACTATTACACAAAGCGTTTAGGGCAGGAAAAACACTAAGACTAAAACTTAATACTTAAGTTTTAAAATAATAATTCTCTAGACATTTCTCACCTGGGGGTCAGGACACTATACACATTATTTCAAGACACATTACAGGAAGTTATGACTGGCCGAGACCTCTAACACAGGGAGCCGGTCGGCCGAGCGGACAGCACACTGGACTTGTGATCTTGTGGTCCCGGGTTTGATCCCGAGCGCCGGCAAGAAACAATGGGCAGAGTTTCTTTCACCCTATGCCCCCTGTTACCTAGCAGTAAAATAGGTACCTGGGTGTTAGTCAGCTGTCACGGGCTGCTTCCTGGGGGTGGAGGCCTGGTCGAGGACTGGGCCGCGGGGACACTAAAAAGCATCATCAGCCGAAGCCGAAATCATCTCAAGATAACCTCAAGATTACACCCTACAAACAAAAAAAGGTACAATCTACTACTAAATCTTTTATCTTAATAATGGAGCCCATGACAAAACACCCATCCACTATGTAGCCCACTCATCCACTGACACCCACCATTCGTCACAACAGATACATTATCTTGATAAACTACTCCAACCCCCCCCCTCCCCCCAACCCCCCTCAGACCACTTGCAGAATTACCTAGATACTTGTGATCTGAAAGCATATTACGGTTCCAGTAATAGTCAACATGTAGACTGGCAAACGAACCTTTGTCGTAAACAGAGATTATTTTTTAAGTTATAACTTTATTGGATTATATATCGTTGGTTTAAAATATAAAAAAGTGTATGCTGAAAACGTTTTCTTTGATAAATTTTAATTTTCTATAAACGGAATTCTCGGGTACACTGAAATAGTTTTCGAATTCCATATTTCACATTATGGTAAATAATACACTATATTAACGCAAGCAAACGTAATGAAACCTAATCAAACCTTAACCTAACCCAACCGTGGACAGAGAGTAGAAAATAGCACTAATTATGTAGTCGTTCCCAATCCATTCATTAGCGAATCTTCTCCCGGTTAACAGGTTTCAACCACAGACGATAACCCTGGAAACACAAACCGAAACTGTCTCTATTTTCCGCTTGTTACAACTTGTAATAAAGTTGTTACATCTTGGCTTAACGTGTTTATGACGTATTAGAACGTTGTTTCAACTTGCTATATTGGTTGTTATAGCTGGTTAGGAAGTGTTAAAACTTGTTCGAACGTTGTACCAACGTCGTAGTTTCGGTGTGTGGTTTAACGGGCCAAACGACTTAGAGAACGAGGCTACTAACAGGAGAAAGCGCCAAGCCATTACGGCTAAAAAGTACTGGGAAGGGGGTCAGGATAAGGATTTTGGGACGGGACGGACTCACAGGACGAATGCCAACTTAGTTTGGACAAAGAGCTCATAAAGAGGCCTTGGCCCCACTCTGGCATAAACTGTATACTCTAATCTAAATAAACCTTCCTCCATACAACCTCATAAACCTGCACAAACAGCCTGACGGATCCGTCCAAACACCGCTGACAGCATCTCTGACACGCTGACGGCTATCTTGAGACGTTATCTTGAGATGATTTCGGGGCTTTAGTGTCCCCGCGGCCCGGTCTTCGACCAGGGCCGCGTCGAGCCTGGCCTCGGGCCGGGCTTGGGGAGTAGAAAAACTCCCAGAACCCCATCAACCAGGTATCAACCAGTTTGCGGAGACAAGGGGCCAGATTCATGAAAGCACTTACGCAAACACTTACAAACCTGTACATCTTTTCTCACTCTTTGGCGGCTTTGATTACAATTATTAAACAGTTAATGAGCTCCGAAGCACCAGGAGGCTGTTTATAACAATAACAACAGTTGAATGGGAAGTTTTCATGCTTGTAAACTGTTTAATAAATGTAACCAAAGCCGTCAAAGATTGAGGAAAGATGTACACGTTCGTAAGTGCTTGCGTAAGTGCTTTCGTGAATCTGGCCCCAGGCCTCAGTAGTAGGGTGTAAGCGCCACAGAACATTTTTTTTTTTTGGGCGGAGGACCCCTGTGGAATGTAAGCGCTACAGAACATTTTTTTTTTTTGGGCGGAGGACCCCTGTGGAATGTAAGCGCCACAGAACATTTTTTTTTTGGGGGAAAAAAATGTTCTGTAGCGCTTTAGGGTTTTCAGGTGAATTTGGGGAGTCACAGATTTGGAATTAGGGAATTCTTATAATGAAAAATAATGTCATACGAGTTTGTTAAAGTTCTTATAAGAAAAATAATTTCCGAGACATAGAAGTTTGTTAAGGCTTTATGGGACAAATTCAAATAACGTGTGTAGCACTTTAGGGCTTCCAGGAGAACTCTACGGACATATTTTACATGTTTTCAACTTACAAAATCCGTCTGTGTAAGCCATAGTTTTCATGTAAATTTAGAAAATCACCTGTGTAAGTCATGGTTTTCAAGTCTCGTACCTCACACCTCCCTCCCTCCCCCCTTACCTCGCAATCTGTCGCGTCACCTTTATTTACTTTACGCCCGGACAGCCAGACCTCTTATCTTATCTTCTCCATAATAATATCTCAACCGTCCCTCCTCTCTCTCTCTCTCCTTTCATTCAGTTCAGTTCAACTATTTTCCAACATCGTATGTTTTCTCCTTTTCATTAAGCAAGTCAGTTTTACACAAATAAATCATGTTAGTAAGCAAGTTCTAGCTCACGTTCCCCCACCTTAGTCCCCTGTCATATAATGAATACTATCATTCCAATCCCTCTAAAATTTAAAAATAATCATATTTCAAACGTAGTTCAATACAGTAATTTAGTTACCAAGCTCCAGCGCTTGTCCTCCGCCTTAGCTCTCTCTCGTATCTTCGTTAGTATCAGTCCAATTTCCCTGAAATTTTTACCCTCTGTATTTCAGGCACCATAAATAAGATCAAAACAGTTACCAAGCTCCAGCGCTTGTCCTCCGCCTTAGCTCTCTCTCGTATCTTCGTTAGTAACAGTCCAATTTCCCTGAAATTTTTACCCTCTGTATTTCAGGCTCCGTAAATAAGATCAAAACAGTTACCAAGCTCCAGCGCTTGTCCTCCGCCTTAGTTCTCTTTCGTATCTTTGTAAATAAACCATCAATTTCCCTTAAATTTTTACCCTCTGTATTTCAGACACCGTAAATAAAATCAAGTCAGTTATCGAGCTCCAGCTCTCGTCCCCGCCTTAATTCTCTTTCGTATCTTTGTAAATAACCCATCAATTTCCCTAAAATTAAAAGCAGACATACTTCAAAGTTAGTAAATAAGATCAAGTCAGTTACTGAGCTCCAGCTCTCGTCCCCCACCCTCTTCCACCCTCAAGTCTTTGTAAATAAACCATCAATTTCCCCGAAATTTTTACCCTCTGTATTTCAGACATAGTAAATATGATGAAAACAATTATAAAACTCTAGCTCTTGTCCTCTGTCCAAGCTCACTTTTGTAAAATCATTACTCTCAGTCCAAATCACCCAACTACATTTTCAGGCATAGTAAATAAAAACCAGTTCAGTTATCAAGTTACAACTCTTGTGCCCCAGCTTAGTTCATTTGTGCAAGTTCTTTATTTCCAACTAAATCATCCTAAGATTTAAGATCACCTTATTTTCTAACGTAGTAAAATTAATCAGGGCATTAACCAAGTTCCATTCCCTCAGCCTTAGATCATCAGACATAAATATTTTCGATCAAGTCCGTCTCCAGCTTAACTCTTACCCTTTCCCTCCCTTACCTTCTCATCCCCAACGTATCAAAACCTTCAATAATCATACTGTATTTGCATATTTTCTCTATATTCACTGTGTTCTTCGTATTCTCATCCGTGTTCACTCCATGTTCTTCAAATGTTCACAGTCCCATTCAGTTCATATTTTCACAAGTATCTCCATTTTTTATGTAATCTTTCTCTTAGTCTCATTATGTTCTCTACAAATTCTAGTCATATTTTCTATGTTTTCATATTCATCACATGTTCTCTTTACAACTTTTATACTCAATATTCATGCTAACTTCCATATTTTGTGTTCTTTGTCAATATTCATGTTCCTCTACAAGTTCATGTTCCTCACAAGATCACTTCGTTTTTCACCTTCACTTACATGTTTTCTACATTCTTTTGTCATATTCTCCATGTTCTTCACAAGTCCATTGTTCATTCTTTGTATTCCCTATTCTCCTTATCATGTTTTCATGTTCTCTGTAAGTTCATATTCCCAGCATGTTCACTGTATTCATCAACTTTTCTTACGTGTGTTCTTTGCCATGTTCCCCATATGTTCTCTGGGTTTTTCCCCTTACATGTTATCTATCGTTCCTTAACTAAAAAAATCTTTCACCAATCAACTAAAAACATAGTCACTTTCGTCATTTCTCAACTAAACTTATTATCCAGTCAACTAAAAATAGTCAGAAATAGCCTCGTTCAACACTGTTCTTAACTAAAACAACCTTTCTCTTAGCTAAAAATTGTCAAAGGAAACTTCTTTCAGCACTTTCTTAACAGTCGCTATGTTTCATCAAGTAAGAAAAAATTGTCAAAGGAAACTTTCCAAAACTGTTCATAACTAGCTTTTATCCATCGCCAATCAACTAAAAAACATAGTCACTTTCGTCATTTCTCAACTAAACTTATTATCCAGTCAACTAAAAATAGTCAGAAATAGCCTCGTTCAACACTGTTCTTAACTAAAACAACCTTTCTCTTAGCTAAAAATTGTCAAAGGAAACTTTTTTCAGCACTTTCTTAACAGGCGCTATGTTTCATCAAGAAAAAATTGTCAAAGGAAACTTTCCAAAACTGTTCATAACTAGCTTTTTATCCATCGTCAATCAACTAAAAATAATAACTTTCATCATTTCTTAACTAAACATATTCCCCATTCATCAGAAAATAACCGTGTTCATCATGTTTCATTGTCATTTCATAACTAAAATTATCTGCCAATCATCAGAAAAAGTCACTTTCATCATTTCTTAACTAAACTTATTCCCCAGTCATCAGAAAATAACCGTGTTCTTCATGTTTCATTGTCATTTCTTATCTAAAAATTATCCGCCAATCATCAGAAAAAGTCATGTTCATCATGTTTTGTCTTTTGCTCAACTAAAAGTATTCATCGGTCAACTAAAAAATAGTTACTTCATCATGTTTCCTTGTCATTTCTTAACTGAAATATCACTTCTCTCATTTTAAAATAGTCAGAAATAGCCTCGTTCAACACTGTTCTTAACTAAAGTAACCTTTCACTTCGCTAGAATAGTCTTATTCATCGTTGTTCCTAACTAAATTATATGTCGTTAAGTAAGAAATATAGTCAAAGACACTCTTCGAGACATCAAGGACTTACTCAAAGACATCAAAGTTGCACTCAAAGACATCCTTTTCATTCATCAGAGAAACTTTCTAAGACGTCTTTGTTCATTAAAGTTAATCTCTTGTCCACAAAGTTATTCTGAGCTATCAAACTTGTTCTCAAAGACATCAAATGTTATTCACAGAGTCATCAAAGTTATTTTGTAACTCACTTTGTCCACAAAGTTATTCTGAGCTATCAAACTTGTTCTCAAAGTCATCAAATGTTATTCACAGAGTCATCAAAGTTATTTTGTAACTCACTTTGTTCATAAAAGTTATTCTCAGTCATGTTATGTTATTCTCTAACTCACTTCCATTCATCAAAGACATTCTCTAACTCCTCAAAGTTAATCTCTAAGACAACAAAGTTATTCTCTGAGCTAACAAAATACTACTCATGTTCTCAAAGACATTCTCCAATTCGTCAATGTTGTTTCAAAGACATCAAAGTTAATCTCAGAGTTATCCAAAGACATTCTCAAAGTCATCTAAAGTTATTCTCTAAGACATCAAAGTTATTCTAAGAGTTATCAAAAGTTATTCGCAGTCATGTTATGTTATTCTCTAACTCACTTCCATTCATCAAAGACATTCTCTAAGCCCTCAAAGTTATTCTCTAAGACAGCAAAGTCATTCCCAGAGTCATCAAAAAGTTATTCTTCGAAACATAAAATTTGCTCTGTAAGATATCTTCGTTCATCAAACTTATTCTCAGAGATATCTAAAGTTATTCTCAGAACAATCAAAAGTTATTCTAAGACAACAAAAGTTATTCTCAGAGCTACCCAAAGCTATTCTCAGAGTCACCTTCGTTCGTCAGAGAAACTTTCAAAACATCTTTGTTCATCAAACTTGTTTTCAAAGTCATCAAAAGTTAATCTAAGACATCTTCTTTCATAAAAGTTATTCTCAGAGACATCTAAAGTTATTCTCTAAGACATCAAGTTATTCTAAGAGCTATCAAAAGTTATTCTCAGTCATGATATGTTATTCTCTAAGTAACCTTCCATTCATCAAAGACATTCTCTAAGTCCTGAAAGTTATTCTCTAAGACAACAAAGTCTTTCTCAGAGCTACCAAAGTTGTTCTCTAAGACATAAAAGTTATTCTCAGAGTCATCAAAGTGATCTCTAATTCACCTTCGTTCTCCCAAAGTTGTTCTCTAAGACACCTTCGTTCATCAAAGAAACTCTCCTTCTTCCATCATGTTATTCTTTAAGACATCTTCAGTCATAAAATTTCTCTCCAAAATGTAACTAGTTCAGCTTTTCATACCAAACCTGCATTTCTGTTAAAACATATTTTCTTAGTTGCTTTACCCTAAAACTGTTCTCTGAACTACACTGTTCAAACCTACGTAACCTATCCTCTCCACCCAATGTTACTTAGTTAACGAAACGTTCCTAAACCTAGCTTTACCTATCCTAACATAACTTGCCTTACCTTACCTATCTTACCTAACTTTACCTATCTTACCTAACTTAACCTGCATAACCTAACTTTACCTTTACCTTACCTTACCTATCTTACCTAACCTAACCTAACTTTACCTATGTTACCTAACTTAACCTTCATAACCTAACTTTACCTATCCTAACATAACTTACCTTACCTTCCCTATCTTACCTAACTTTACCTACCTTACCTAACTTAACCTGCTTAACCTTACCTTACCTTACCTTACCTATCTTACCTAACTTAACCTGCATAACCTAACTTTACCTATGTTACCTTACTTTACCTATCTTACCTAACTTAACCTGCATAACCTAACTTTACCTATGTTACCTTACCGTACCTTACCTATCTTACCTAACCTAACTTTACCTATGTTACCTTACCTTACCTATCTTACCTAACTTAACCTGCATAACCTAACTTTACCTATGTTACCTTACCTTACCTTACCTATCTTACCTATCCTAACGTAACCTAACTTGCTTTACCTAACTTAATCTTACATTCCCAAACTGATGTATCCTAACTTATCTAGTCAAACCAGACATGATCTAACTTACATAAGTAATCCTTCTTGTCTTTTGTGTTTCGTCAATCATTGTCTCATATTCATTTACTCATTTCATTAGTTAATTTCTCAAATGGTCACTTATGCATTTCAAGTGCTATTTGTTAGAGATTGGATATTTAAGCATGTCAAAGAATTTTTGTTATATATGGGCACTTACTCATTTCAAGGGATAATTTCTCAAATGGACGTTTTTGCATTTCAAGTGTTATTTGTTTAAGATTGGGTGTTTAACCATTTCAAAGGTTTTTCATATATATGGGAACTTACTCGTTTCAAGGGCCAATTTCTCAAATGGTCATTTTTGCAGATCAAGGGTTATTTGTTAAAGTTCATCAAGCTGCTCATAAGTTGTATTTATTATGTTTGTTATCATATGTTCTTATTCCCCAACCCCTTAACCTAACCTCTTGTAATCGTAGTGTATTTAGTAGGTTCTATCATATGTTCTTATTCCCCAACCCTTTAACCTAACCTTTCAGATGTAGTTTGTTGAATATATTATCCTTTTCCTAACCTTTCAGATGTAGTTTGTTGAATATATTATCCTTTTCCTAACCTTTCAGATGTAGTTTGTTGAATATATTATCCTTTTCCTAACCTTTCAGATGTAGTTTGTTGAATATATTATCCTTTTCCTAACCTTTCAGATGTAGTTTTGTTTCTCCTTTGTATATTTTTACCCAAACCTTCTTTCCTTCTTTTACTTTGATTTCACATATAAGTTCGTTCTTTATCTTAGTAATAATAGAATTACAATAGTAAAGAATCAGATCTACTAAGACTTGAAATTGAGAAACAAGAGCTCAAGGGAGTGAGAGCATGAAAGAAGAGCAAGGAGTAAGAGAGAGGGGGGAGGAAGAGCATGGGAGCACTAAGACTTGAATTTGAGAAAAAGAAAAACTAAGCGAATGAGAGTGAGGGTGTGAGAATGGGGGCATTAAGACTTGAATTTGAGAAAGAAGAGAGCATTTGAGCAAATGAGGGAGAGAGAGGGGGAGGAAGAGAGAATAAGGGAGAGAGATAGAAAAGGAGGGTTAGAAGGAGTAGGAGAATCAAAGTAAAAGAAGGAAAGAAGGTTTGGGTAAAAATATACAAAGGAGAAACAAAACTACATCTGAAAGGTTAGGAAAAGGATAATATATTCAACAAACTACATCTGAAAGGTTAGGAAAAGGATAATATATTCAACAAACTACATCTGAAAGGTTAGGAAAAGGATAATATATTCAACAAACTACATCTGAAAGGTTAGGAAAAGGATAATATATTCAACAAACTACATCTGAAAGGTTAGGTTAAAGGGTTGGGGAATAAGAACATATGATAGAACCTACTAAATACACTACGATTACAAGAGGTTAGGTTAAGGGGTTGGGGAATAAGAACATATGATAACAAACATAATAAATACAACTTATGAGCAGCTTGATGAACTTTAACAAATAACCCTTGATCTGCAAAAATGACCATTTGAGAAATTGGCCCTTGAAACGAGTAAGTTCCCATATATATGAAAAACCTTTGAAATGGTTAAACACCCAATCTTAAACAAATAACACTTGAAATGCAAAAACGTCCATTTGAGAAATTATCCCTTGAAATGAGTAAGTGCCCATATATAACAAAAATTCTTTGACATGCTTAAATATCCAATCTCTAACAAATAGCACTTGAAATGCATAAGTGACCATTTGAGAAATTAACTAATGAAATGAGTAAATGAATATGAGACAATGATTGACGAAACACAAAAGACAAGAAGGATTACTTATGTAAGTTAGATCATGTCTGGTTTGACTAGATAAGTTAGGATACATCAGTTTGGGAATGTAAGATTAAGTTAGGTAAAGCAAGTTAGGTTACGTTAGGATAGGTAAGATAGGTAAGGTAAGGTAAGGTAACATAGGTAAAGTTAGGTTATGCAGGTTAAGTTAGGTAAGATAGGTAAGGTAAGGTAACATAGGTAAAGTTAGGTTAGGTAAGATAGGTAAGGTACGGTAAGGTAACATAGGTAAAGTTAGGTTATGCAGGTTAAGTTAGGTAAGATAGGTAAAGTAAGGTAACATAGGTAAAGTTAGGTTATGCAGGTTAAGTTAGGTAAGATAGGTAAGGTAAGGTAAGGTAAGGTTAAGCAGGTTAAGTTAGGTAAGGTAGGTAAAGTTAGGTAAGATAGGGAAGGTAAGGTAAGTTATGTTAGGATAGGTAAAGTTAGGTTATGAAGGTTAAGTTAGGTAACATAGGTAAAGTTAGGTTAGGTTAGGTAAGATAGGTAAGGTAAGGTAAAGGTAAAGTTAGGTTATGCAGGTTAAGTTAGGTAAGATAGGTAAAGTTAGGTAAGATAGGTAAGGTAAGGCAAGTTATGTTAGGATAGGTAAAGCTAGGTTTAGGAACGTTTCGTTAACTAAGTAACATTGGGTGGAGAGGATAGGTTACGTAGGTTTGAACAGTGTAGTTCAGAGAACAGTTTTAGGGTAAAGCAACTAAGAAAATATGTTTTAACAGAAATGCAGGTTTGGTATGAAAAGCTGAACTAGTTACATTTTGGAGAGAAATTTTATGACTGAAGATGTCTTAAAGAATAACATGATGGAAGAAGGAGAGTTTCTTTGATGAACGAAGGTGTCTTAGAGAACAACTTTGGGAGAACGAAGGTGAATTAGAGATCACTTTGATGACTCTGAGAATAACTTTTATGTCTTAGAGAACAACTTTGGTAGCTCTGAGAAAGACTTTGTTGTCTTAGAGAATAACTTTCAGGACTTAGAGAATGTCTTTGATGAATGGAAGGTTACTTAGAGAATAACATATCATGACTGAGAATAACTTTTGATAGCTCTTAGAATAACTTGATGTCTTAGAGAATAACTTTAGATGTCTCTGAGAATAACTTTTATGAAAGAAGATGTCTTAGATTAACTTTTGATGACTTTGAAAACAAGTTTGATGAACAAAGATGTTTTGAAAGTTTCTCTGACGAACGAAGGTGACTCTGAGAATAGCTTTGGGTAGCTCTGAGAATAACTTTTGTTGTCTTAGAATAACTTTTGATTGTTCTGAGAATAACTTTAGATATCTCTGAGAATAAGTTTGATGAACGAAGATATCTTACAGAGCAAATTTTATGTTTCGAAGAATAACTTTTTGATGACTCTGGGAATGACTTTGCTGTCTTAGAGAATAACTTTGAGGGCTTAGAGAATGTCTTTGATGAATGGAAGTGAGTTAGAGAATAACATAACATGACTGCGAATAACTTTTGATAACTCTTAGAATAACTTTGATGTCTTAGAGAATAACTTTAGATGACTTTGAGAATGTCTTTGGATAACTCTGAGATTAACTTTGATGTCTTTGAAACAACATTGACGAATTGGAGAATGTCTTTGAGAACATGAGTAGTATTTTGTTAGCTCAGAGAATAACTTTGTTGTCTTAGAGATTAACTTTGAGGAGTTAGAGAATGTCTTTGATGAATGGAAGTGAGTTAGAGAATAACATAACATGACTGAGAATAACTTTTATGAACAAAGTGAGTTACAAAATAACTTTGATGACTCTGTGAATAACATTTGATGACTTTGAGAACAAGTTTGATAGCTCAGAATAACTTTGTGGACAAAGTGAGTTACAAAATAACTTTGATGACTCTGTGAATAACATTTGATGTCTTTGAGAACAAGTTTGATAGCTCAGAATAACTTTGTGGACAAGAGATTAACTTTAATGAACAAAGACGTCTTAGAAAGTTTCTCTGATGAATGAAAAGGATGTCTTTGAGTGCAACTTTGATGTCTTTGAGTAAGTCCTTGATGTCTCGAAGAGTGTCTTTGACTATATTTCTTACTTAACGACATATAATTTAGTTAGGAACAACGATGAATAAGACTATTCTAGCGAAGTGAAAGGTTACTTTAGTTAAGAACAGTGTT
Source organism: Procambarus clarkii (assembly GCF_040958095.1). Classification (NCBI taxonomy): domain Eukaryota; kingdom Metazoa; phylum Arthropoda; class Malacostraca; order Decapoda; family Cambaridae; genus Procambarus; species Procambarus clarkii. The sequence goes on along the minus strand of NC_091218.1, from coordinate 22,643,266 downwards.
GAACGAGGCTATTTCTGACTATTTTAAAATGAGAGAAGTGATATTTCAGTTAAGAAATGACAAGGAAACATGATGAAGTAACTATTTTTTAGTTGACCGATGAATACTTTTAGTTGAGCAAAAGACAAAACATGATGAACATGACTTTTTCTGATGATTGGCGGATAATTTTTAGATAAGAAATGACAATGAAACATGAAGAACACGGTTATTTTCTGATGACTGGGGAATAAGTTTAGTTAAGAAATGATGAAAGTGACTTTTTCTGATGATTGGCAGATAATTTTAGTTATGAAATGACAATGAAACATGATGAACACGGTTATTTTCTGATGAATGGGGAATATGTTTAGTTAAGAAATGATGAAAGTTATTATTTTTAGTTGATTGACGATGGATAAAAAGCTAGTTATGAACAGTTTTGGAAAGTTTCCTTTGACAATTTTTTCTTGATGAAACATAGCGCCTGTTAAGAAAGTGCTGAAAAAAGTTTCCTTTGACAATTTTTAGCTAAGAGAAAGGTTGTTTTAGTTAAGAACAGTGTTGAACGAGGCTATTTCTGACTATTTTTAGTTGACTGGATAATAAGTTTAGTTGAGAAATGACGAAAGTGACTATGTTTTTTAGTTGATTGGCGATGGATAAAAGCTAGTTATGAACAGTTTTGGAAAGTTTCCTTTGACAATTTTTTCTTACTTGATGAAACATAGCGACTGTTAAGAAAGTGCTGAAAGAAGTTTCCTTTGACAATTTTTAGCTAAGAGAAAGGTTGTTTTAGTTAAGAACAGTGTTGAACGAGGCTATTTCTGACTATTTTTAGTTGACTGGATAATAAGTTTAGTTGAGAAATGACGAAAGTGACTATGTTTTTAGTTGATTGGTGAAAGATTTTTTTAGTTAAGGAACGATAGATAACATGTAAGGGGAAAAACCCAGAGAACATATGGGGAACATGGCAAAGAACACACGTAAGAAAAGTTGATGAATACAGTGAACATGCTGGGAATATGAACTTACAGAGAACATGAAAACATGATAAGGAGAATAGGGAATACAAAGAATGAACAATGGACTTGTGAAGAACATGGAGAATATGACAAAAGAATGTAGAAAACATGTAAGTGAAGGTGAAAAACGAAGTGATCTTGTGAGGAACATGAACTTGTAGAGGAACATGAATATTGACAAAGAACACAAAATATGGAAGTTAGCATGAATATTGAGTATAAAAGTTGTAAAGAGAACATGTGATGAATATGAAAACATAGAAAATATGACTAGAATTTGTAGAGAACATAATGAGACTAAGAGAAAGATTACATAAAAAATGGAGATACTTGTGAAAATATGAACTGAATGGGACTGTGAACATTTGAAGAACATGGAGTGAACACGGATGAGAATACGAAGAACACAGTGAATATAGAGAAAATATGCAAATACAGTATGATTATTGAAGGTTTTGATACGTTGGGGATGAGAAGGTAAGGGAGGGAAAGGGTAAGAGTTAAGCTGGAGACGGACTTGATCGAAAATATTTATGTCTGATGATCTAAGGCTGAGGGAATGGAACTTGGTTAATGCCCTGATTAATTTTACTACGTTAGAAAATAAGGTGATCTTAAATCTTAGGATGATTTAGTTGGAAATAAAGAACTTGCACAAATGAACTAAGCTGGGGCACAAGAGTTGTAACTTGATAACTGAACTGGTTTTTATTTACTATGCCTGAAAATGTAGTTGGGTGATTTGGACTGAGAGTAATGATTTTACAAAAGTGAGCTTGGACAGAGGACAAGAGCTAGAGTTTTATAATTGTTTTCATCATATTTACTATGTCTGAAATACAGAGGGTAAAAATTTCGGGGAAATTGATGGTTTATTTACAAAGACTTGAGGGTGGAAGAGGGTGGGGGACGAGAGCTGGAGCTCAGTAACTGACTTGATCTTATTTACTAACTTTGAAGTATGTCTGCTTTTAATTTTAGGGAAATTGATGGGTTATTTACAAAGATACGAAAGAGAATTAAGGCGGGGACGAGAGCTGGAGCTCGATAACTGACTTGATTTTATTTACGGTGTCTGAAATACAGAGGGTAAAAATTTAAGGGAAATTGATGGTTTATTTACAAAGATACGAAAGAGAACTAAGGCGGAGGACAAGCGCTGGAGCTTGGTAACTGTTTTGATCTTATTTACGGAGCCTGAAATACAGAGGGTAAAAATTTCAGGGAAATTGGACTGTTACTAACGAAGATACGAGAGAGAGCTAAGGCGGAGGACAAGCGCTGGAGCTTGGTAACTGTTTTGATCTTATTTATGGTGCCTGAAATACAGAGGGTAAAAATTTCAGGGAAATTGGACTGATACTAACGAAGATACGAGAGAGAGCTAAGGCGGAGGACAAGCGCTGGAGCTTGGTAACTAAATTACTGTATTGAACTACGTTTGAAATATGATTATTTTTAAATTTTAGAGGGATTGGAATGATAGTATTCATTATATGACAGGGGACTAAGGTGGGGGAACGTGAGCTAGAACTTGCTTACTAACATGATTTATTTGTGTAAAACTGACTTGCTTAATGAAAAGGAGAAAACATACGATGTTGGAAAATAGTTGAACTGAACTGAATGAAAGGAGAGAGAGAGAGAGGAGGGACGGTTGAGATATTATTATGGAGAAGATAAGATAAGAGGTCTGGCTGTCCGGGCGTAAAGTAAATAAAGGTGACGCGACAGATTGCGAGGTAAGGGGGGAGGGAGGGAGGTGTGAGGTACGAGACTTGAAAACCATGACTTACACAGGTGATTTTCTAAATTTACATGAAAACTATGGCTTACACAGACGGATTTTGTAAGTTGAAAACATGTAAAATATGTCCGTAGAGTTCTCCTGGAAGCCCTAAAGTGCTACACACGTTATTTGAATTTGTCCCATAAAGCCTTAACAAACTTCTATGTCTCGGAAATTATTTTTCTTATAAGAACTTTAACAAACTCGTATGACATTATTTTTCATTATAAGAATTCCCTAATTCCAAATCTGTGACTCCCCAAATTCACCTGAAAACCCTAGAGCGCTACAGAACATTTTTTTCCCCCCAAAAAAAAATGTTCTGTGGCGCTTACATTCCACAGGGGTCCTCCGCCCAAAAAAAAAAAATGTTCTGTAGCGCTTACATTCCACAGGGGTCCTCCGCCCAAAAAAAAAAATGTTCTGTGGCGCTTACACCCTACTACTGGCCTCCACCCCCAGGAAGCAGCCCGTGACAGCTGACTAACACCCAGGTATCTATTTTACTGCTAGGTAACAGGGGGCATAGGGTGAAAGAAACTCTGCCCATTGTTTCTCGCCGGCGCCTGGAATCGAACCCAGGACCACAGGATCACAAGTCCAGCGTGCTGTCCGCTCGGCCGACCGGCTGCCGACAAGCGCGCTGTAACCTCGTGACAATTGCGTGATTTCATCGTCGTATCTGAGCCACGGGGTTGTAAACGATTAGGCAACACTCGTGATAACTGTGGCACTTGTTCGCGATAACTTGATAACTCACCTCTGCTGCAACCGTCATTGTACTCACCTAATTGTACTCACCTAATTGTGCTTGCGGGGGTTGAGCTTTGGCTCTTTGGTCCCGCCTCTCAACTGTCAATCAACTGGTGTACAGATTCCTGAGCCTACTGGGCTCTATCATACCTACATTTGAAACTGTGTATTGTGTTCACATCCTGATGTGCAATAGACAGCCACAGGATGAACAACCCAGCGGGTTTTCTTCCTATTGGAGAGTGTTGTACATGCTGCTATGGCGGTGTGTCTACTCATAAGATGAGTGGCGCTGCCCAATACTGTCACTATGGCGGTGTGTCCACTCACAGGATGAGTGGCGCTGCCCAATACTGTCACTATGGCGGTGTGTCCACTCACAGGATGAGTGGTGCTGCCCAATACTGTCACTATGGCGGTGTGTTCACTCACAGGATGAGTGGCGCTTCCCAATACTGTCACTATGGCGGTATGTCCACTCACAGGGTGAGTGGCGCTGCCCAATACTGTCACTATGGCGGTGTGTTCACTCACAGGATGAGTGGCGCTTCCCAATACTGTCACTATGGCGGTATGTCCACTCACAGGGTGAGTGGCGCTGCCCAATACTGTCACTATGGCGGTGTGTCCACTCACAGGATGAGTGCCGCTGCCCAATACTGTCACTATGGCGGTGTGTCCACTCACAGGATGAGTGACACTGCCCAATACTGTCACTATGGCGGTGTGTCCACTCACAGGATGAGTGACACTGCCCAATACTGTCACTATAGCGTTATGTCCCCTCACAGAATGAGTAACGCTGCCCAATAAACTCGCCCCTCGGGGCAAAACAAAAAATTGTATATATTCAATAGAAAGCTATGTGTCACATTAACTAGACAACCATATAACACACTATACACAGCCAGGTATAACATCTATACTTACAAAAGGTAAAAATATATGTTTATACAAAGTAGTTAGCCAGACGCTAAGGGCTAGTCTCACCAAATTCTCCAACTGTGCAGGTTATATCAAAGTAATCCAGCCAATCAGACGACCAATACGCACATGTTGAACCCCCCTATTGCAACAGCTGCTTCGAGACACCAAACACCGGCCCACGTGTGCACTGTCAGATATATATCGCACACACCTGACATATCACGAGCCTGACACGAAATAAGGATAGCAGGAGGTATATAGCTTTTGGGGAGGAGGAGGGGGGCGATGGGCGGCAGTAATGATCACGCTCCGAAATAGATCTTGGAAGCGACGGTCTCGCTTCATGCAGGTCGGCGTTCAATCCCCTAGACCGTCCAATAAGTGGGTTGGACACCATTCCTTTCCCCCCTGTCCCATCCCAGATCCTGACCCTATCCCATGTGCTATATAGTTATAATGGCTTGGTTCTTTCCCTTGATAATTCCATTACATCCTGACTTTCGAAAAATGTTACGATTAGAAATAGTAGCTACGCTCGGACAAGGTTCGAAATGTTGCCCGAGAACTTGCAACTAACGCTTGGGTGTTTCGAACTAACGCTCGGAAGCTTCCGACTAACGCTCGGGAGCTTCTAACTAACGCTTGGAAACTTCCAACTAACGCTCGGAAGCTTCCAACTAACGCTTGGAAGCTTGCAAATAGCGCTCGAGAGCTCACAAATATCGCTCGAGATCTCACAAATATCGTTCGAGAGCTCTAAAAGAGCGCTCAGGAGCTCTAAAATAGCGCTCGGGGCTCTAAAATGGCGCTCGAGAGCTCATAAATAGCTCTCAAGAGCTCACAAATATCGCTCGGGAGCTCTAAAATAGCGCTCGGGGGAGCTCAAAATAAGAGTTTGCATCCCTGACCAAAGCACCACACTACGAGAGCTGCGAAAAGTTTAAAATTGTTCTGGCGAGCCCTAAACATCATTTACAATTCCAAAACATTGACCCTGGAGACCCCGAGCGAGAAGTCCGGGCGCCAAATCATATCTTGGGGATCACAGGTGTAATCTTGAAGTTCAAAGATCACATTTTTGCATCCTGCTCGGGGAGGAGGTTCCTAGTGTGGGGTGTGTGGGATGGCGTGGGCTGGGTGCTAGGATGGCGTGGGCTGGGTGCTGGGATGGCGTGGGCTAGGTGCTGGGGTGACGTGGGCTGGGAGGATAGATATTATCCTAGGTCAATTTTGGATTATTTTAATTTTCGTGTTGTGCTGGGAATGACTTAAGGTAGATCGCTCTTTTGTCTCCTTTCTCATCCACTATGCACCCAAAACCCACCCACTATCCACCCACTCACTATCCACCCACTCACTATCCACCCACTCACCCACTCGACCCAAAACCCGTCAATCACAGCCGCCCGTCCACCCGGGGTCGGACAAATCAGATACTGGACGCTTCGACAAAACTGGTTTTCCCCGAGTGTCAAAATCGTACGGATGGTTAGGTTAGGCTCAGGTTAGAGCTCGGTTAGGTTAGGTTGAGGAAGGTTAGGTTAGGTTCTAAAATCGGGTTTGCGATGCAACGTAACAATTATAACCTACTATGGAAAGTAACGAAGCCCAAATATCTTATTAAGTGTTCTGTGCACTAGGATCGATGGGTTAGGCGGGTTGCTTGGGTTTGTGCTTTTTCTGGTTAGGTTAGGGTGTTTTTTTGCTTCTCGAAGTGGTAATTTATTAAGAGTACGGGCTGGGGGGAATGGGTCCTGTAGTACAGTGGGCTACGTTCTCGACTCGCAATCGGGATCGCGGTTTCAAGGCGAGACAGGAACGGTTAGGCACATTTCGTTTCACCTGATGTCTCTTTTAACCTAGCAGTAAATAGGTACCCGAGTGTTAAGCAACCGTTATGGGTTTCTGGGAGGACCTTAATTCAAACCCAATACAGGCTTCCTGTCCCCAATAACTTGAAATATGGAGACCCAGCACAAAGCCGGAAGACATAAGTTTAAAATAAAAAAAAACAGAGTTAAACCCACTTCATCAAAGCAATCATGAACCATATATGAAGGTGCCCTAACCTAACATATAAATAACAACATAGAAGCCTCCACTCAGCCGCGTAATTCCAACCTCCTTCCTGAAGCCCTCATAGCCTCCTACCTGTACCTCTGCTCATCTTTAGCCCTCCTCGTCTCCTCCTCTCTCATCCCCCCCTTCCCCTAAGACCCCCCCTTTTCCCCCCTCTGCCCCAATACCCCCTTCCCTTCCTCCTCTCCCTTTGCCTTCGCTAGTAGCGACGTTGGGGGAGTGTGTAGCACTCTTAGTAACCTCATAGTTGGTTTATCTTTCCGGAAGATCATCTTTAATCAGCGACGCCTTGAGGGTGTTATAATGTGGATTGTCTTGCGGGAGATACGCTAGCAAAACGGAGCCGCGTTACCTTGTGGAGGTAACACAGGAGCCTGTGGTCCAGCGTTACCTTGCGGGCAGTAACGCAAGAGCCTATGGTCCAGCATTACCTTGCGTGCAGTAACGCAAGAACCTGTGGTCCAGCATTACCTTGCGGACAGTAACGGAGGAGCCTGTGGTCCAGCATTACCTTGCGGGCAGTAACGGAGGAGCCTGTGGTCCAGCATTACCTTGCGGACAGTAACGGAGGAGCCTGTGGTCCAGCATTACCTTGCGGACAGTAACGCAAGAGCCTGTGGTCCAGCATTACCTTGCGGGCAGTAACGCAAGAGCCTGTGGTCCAGCATTACCTTGCGGACAGTAACGCAAGAGCCTGTGGTCCAGCATTACCTTGCGGGCAGTAACGCAAGAGCCTGTGGTCCAGCATTACCTTGCGGGCAGTAACGCAAGAGCCTATGGTCCAGCATTACCTTGCGGGCAGTAACGGAGGAGCCTGTGGTCCAGCATTACCTTGCGGGCAGTAACGAAAGAACCTGTAGTCCAGCGTTACCACCCATCCTCATCCTCTGATTATTTGGTCTACAGGTCCAATAGCCTACGCATAGAATTATTAGGGCGAAGGCGTCGCTGGAAGATGGATGTAAACTCAATATGGAGGAATATTCCAATATCCGCAACAGGTGAATAGGCAATACAAGAGTAGTATTGTTATCATGGCCGCCCGGGCTATACACGCCGTGGAATGCGGTATACCCAGTCACCCGTGCTTATAGCGGACCTGGTATACTCCTGTAAACTCAACTTCCCTCTCCTCCCCCCCCCCCCCCCCCCCCCCCCGGGGCGACACCTGGTTCGAGGCTCACCAGTCAGTAAGAGTGTGGGTCCAGCAGTGTGTCAAATGGCTAGAGTAACGCCACTCTCCGAAGGACAACATAAGACTGGCTGGTTATGCTTGTTGAGTGGGGGTAGAGTGAGAGTCTGGTGCAGGTGTGGAAGCGACAGTCTGGCGCCGACCCCCATGTCTGTCCAACAAGTTACAGGTGAACACTCCTTCCCACAATGTAGCGGACACGTTAGCTGCAAATATCTCCTCTTGAAGTGGCTTTGTAGAGTGAGGCTGTCTTGACAACAGCGGGACATATGCCCGAGATATATACCTGTTAGCGTGTTTTGCGTGTGTCGCGTCAGGTGTGTGTGGATGAGGATGGTTGTGAGTGTGTTGAGTGTGTGTCTGATGAGTGTGAGCGATGAATAGTGAGTGCAGGCGGCCGAGGCGAGGACCACAAACCCCAACAGTGAAGGTTGCTCCGCGGGCTCACGCACCCTTTTCCCACTGTGTTTCGTCCGCTCCATGCGGCTCGACTGGCGTTTTCACGTAATTCCCTACACGTTATTGGCCAGGAAGTGGTTCGTATCCCCCAGTCGAGAGACAGAGAGAGCGAGCAATACCCCGCTAGGACACAAACATGGTCGTTGTTCCACTCCTCAGAGGCGTTTCTCTGTGATTTGTGGAACGAGGATAACACACTACCGCTGGGGTATGTGTTTTTGTGTGTGTGTGTGTGGGGGGGGGGGGATGGAACAACAGGTACAACCCCCCCTCCCCCCCTTCAACCAAGCCCCGTTAACACAACCTCATCCACCATACAACCCCAAACAGGAGCAAACTGACAGATATTCCAACATTACTTAATGGGTCATTAGCAACCAATTCCCCCTTGTCTGGTTTTCTAAGTCATTATTCCTCCTTCTTGCCTTGTCTTCCCTCACCTGAGAAAGAGGAGAATGAATCGGAATTAAATTTGAGTTCCTCTTGCCCCTAGCCACCGCCTGAGAGCCTGCCTAGCAGGTCCCAGCCAGACAGGCCCGGGTGCTGGGGCTGGCTACACCGTCTCCTAAGCTGGGATTCGCGCCCTTCCTTGTGCCTTTCAGACCAGACCAAACTCCCTCTGTGGACGCCTCTTGCTGCTCCCAGTAACCAGAATTATGCAATGGGGTTTGGTGTGTGTGTGTGTGTGTGTGTGTGTGTGTGTGTGTGTGTGTGTGTGTGTGTGTGTGTGTGTGTGTGTGTGTGTGTATTCACCTAGCTGTGCTTGCGGGGGTTGAGCTCTGCTCTATCGATCCGCCTCTCAACTGTCAATCAACTGTTTCTAACTACTACTACTACTATTTTTCCACACACACAAACACACACACACACACACACACACACACACACACACACACACACACACACACACACACACACACACACACACACTCCTCGGGGGGCCTCGTAGCCTGGTGGATAGCGCGCAGGACTCGTAATTCTGTGGCGCGGGTTCGATTCCCGCACGAGGCAGAAACAAATGGGCAAAGTTTCTTTCACCCTGAATGCCCCTGTTACCTAGCAGTAAATAGGTACCTGGGAGTTAGTCAGCTGTCACGGGCTGCTTCCTGGTGTGTGTGTGTGTGTGTGTGTGTGTGTGTGTGTGTGTGTGTGGTGTGGTGAGAGAGAAAAAAAGTAGTTAACTAACAGTTGATTGACAGTTGAGAGGCGGGCCGAAAGATCAAAACTCAACCCCCCGCAAACACAACTAGGTGAATACAACTAGGTGAATACACCAGGAAGCAGCCCGTGACAGCTGACTAACTCCCAGGTACCTATTTACTGCTAGGTAACAGGGGGCATAGGGTCAGAGAAACTCTGCCCATTGTTTCTCGCCGGCGCCTGGGATCGAACCAGGAACCGCAGGATCACGTGTCCAGCGTGCTGTCCGCTCGGCCACCGGCCCCTGTGTGGTGTGTTCCATCATGGGACTGAGCTGACCCACAGGGTGATAACCTCGGTCTTCCTACGTTTCTCTGACACTTTTGGCATCTACTAAATTGTATAAAAAAAATGTATAAAATACAATTGTTGGTGGTGATGAATGGATGGCGTTATTGGCGGGCCTGGTAATCACTGAACCATTACGACCTGTATCCTGTTGTTACGGAAGTGTGTGTGTGTGTGTGTGTGTGTGTGTGTGTGTGTGTGTGTGTGTGTGTGTGTGTGTCTGTGTGTGTGTGTGTGTGTGTGTGTGTGTCTGTGTGTGTGTGTGTGTCTGTGTGTGTGTGTGTGTGTGTGTCTGTGTGTGTGTCTGTGTGTGTGTGTGTGTGTGTGTGTGTGTGTGTGTGTGTGTGTGTGTGTGTGTGTGTGTGTCTGTGTGTGTGTGTGTCTGTGTCTGTGTGTGTGTGTGTGTCTGTGTGTGTGTGTGTCTGTGTGTGTGTCTGTGTGTGTGTGTGTGTGTGTGTGTCTGTGTGTGTGTCTGTGTGTGTGTCTGTGTGTGTGTGTGTGTGTGTGTGTGTGTGTGTCTGTGTGTGTGTGTGTGTGTGTGTGTGTATTCAATAAGTTGTGTTTTTGCGGGGGTTGAGCTTTGCTCTTTCGGCCCGCCTCTCAACTGTCAATCAACTGTTTACTAACTACTTTTTTTTCCCCACACCACACACACACACACACACACCAGGAAGCAGCCCGTGACAGCTGATTAACTCCCAGGTACCTATTTACTGCTAGGTAACGGGGGCATTCAGGGTGAAAGAAACTTTGCCCATTTGTTTCTGTCCGGTGCGGGAATCGAACCCGCGCCACAGAATCACGAGTCCTGCGCGCTATCCACCAGGCTACCAGGCCCCTGTGTGTGTGTGTGTGTGTGTGTGTGTGTGTGTGTGTGTGTGTGTGTGTGTGTGTACACTCTTGCAATTGAATGAAAGCTTAAATTGCATGTACAACGTGTTCTCTCGACTAATACGTCTCATTTTGTACTTCACAGTCCCCAGCGTACAAATGAAAAGTAGCAGCTCACAGCAATCCGTTTTCTATGCATAAGTTAGGTTAGGTTAGGTTAGGGTGGTGACTTGGGGGTCTTGCGTTACTGGTTACGTTAGCACTTTGTATTGTGTACGTCGTGGCTAGTCTAAACAATGGGCTGACCTGTGGCACACACATGATGGGGTTCAGGTGTGGCCCGCGTTGTTGGGTGTGGCCCCTTGTACGTTGTTCCGTTATCTTAAACCCATGGACCAAAGATAACAGTACTCTCCTTAATTCTACTTAGATCAAGTACTGCTCGAACGTACACACATAAATTTACCAGACCCAGCAAAAGGTCCCGTTCTGTACGGCTGGAATACGACTTACGACGCGCCAACATATTGACAGATATAACAAGTCCGTCTAACCTTTCCTAGGAATCACATATAAGGAATCCCATATGTGGCATCTTAGGCTTAATTTAGTATACATATGTTCTATCTTGAGGTTATCTTGAGATGATTTCGGGGCTTAGTGTCCCCACGGCCCGGTCCTCGACCAGGCCTCCACACCCCAGGAAGCAGCCCGTGACAGCTGACAAACTCCCAGGTACCTATTTACTGCTAGGTGAATAGGATCATCAAGGTGAAAGAAATTCTGCTCATTTGTCTCCGCCTCCACCAGGGATCGAACCCGGGACCTCAGGACTACGAATCCGAAGCGCTGTCCACCCAGCTGTCCTGCCCAAGGGTTGAACCCGGCCTCATCGGTTGTGAGTCGAGAACGCAGACTACTATGCTTTAAGACCACTAACAATGATATCATGAGTTGATCCGTAAATTTGTAGATTGTCCTCTTCATTTTCAACTAATTCGTCGCATTTCTTACGGAACTGACCAGTCCGTGAAAAAAAATTACGTTTTCTATGCATTGGCCTTGAAGGTTAGGTGGGTTGGTTAGGGTGGAATGTTTCTGGTTAAGCAAAACAGTTGCATTTTTTACGGAGTGGCGGATGGAGAGAACGTGCTAAAGATAACTTACCTCGCTCTCTCGTTAGCGTCTTGGCCCCGCCTTCCGTTTTCTTACAATTTATTACTAGTTACCCCTCGACTCCTTCCTCCGTGTTCTCTCTCTCTCTCTCTCTCTCTCTCTCTCTCCCTCTCTCTCTCTCTCTCTCTCTCTCTCTCTCTCTCTCTCTCTCTCTCTCTCTCTCCCTTCTCTCTCTCTCTCTCTCTCTCTCTCTCTCTCTCTCTCTCTCTCTCTCTCTCTCTCTCTCTCTCTCTCTCTCTCTCTCTCTCTCTCTCCCTCCTCTCTCTCTCTCTCTCTCTCTCTCTCTCTCTCTCTCTCTCTCTCTCTCTCTCTCTCTCTGTCCAAGGTCACCAACTTTCTGACCTTAACCCATAAACATACATCGTCCTGATTATAAAAAAGGTCATTGATCAAATGTCAGTAGAAAGAATTTCTGGATAATTTCTGGTTTACATTGAAAGATTATTTTGCTGCCATGTTGATTACGACAACAATAAAAGTATTGCAGAATTACTAAAAACTAAATTTATCACAATAAAGCGTGATTGTTAGTTGAATTATGCCTATAGTGGCTTTGTTTAGAAATGGTTTACGATGCCCCATAGAAATACACCTTTTGTTCTAGAAATACACCTTTTTTTTGTACTAGAAATACACCTTTTGTATTAGTATGCACCTAGTATAATAAATATACTACACTAGGTCTAACATATTCGAGAGGCAGAGCTGTGTGGGTGTGTGTGTGTGTGTGTGTGTGTGTGTGTGTATTCCCGTAGTTGCGGGGGTTGAGCATCGGCTCTTTGGTCCCGCCTCTCAACTGTCAACTGGTGTAAAGGTTCCTGAGCCTATTGGGCTCTATCATATCCTCATTTAAAACTGTGTTTTAGAGTCTGCCTCCACTTCATCACTTCCTAAATGCATATATCTACTCTTTATCAATTCCTCTGAGAATCTTGTATGTGGTGATCATGTCCTAACTGTTCTGTCTTCCAGCGACCTTAGTTTTGTCGACCGAGGTTGAGGAATGGAAAAACGACAGAATATGATGGTTAGGTTTCAACTTTGCTCAGTAAAGGGGAAATATTGTTATCGTACGGTAGAAGTAATTGTTATCGTATTGTTATTGAATAATCTTGATAAGGATTCAGAACCCATTTTCTGAATATTCTTGGCTGAGTATTCTTCTCGTATACTATTCTGACGATGGGAGTGATGCGACGGTGGGGAATGGTTCTCTGAGCACTGGTTTGCCCTGGTCAGCCCTGGCACATAGGTGTCTCTCTCTCGCCCACAACTTAGAGCAGCTTAAGTTTTGCCTCTGGGTGGCGCAGTGGTCTTTAAGGTCTACTTAATTACTCCTGAACGGCAGGGATACCTCATGCGGGCTCACCATAGCCCGTGCTACTTGGAACTTTGTTCCGAGTAGCGAATCTTTAACAACAACAACATAGTAGGGATGGAGTGCTGTGAATCATTACTCTCTCTCTCTCTCTCTCTCTCTCTCTCTCTCTCTCTCTCTCTCTCTCTCTCTCTCTCTCTCTCTCTCTCTCTCTCTCTCTCTCTCTCTCTCTCGCTCTCTCTCTCTCTCTCTCTCTCTCTCTCTCTCTCTCTCTCTCTCTCTCTCTCTCTCTCTCTCTCTCTCTCTCTCGCTCTCTCTCTCTCTCTCTCTCTCTCTCTCTCTCTCTCTCTCTCTCTCTCTCTCTCTCTCTCTCTCTCTCTCGCTCTCTCTCTCTCTCTCTCTCTCGCTCTCGCTCTCTGTGTGGGGAACACTCTCTCTCTCTCTCTCTCTCTCTCTCTCTCTCTCTCTCTCTCTCTCTCTCTCTCTCTCTCTCTCTCTCTCGCTCTCTGTGTGGGGAACACTCTCTCTCTCTCTCTCTCTCTGTGGGGAACAACTGCTGTGAAAATTAATATGATTTGTTATCGCTATCATTGTGTCTATGTACTGACCCGGATATAACCACCTAGAGACGCATGCTTGGTCGAGTCTCGGCTCCTTAGCCACGCCTCTCCTGAGTGTGTGTGTTCAATTTAACATTGGCTTCAGTAGCCTGGCTTCAGTAGCCAGGCTTCAGTAGCCTCGCTACTGAAGCCTGGCTACTGAAGCCTGGCTACTGAAGCCAGACTACTGAAGCCTGGCTACTGAAGCCTGGCTACTGAAGCCAGACTACTGAAGCTTGGCTACTGAAGCCAGGCTACTGAAGCCAGACTACTGAAGCCTGGCTACTGAAGCCTGGCTACTGAAGCCAGACTACTGAAGCTTGGCTACTGAAGCCAGGCTACTGAAGCCTGGCTACTGAAGCCAGGCTACTGAAGCCTGGCTACTGAAGCCTGGCTACTGAAGCCTGGCTACTGAATCCAGGCTACTGAAGCCAGGCTACTGAAGCCTGGCTACTGAATCCAGGCTACTGAAGCCAGGCAACTGAAGCCAGGCAACTGAAGCCTGGCTACTGAAGCCTGGCTACTGAATCCAGGCTACTGAAGCCTGGCTACTGAAGCCAGGCTACTGAAGCCTGGCTACTGAAGCCTGGCTACTGAAGCCTGGCTACTGAAGCCAGGCTACTGAAGCCTGGCTACTGAAGCCCGACTACTGAAGCCTGGCTACTGAAGCCTGGCTACTGAAGCCTGGCTACTGAAGCCAGGCTACTGAAGCCTGGCTACTGAAACCTGGCTACTGAAGCCAAGCTAAGTTTGACTTTTAACCCCGGGGCAGTCTAGTGTAGTGAATAGAGATCTTCCACCTTACGCTTCGTCGTAATTAATACTTCGGCCATTGGGGCTTGTTTGATTTAAATTGCTTCGTTAGCCGAGACTTGCGTTACAATAGACGGTTTTCTAGGTCTATGACAATTTATGGTATTCAGTTTTAAAATAAAACACTCTAGAAATTGAAGAATCAAATTTAAATTATTTTAATTTTGCCCCGATGGGCGAGTTTATTGGGCAGCGCCACTTATCTTGTGAGTGGACACACCGCCATAGTGACAGTATTGGGCAGCGCCACTCATCCTGTGAGTGGACACACCGCCATAGTGACAGTATTGGGCAGCGCCACTCATCCTGTGAGTGGACACACCGCCATAGTGACAGTACTAGGCAGCGTCACTCATCCTGTGAGTGGACACACCGCCATAGTGACAGTATTGGGCAGCGTCACTCATCCTGTGAGTGGACACACCGCCATAGTGACAGTATTGGGCACCGCGACTCATGCTGTGAGTGGACGCACCGCCATAGTGACAGTATTGGGCAGCGCCACTCATGCTGTGAGTGGACGCACCGCCATAGTGACAGTATTGGGCAGCGTCACTCATCCTGTGAGTGGACACACCGCCATAGTGACAGTATTGGGCCGCGCCACTCATCCTGTGAGTGGACACACCGCCATAGTGACAGTATTGGGCAGCGCCACTCATGCTGTGAGTGGACGCACCGCCATAGTGACAGTATTGGGCAGCGTCACTCATCCTGTGAGTGGACACACCGCCATAGTGACAGTATTGGGCCGCGCCACTCATCCTGTGAGTGGACACACCGCCATAGTGACAGTATTGGGCAGCGTCACTCATCCTGTGAGTGGACACACCGCCATAGCTGCATGTACAACACTCCCCAATAGGAAGAAAACCCGCTGGGTTGTTCATCCTGTCACTTGTACCCAGACACAGCTGGGACTTGCTTCAAGACGGGGGTTGGTTTCTGTTAAGGCGTCTCAGCACGCAGGAAGACTCTCTAAATCTCGCTCTTTCCTAAAAGAGAGCAAGGCTCTTGCTTGACTTATCATCTCGCTCTTTCCTTAAAAAGAGCAAGGCTCTTGCTTGACTTATCGCCTTGTAGACTTCTTCATAGTGTAGACCAACAATATTGATCCAGCAGGCTGTGGTAACCTCTCCGGCTGATGGCAAATATCACCAGGAAGATCAAATTAAAATTATGTAAATGAAAATAATATTGCTTGTCTTTAACCGAAGCATCGGGAGCAAGATTGATCTAGCATTTAGTGGCAGTCACTAACGAAACCTTTACATCTCCCAACAATGATGGTGGATTTGTTTTTTCATTGACTCAATAGTTTACGAGCTTGCAGACTTCACAACACAAGTTTCTTATCAATATAAACTATCTTGTAAGGCTTCGAACCCCATAAACTGTTTAATAAATGCAAATAAAACCGTCGAGATTAGGAATAGATGTACAGGTTTCAGGTTTTCTATACGTTTGTTGATTGGGTTAGGTGGGTGGCTTGGGTTCACGCGCTTTGGTACCATGTAATTTGGCCGTTGTGGCAAATTAAGTGAACGGGCTGAGCAACAGGGGAGATTTTCCCTCACCGTCTTAATGAATTATGAAATCGGGGGACCGGAGCTGAAATCTGGCATTTTGACACTACAAGATCAGTGCGGAGGTCCCTAATGATGAGTGTCGCTGGCATCGTGTTATATATCCACTACGGGCTCACCATAGCCCGTGCTACTTAGAACTTCTTGTTCCAGGCAGCGAATCTTTAACAACAACAACAATGGCATTGTACAGAATGATCTTGCAACTTGTACAATGTACTCATATAAATATGATAATGAGCTCACAACACATTAATATGACTCGTAGCAATAATGCACTGGAGTTTTTATATATAAATTATTCCATTATAAATGTCTAGGTGTATAAAAATAAAATTTTTGGTTTGATTTGTTGACACTATGGAATGCTGTTCTCTCTCAATGTTCCCATTGACACGCGATGTATAATATAGATTGTAAAGTTTCACCGAGACATACTTATCACGATAAACTTTATGGGAATCATAAAGGCTGAATTACGACTTTCCTTTTCACGCAAGAATAAAGCTGAGAAACTGTTTTACGCTTCTCCGTTCCGCAGTCTTGTACAGCTTAAACTCTGTGTCTCAGAAGCTGGTTGGGCTTTCACTTGTGGTTCGTTGAAAAACTCTTTAATTTTAAAAGGAAATGAGAAGTTTAAGATTTTTTGGGGGGATAATAATTTTTGCTGTGATTTTCTTCTGTGCGGCGATTTAGTGGTTGCTGCACAGAAACTGCTCTGCAACAGATTGGGGTTCGAATCTTCGAAAGTGCAGTTGGAAGTCTCTAATTAGCTTGAAGATAATTAGAACATTATGATCCTATCAGCTGTTTAGCAAGTACCCAGGCAGGTTTGGGATGGGTATACCGAGCAGTTTGAAGCAACTGGAGAGTGAGAGAGAGTGAGAGAGAGTGAGAGAGAGAGAGAGAAAGAGAGAGAGAGAGAGAGAGAGAGAGAGAGTGTGTTCTTTATATAAATTTATAGCAAAGTCGTTTTAAGGGCGTGTCCATATGAGTGTCCACAATATTTTGCATTTATTTAATCTGTCATTTCGATATGCACCACCCAAACATATGAGCCGCCTAACTGCAGGTGGTGCTAGGCTAGGCAACAGGTGGTGCTAGGCTAGGCTACAGGTGGTACTAGGCTAGTCTACAGGTGGTACTAGGCTAGGCTACAGGTGGTACTAGGCTAGTCTACAGGTGGTACTAGGCTAGTCTACAGGTGGTGCTAGGCTAGGCTACAGGTGGTACTAGGCTAGTCTACAGGTAGTACTAGGCTAGTCTACAGGTGGTACTAGGCTAGTCTACAGGTGGTACTAGGCTAGTCTACAGGTGGTACTAGGCTAGTCTACAGGTGGTACTAGGCTAGTCTACAGGTGGTACTAGGCTAGTCTACAGGTGGTACTAGGCTAGTCTACAGGTGGTGCTAGGCTAGTCTACAGGTGGTACTAGGCTAGTCTACAGGTGGTACTAGGCTAGTCTACAGGTGGTACTAGGCTAGTCTACAGGTGGTACTAGGCTAGTCTACAGGTGGTACTAGGCTAGTCTACAGGTGGTGCTAGGCTAGTCTACAGGTGGTACTAGGCTAGTCTACAGGTGGTGCTAGGCTAGTCTACAGGTGGTGCTAGGCTAGTCTACAGGTGGTACTAGGCTAGTCTACAGGTGGTACTAGGCTAGTCTACAGGTGGTACTAGGCTAGTCTACAGGTGGTACTAGGCTAGTCTACAGGTGGTGCTAGGCTAGTCTACAGGTGGTACTAGGCTAGTCTACAGGTGGTACTAGGCTAGGCTACAGGTGGTACTAGGCTAGTCTACAGGTGGTACTAGGCTAGTCTACAGGTGGTGCTAGGCTAGTCTACAGGTGGTACTAGGCTAGTCTACAGGTGGTGCTAGGCTAGTCTACAGGTGGTACTAGGCTAGGCTACAGGTGGTACTAGGCTAGTCTACAGGTGGTACTAGGCTAGTCTACAGGTGGTGCTAGGCTAGGCTACAGGTGGTACTAGGCTAGTCTACAGGTGGTGCTTGGCTAGTCTACAGGTGGTACTAGGCTAGTCTACAGGTGGTGCTAGGCTAGTCTACAGGTGGTACTAGGCTAGTCTACAGGTGGTGCGTCTGTACTACAGGTGGCTGTACTGTAGCCTGTAACATCTCTGTATCTGGCAGCAGACGACAATGTGTGTACTCACCTAGTTGTACTCACCTAGTTGTGTTTGCGGGGGTTGAGCTCTGGCTCTTTGGTCCCGCCTCTCAACCGTCAATCAACAGGTGTACAGATTCCTGAGCCTACTGGGCTCTGTCATATCTACACTTGAAACTGTGTATGGAGTCAGCCTCCACCACATCACTTCCTAATGCATTCCATTTGTCAACCACTCTGACACTAAAAAAGTTCTTTCTAATATCTCTGTGGCTCATTTGGGCACTCAGTTTCCACCTGTGTCCCCTTGTGCGTGTTCCCCTTGTGTTAAATAGACTGTCTTTATCTACCCTATCAATCCCCTTCAGAATCTTGAATGTGGTGATCATGTCCCCCCTAACTCTTCTGTCTTCCAGCGAAGTGAGGTTTAATTCCCGTAGTCTCTCCTCGTAGCTCATACCTCTCAGCTCGGGTACTAGTCTGGTGGCAAACCTTTGAACCTTTTCCAGTTTAGTCTTATCCTTGACTAGATATGGACTCCATGCTGGGGCTGCATACTCCAGGATTGGCCTGACATATGTGGTATACAAAGTTCTGAATGATTCTTTACACAAGTTTCTGAATGCCGTTCGTATGTTGGCCAGCCTGGCATATGCCGCTGATGTTATCCGCTTGATATGTGCTGCAGGAGACAGGTCTGGCGTGATATCAACCCCCAAGTCTTTTTCCTTCTCTGACTCCTGAAGAATTTCCTCTCCCAGATGATACCTTGTATCTGGCCTCCTGCTCCCTACACCTATCTTCATTACATTACATTTGGTTGGGTTAAACTCTAACAACCATTTGTTCGACCATTCCTTCAGCTTGTCTAGGTCTTCTTGAAGCCTCAAACAGTCCTCTTCTGTTTTAATCCTTCTCATAATTTTAGCATCGTCCGCAAACATTGAGAGAAATGAATCGATACCCTCCGGGAGATCATTTACATATATCAGAAACAAGATAGGACCGAGTACAGAGCCCTGTGGGACTCCACTGGTTTCTTCACGCCAATCGGAGGTCTGTGTGTAGGTGTGTGTGTGTGTGTGTGTATATGAGTGTATGTGTGTGTGTGTGTGTGTATGAGTGTGTGTAGGTGTGTGTGTGTGTGTATATGAGTGTGTGTGTGTGTGTGTATGAGTGTGTGTGTGTGTGTGTGTGTAGGTGTGTGTGTGTGTGTGTGTGTATATGAGTGTGTGTATGTGTGTGTGTGTGTGTATGAGTGTGTGTAGGTGTGTGTGTGTGTATATATGAGTGTGTGTAGGTGTGTGTGTGTGTGTATATGAGTGTGTGTATGTGTGTGTGTGTGTGTATGAGTGTGTGTATGTGTGTGTGTGTGTGTGTGTGTGTGTGTGTGTATATGAGTGTGTGTATGTGTGTGTGTGTGTGTGTATATGAGTGTGTGTATGTGTGTGTGTGTGTGTGTGTGTGTGTGTGTGTGTGTGTGTGTGTGTGTGTGTGTGTGTGTGTGTGTGTGTGTGTATGAGTGTGTGTGTGGGGCTCTGGAGTAGTGACTTACTGTTTCTTCAAGTCTGAACGAGGCTGTTTTGAAGTCCGCGTCTAATCTTTCATTACTGTTCTGATTGTCGTATGAACGTTTACCGGACAGTTTGACCGCGCACCTGTCAAGCAAAAGTGTGGAAACATCCTTTACTCTCTGCCAGGGGGACATGTCGAACAGTAGAACGATGTGGCGCCATTTTAAGGCTTTTGATGCAGGTAATGTAGAATAGAACCAGTGAAGAGCAGAGGTGCCATAGGCACAATCAGAGAACACTGTATAAACATCAGAGATCCGCAGTTGTTCAACGTCCTCCCAGCAAGCATAAGAAATATTGCCGGAACAACCGTGGACATTTTCAAGAGGAAACTAGATTTATTCCTCCAAGGAGTGCCGGACCAACCGGGCTGTGGTGGGTATGTGGACCTGCGGGCCGCTCCAAGCAACAGCCTGGTGGACCAAACTCTCACAAGTCAAGCCTGGCCTCGGGCCGGGCTTGGGGAGTAGAAGAACTCCCAGAACCCCATCAACCAGGTATCAACCAGGTAATCAAACGTGAAATGCCCACTCGGAGGACACTTAAGTTGGTCCAACGACCTTGATTCATCGTTACTCATCATTTACCCGTTGGGTAACTTGTGATGAGTCGTTATTGTGATCAAAGCACTTCAGCTCTGAAGAGGGATGTGGGAGATGAATATCCTCTATGGATCATTAAGTCACAATAACGGGGATGGTTATATTGAGGATATCTTGAGATGATTTCGGGGCTTTTTAGTGTCCCCGCGGCCCGGTCCTCGACCAGGCCTCCACCCCCCAGGAAGCAGTCCGTGACGCTTGACTAACACCCAGGTACCTATTTTACTGCTAGGTAACAGGGGCATAGGGTGAAAGAAATTTTGCCCATTTGTTTCTGCCTCGTGCGAATTGAAAGGAAAGGGAATTGAACCCGCGCCACAGAATTACGAGTCCTGCGCGCTATCCACCAGGCTACGAGGCCACTCCATCCTTACTGTTCTGTTATCTGTTAGTTCATCATCTGTTAGTTCTGGTATTTCTGTTACCTGTTTAAATGTTTCGTATTATTATTGTATTTAAATTAGCCCTCATTTGTTTTTAGTTCCGTAAAGAGGTGTTTCAGAATAATTTGTTGCTGTATCAGTCTGTAATGTATGCTTTGTGGTCACGCGAGACTAGTTCGTATGAACTCTGCGTAGGAACATAATGTTCAATACCAAAAGGGCCGTGACGAGGATTCGAACCTACGTCCGAGAGCATCCCAGACGCTGCCTTAATCGACTGAGCTACAAGAATCACAACCAGAAATTCTACTGAATTCACTTGGATCCTGCAGCCTCTCCGAGACACAAACCAGGATTTTACACAATTACCAGTATATATGTAAATATATACATATATATATACATATATATATATATATATATATATATATATATATATATATATATATATATATATATATATATATATATATATATATATATACATTTTACATATAACACCAGGATACATGTGTTAGGAACATAATATTCAAGAAATATTGAACGTTCACCTTCCGTGGATTGCAAGACGAGTTTGTCAATGTGATAATAATTTTTGTTTAATATACATTAATACCAGATTGCTGTTCACTGAGCACCTTAAATATGTGTATATAACAATAAATCTGCAAGGGCCGTGAGGAGGGTTCGAACCTAAGTCTAAGAGGATCCCAGATCAGTCGATTAAGGCAGCGTCTGGGATCCTCTCGGACGCAGGTTCGAATCCTCGTCACAGCCCTTGTGGATTTGTTCATTTGATGCATCACGCTATTGTGATTTCTGTGTGTATTGTGTATATAATATTTTTTAATTATTTTTTTATTTACTATGAATCACCTTTTTTCAGTGAAACCTTTTGTAAATAAAGATAAATTAGACATAATTTAGCATCTTGAGGATCCATCGTGAGGGACTCTTAACCCGTTCTCGCACTTGCTTATAGTCAATATTGGCTTATTTAATAAGTGCATATGTGACATACTAATTGATTGTGAATACTTTAGTTTACCTTGAAAAGCTTCATAGAAAACACCGACCTCACCTAACCTTCTTAGTATGTTAAGATAAGCATCTTATTGCTTCTTAATTACATTTATTACTTAACCTATACCCCCTGGAAACACAAACCGAAACTGTCTCTATTTTCCGCTTGTTACAACTTGTAATAAAGTTGTTATATCTTGGCTTAACGTGTTTATGACGTATTAGAACGTTGTTACAACTTGCTATATTGGTTGTTATAACTGGTTAGGTGTTAAAACTTGTTCGAACGTTGTACCAACGTCGTAGTTTCGGTGTGTGTTTGACGGGCCCTTGTGGATTTGTTCATGCAGATGCAGAAGATGATGTAGAAGACAATGATGCAGATGATGCAGAAGACACTTAATTAATTGTCTTCTACATCTCACCCCGAAGACATAGGTTGTGAAAAGACTGTCTGAATGTCTCAGCCACCGAGAATACCGTGGGAGCCGGTCGGCCGAGCGGACAGCACGCTGGACTTGTGATCCTGTGGTCCCGGGTTCGATCCCGGGCGCCGGCGAGAAACAATGGGCAGAGTTTCTTTCACCCTATGCCCCTGTTACCTTGCAGTAAAATAGGTACCTGGGTGTTAGTCAGCTGTCACGGGCTGCTTCCTGGGGGGTGGAGGCCTGGTCGAGGACCGGGCCGCGGGGACACTAAAAAAGCCCCGAAATCATCTCAAGATAACCTCAAGATAACCGTCCGGCCCTCAATGTCTGACAACCGTAAAATTTGAAGTGGTTTTTGCCTGTCCAGAACCGTCACTTCTCACGGGGCAGTTTAGTGAAAATAATTCACCACAAAATTGACCCTTTCTCGGTGTAATGACCCTCGACCTCTAATGATTTAGATTAGAGTTTAATCCTAATTAAGGTCATTAGGATCAGAGCGAAAAATGGTGATTATTAACATGCAAATTAGCAATGGATTTTGATGATTTTTGTGTCGTGGTGTTGTTTTTCCACCCGTTCTCGCGCTTTCGTACAGTCAATATTGACTTATTAAATAAGTGCATATGTGACATACTAATTGATTGTGAATATTTTAGTTTACCTTGAAAAGCTTGATAGAAGACACCGACCTTACCTAACCTTCTTAGTATGTTAAGATAAGCATCTTATTGCTTCGTAATTACAATTATTACTTAATCTATACCTATAATAGGTTAAGTAATAATTGTAATTACGAAGCAATAAGATGCTTATCTTATTATTGGTAATCTATACCTATAATAGGTTAAGTAATAATTGTAATTACGAAGCAATAAGATGCTTATCTTAACATACTAAGAAGGTTAGGTAAGGTCGGTGTTTTCTATGAATCTTTTCAAAGTAAACTAAAATAGTCACAATAAATTAGTATGTCACATATGCACTTATTTAATAAGTCAATATTGACTATACAAAAGTGCGAGAATGGGCTGATGTGTGGAGGAGGAGGAGGAGGAGTGGGGTGCAGAGCTCTGCACCTGCTTATGCCTCTTGTTGACTTTTCGTGATGAGGATTTTTCAGACGATCGCTTTTTCCCAGTCCAGATGTTTGCCCTTGTCACGAGTGTTGGAACTGCCATCAGGGGGGAACCCTCTTCCCCTGCGTCGCCGTCTTCCTTCTGAGACAAAGACAAAATAAGGAAAGCTTTTGTCTTGTATATTTTGCACTTGGAAGCCGGTTCTTTGTTTTTTTGGTTGAAGGGGCCAAGTGTCAGAGCTTCGTTGTCCTTAACTAGCGTCTGAGATCTGATGGTTAGGTCGTTATTGCATCTTGCAATTGTCTCGTTCTGTTGTAAGCCGTAGTGAAGTCGTTTAAATGGGTTTCGTACGCAGCAACTGGCAATATCTTGAGTAATCTTAAAGACAAGGGACCAGATTCACGAAAGCACTTACGAACGTGTTCATCTTTCCTCAATCTTTGACGGCTTTGGTTACATTTATTAAACAGTTTACAAGCATGAAAACTTGCCAATCAACTGTTGTTATTGTTATAAACAGCCTCCTGGTGCTTCGGAGCTCATTAACTGTTTAATAATTGTAAACAAAGCCGCCAAAGATTGAGAAAAGATGTACACGTTCGTAAGTGCTTGCGTAAGTGCTTTCATGAATCTGGCCCCAGATTCCTGCGCCAATCATCGTGCCCCAAATACTGGAGATTTTGCTCGGGTCAGGATGACGTTTCTACATTGTTCCTGGCGTTAACTTTTCTATCTTTTGTATCCACTTCTTTGGCCAGTACGTTCTTCCCTCGACTTTAAATATTGACAATTTAAATTAAATTTAAATTAAATTTAAATTTAAATTATTTTAATTGTTATTAAATTTAAAATTTAAAAATTAAATTAAATTAAAAAATTAAATTAAAAAAATTAATTAAATTTAAAAATTAAATTATTATTAAATTTAAATTTAAATTTAAATTAAATTTAAATTAAATATTGACTATTTCATAGTATTTGCCATTCCCAGGTGGCCATGTTTTTCCCAGCACCTCCCTATAGTGTCTTCTGTTTGTTTGTTTACACAGGTGGGTACAGGAACGTTTGTGTTTACACAGGTGGGTACAAGAACGTTTGTGTCTTTACACAGGTGGGTACAGGAACGTTTGTGTTTACACAGGTGGGTACAGGAACGTTTGTGTGTTTACACAGGTGGGTACAGGAACGGTTGTGTTTACACCGGTGGGTACAGGAACGTTTGTGTTTACACAGGTGGGTACAAGAACGTTTGTGTGTTTACACAGGTGGGTACAGGAACGTTTGTGTTTACACAGGTGGGTACAGGAACGTTTGTGTTTACACAGGTGGGTACAGGAACGGTTGTGTTTACACAGGTGGGTACAGGAACGTTTGTGTTTACACAGGTGGGTACAGGAACGTTTGTGTTTACACAGGTGGGTACAGGAACGGTTGTGTTTACACAGGTGGGTACAGGAACGTTTGTGTTTACACAGGTGGGTACAGGAACGTTTGTGTTTACACAGGTGGGTACAGGAACGGTTGTGTTTACACAGGTGGGTACAAGAACGTTTGTGTTTACACAGGTGGGTACAGGAACGTTTGTGTTTACACAGGTGGGTACAGGAACGTTTGTGTTTACACAGGTGGGTACAGGAACGGTTGTTTTTACACAGGTGGGTACAGGAACGTTTGTGTGTTTACACAGGTGGGTACAGGAACGGTTGTGTTTACACAGGTGGGTACAAGAACGTTTGTGTTTACACAGGTGGGTACAGGAACGTTTGTGTTTACACAGGTGGGTACAGGAACGTTTGTGTTTACACAGGTGGGTACAGGAACGGTTGTGTTAACACAGGTGGGTACAAGAACGTTTGTGTGTTTACACAGGTGGGTACAGGAACGTTTGTGTTTACACAGGTGGGTACAGGAACGGTTGTGTTTACACCGGTGGGTACAGGAACGTTTGTGTTTACACAGGTGGGTACAGGAACGTTTGTGTTTACACAGGTGGGTACAGGAACATTTGTGTTTTGTTTACACAGGTGGGCACCTGAAGAGACGACTGCTGACTCCTATTACTATTAAAAGGCTGAGAGCTTTCCCTTCCCATAGAACGTCTTACCCCATGATTGACCCAATCCGCCAGTGGATTTACAATCGCGTTTCAAATTACTGCTGGGTAAACAGGGGCGTAGAGTTGGGGCTTGGTGCCCAGTCAATCCTCCCTAGCTAGGGCTGAAACGCAGACGAAATCGCTCGCAAGGCGTGGGACGAGAGAGAGCAATCTCCTTTCCTATATTTAACTAAACTCTTATAGGCATCTTTCAAGTTATCTTGAGGTTATCTTCAGATGATTTCGGGGCTTTTTTTAGTGTCCCCGCGGCCCGGTCCTCGACCAGGCCTCCACCCCTAGGAAACAGCCCGTGACAGCTGACTAACACCCAGGTACCTAATTTACTGCTAGGTAACAGGGGCATAGAGTGAAAGAAAGTCTGCCCATTGTTTCTCGCCGGCGCCTGGGATCGAACCCAGGACCACAGGATCACAAGTCCCGCGTGCTGTCCGCTCGGCCGACCGGCTCCCTGTTAGCTAGCTACAGCTACATTCGGAGCCCAGGTTTGAAGGAGGTAATTGATCAATATATAACTCACTTGTCACATCTTCTGCAGTGGATTGAAAATGTAATTTAGATTCCCCTGTCGTAAAGAATGTCGGAATTTTCGTGATTCTTGATGATTTAGAAATTTCAAGAATTGAAATGTTTCGCATTGGCTATTTTGCGAGTAGAAATGTTCCTCTTGTCGCGTGAGACGCGGGTTGGTAACTGGTCACAAACTTCCGTTGTGTTGTGGTTAATATGTTAATTATTATATATATATCTCCTGGTATTCAATACAATAATATTTTGCGCATGTATACACACGCGCACGCACGCGCGCACACTGTATCTTTGACATAGATATATTAGATTTAGATTCAGATTCTTAATTCAGATAAAGGTTTAAGATAAAGGATAAAGGTTCAGATAAAGGTACATCCATTGAGTTACATAATGATGGATTTAAAGATAGAGATAGTACATACTATACCTTTAGTATTTAGTAAATTAGAAAGAACTTTTTTAGTGTCAGAGTGGTTGACAAATGGAATGCATTAGGAAGTTAGGCTCCTTATTGAACATCCCAGGCTCTTTATTGAACATCCCAGACTCTTTATTGAACATCCCAGGCTCTATTGAACATCCCAGGCTATTTATTGAACATCCCAGGCTATTTATTGAACATCCCAGGCTCTTTATTGAACATCCCAGGCTCTTTATTGAACATCCCAGGCTCTTTATTGAACATCCCAGACTCTTTATTGAACATCCCAGGCTATATATTGAACATCCCAGCCTATATATTGAACATCCCAGGCTCTATTGAACATCCCAGGCTCTATTGAACAACCCAGGCTCTTTATTGAACATCCCAGGCTCTTTATTGAACATCCCCAAGCTCTTTATTGAACATCCCAGGCTCCTTATTGAACAACCCAGGCTCTTTATTGAACAACCCAGGCTCTTTATTGAACAACCCAGGCTCTTTATTGAACATCCCCAGGCTCTTTATTGAACATCCCAGGCTCTATTGAACATCCCAGGCTCTTTATTGAACATCCCAGGCTATTTATTGAACATCCCAGTCTCTATTGAACATCCCCAGGCTCTTTATTGAACATCCCAGGCTCTTTATTGAACATCCCAGGCTATTGAACATCCCAGGCTCTATTGAACATCCCAGGCTCTTTATTGAACATTTGAGGCTGTACAATATCCGAATTTGTAAACAGAATATCTGTGGGTATTTACAGAACACCCAAGGCCGTTTACAGAGTTGTTATGCCCCTTATTGAACACTCGAAACTATTTCTTAAACATCCGAGAAGGTTTATAAACAGGTAACTTTCTCCTTGTACAACTACGTGTTGTATACTGGTACAAAGAGCTGTTACGACTCTGATGACGGTGTTTAGTTTTCAGTTTAGGTCATTTATTATGCACCCCATACCCATTTTGTGGGCGGTATGGGGTTACAGAGGCATATATTGGGAATAGCATAATTTCATGTTTCGGGATTGTATTCAATGTTTTTTATTTTTGGAATGTGACAGGCGAGAGGAGGAAGGAGTGGTAACTGTGTGAAAGGTGACTGGCTTCGGGAGGGAGGTGAAATAACTGTTTTTGAACGTGACAGAAGGCGAGAGAAAAGAGAGAAATGACTGTCAAAAAATTCAGAAAATGTCGTGTATGTGTGTGTGTGTGTGTGTGTGTCTGTGTGTGTCTGTGTGTGTCTGTGTGTGTGTGTGTGTGTCTGTGTGTGTCTGTGTGTGTCTGTGTGTGTGTGTGTGTGTCTGTGTGTGTCTGTGTGTGTGTGTGTGTGTGTCTGTGTGTGTCTGTGTGTGTCTGTGTGTGTGTGTGTGTGTGTGTGTGTGTGTGTGTGTGTGTGTGTGTGTGTGTCTGTGTGTGTGTGTGTGTGTGTGTGTGTGTGTGTGTGTGTGTGTGTGTGTGTGTGTGTTTCTTTCCCCTGATGACTAGAGTGGCATTGTTTCTGAAAGTTCTTAATTATAAGTGGAAAGTGACACGACAGGAACTTAGAACCGGTAAAAATATTCCTCCAATGAGTGGCGAATGGAGGAGATTTACCTACTTAGGTTTTTCGCTAAGATCTCCCAAGATGTGCAACAGTTAGTGTGAATATTTATGTATTGGGCTGGAGTGTGACAAGCCGCCGGGTTCCTATGGCCCCCTCGAGGCCGCTAGTGAGATGGTGGGCCCCCACAGGTGGGCCCCCCCACAGGTAAATAAAGTATGCCCAACAGGTGTCACTCTGTCTATGTTGCTCTCCTGTCTCTCGTGATTTACAAAAACATTTACGAAATTTTTATTAAATTTTTTATTTTTAATGTGACGTATTTACTGGCAGACAGGTCACATGTTTTTTTTGTCCACTACCAACATGTGAGTGAAAAACATGTGAGTTTTACATTTTCATACACAAAATCACATATATTCCTCTTAAAAAAAAAGGAAAAAAAATCTTGAAAACTACGTCAAAAAATCTATGGTGAAATAACCTTAATATGTACTTGTTTTCCCCTCAAAATTTCCTTCCTGAAAAGGACAATCTTGTAGCATGTCTCAAGAAAAAGTTTATAGTCACTGGAACTTGAAGATGTATTTATAAATGGTCTTGTTGTATTTCTTGGCTGGCTCTCTCGGTGAGGAAGCCCAGAGATGGTAGTAGGTATTGAGTGGGGTGGACGGTAGAGCGACGGTCTCGCTTCATGCAGGTCTGCGTTCAATCCCCCGATCGTCCAAGAGGTTGGGCACCATTCCTTCTCCCCGTCCCATCCCAAATCCTTATCCTGACCCCTTCCAAGAGCTATATAGTCGTAATGGCTTGGTGATTTCCCCCTGATAGTTCCCTTCTCCCTTTGAGTACTCTTCAGAGAAAACCTAATTTAGAAATCGTATTACCTTCCCCCCCCCAAACACACAGGTGGTGTAGGAAACAGGAGACCAGATACAAGATATCATTTGGGAGGTGAAATACTTCAAGAGTCAGAGAGAGAAAAAGACTTGGGGGTTGATAGCACGCCAGACCTGTCCCCTGAAGCCCATATCAAGAGGATAACATCAGCGGCATATGCCAGGTAGGCCAACATGAGAACGGCATTTAGAAACTTGTGTAAGGAATCATTCAGAACTTTGTTTACCACATATGTCAGACCAATCCTAGAGTATGCAAATGCAGCTCCAGCATGGAGTCCATATCTAGTCAAGGATAAGACTAAACTGGAAAAGATTCAAAGGTTTGCCACCAGACTAGTACCCGAGCTGAGAGGTATGAGCTACGAGGAGAGACTACGGGAATTAAACCTCACTTCGCTGGAAGACAGAAGAGTTAGGGGGGACATGATCACCACATACAAGATTCTCAAAGAAATTGATAGGGTAGATAAAGACAGGTTATTTAACACAAGGGGCACACGCACTAGGGGACACAGGTGGAAAATGAGTGCCCAGATGAGCCACAGAGATATTAGAAAGAACTTTATTAGTGTCAGAGTGGTTGACAAATGGAATGCATTAGGAAGTGATGTGGTGGAGGCTGACTCCATACACAGTTTCAAGTGTAGATATGATAGAGCCCAATAGGCTCAGGAACCTGTACACCTGTTGATTGACAGTTGAGAGGCGGGACCAAAGACCCAAACCTCAACCCTGGCAAGTACAAATAGGTGATTACAACTAGATGAGTACACACACACATTCTTTTTTTTTTTACAATTTTGTGAGTGATAATCCAACAGATTATTACACTGCCAATTATGAGTTTACGAGGCCTCATGTTAAAATGTTAACTCATGGCACGTTTTTACCGTTCCTCATTCATTACAGTCGATACTCAAGGGTGAGTC
This sequence comes from Procambarus clarkii, assembly GCF_040958095.1. Lineage (NCBI taxonomy): Eukaryota > Metazoa > Arthropoda > Malacostraca > Decapoda > Cambaridae > Procambarus > Procambarus clarkii. The sequence goes on along the minus strand of NC_091218.1, from coordinate 22,613,598 downwards.
GGAACCGCTCGAGGTGTCGCTTGAGGCGATTGAAGGGTTGAGAAAGATGGTGGAAGTCTGGAGGCTGTTGATTACAGAACCAGGGGGGGGGGGGGGGGGGGGTTGGACGTGACTTCCTGTGTCTGGTGTGTGTCAGATGTAATGTTAGTCAGGTGTTTCTGGGTTTGGTACACGTTGATAGGACGAAGTTGTTGTAATGAATCGATTCAGCTACTCGGAACAAGTTCCAAGTAGCACGGGCTATGGTGAGCCCGTAGCTTACCTGGCACTAGAGCGGTGCTGTGTGTAGAACGAAGTGTACTCAGTTCGTAGAGATACCTGAGTGCACTCAGGGTGTACAGGGACCAGTGTGTAGGTAGGTGGTTATATAGGTGTCTCTTTGCCATAACTGTACACGCGCACACACACACAGACGACACACACACACACACACACATACACACACACACACACACACACACACACACACACACACACACACACACACACACACACACACACACACACACACACACCGCACTTCGCATGCAAATCCACTTGCTCCTTGCATAGATTCGCAATGATTGATACAACACATTATGGAGGATCCACAACGGGCCGAACCAACACACACACGACACACACACGACACACACACACACACACACACATACATACATACATACGTCTAACAGCATCCAAACATGGTCATACACCGACCACCATCTTCTCTGTATGCTGGCTTCTGCCCAATACAGGTTACCACCTTAGTTTCTCGCACATGTCTGGAATAGTCCACCAGGCAGCCAGGCAAGAAGGCAGGCAGCCAGCCAGGCAGGCAGGCAGGCAGGCAGGCAGGCAGGCAGGCAGGCAGCCAGGCAGGCAGGCAGGCAGCCAGGCAGGCAGGCAGGCAGCCAGGCAGCCAGCCAGCCAGGCAGGCAGGCAGGCAGGCAGCCAGCCAGCCAGGCAGGCAGGCAGGCAGGCAGGCAGGCAGCCAGGCAGGCAGCCAGCCAGCCAGGCAGCCAGCTAGCCAGCCAGGCAGCCAGGCAGCCAGGCAGGCAGGCAGGCCCTCCGTCACCCCAATGGCAGAGAATTACGTCGTCTAGTTTGACTGCTTCACGACTAACGTACCTGATTGTACAGGTGGACGACATCTTCTTCACCGCTAGTCTGCTACTTGCTATTACCACACCTCCCCACACCTCCCCACACCTGCCCCACACCTGCCATTCGTTGCTGCCTTTTACTCTTGCTTGGCTATCGCCCCCTGCCTACCACTCTCTGCCTACTACTCCTTGTCGAGTATATAAAGGAAAATTCTTCCGAAGACTCTGCTTCCACGCTCTATTTCGCCTCGGCAGTTTTGAGATCATACATTCAAGTTTTTTTTAATTATATTTATGCGAAATAGGGCTAGAAACAAGGGGAATATAAAGTGGATAAGTTTAGACTTAAAGAAGACCTGGGTAAATACTGGTTTGGAAACAGGGTTGTTGATTTATGGAACAAACTAGATACCGCGGATTAGGTCTAGGGAAGTTAGGTTTGATTGTCAAAGAAACACAAGTAAAAAAATAGTTTTCCGGTTTGTCGAACTCAATAGTTCAGATTTCTACGTTTTAATTGTATGTCGGTATATATATATATATATATATATATATATATATATATATATATATATATATATATATATATATATATATATACTATGGTCGTCATTGTTACTATAAGTACTACCAAAATAAGATGATGAACTGCTATATTACAATGTATTATGAAATCTTCGTTCAGTCAAATATGGATGCCGTATAATAAGCTGTTCCCCACCCCTGACCTATAGGCCTATAGGCCTATATGATACAGCTCCCGTGAATATCTACCAAACAACTCTCTCTTCATATATAATATATATATATATATATATATATATAAATGTGCATGACAACAATTTTCCAACAATGGCTGACTCCATACACAGTTTCAAATGTAGATATGATAGAGCCCAGTAGGCTCAGGAATCTGTACACCAGTTGATTGATGGTTGAGAGGCGGGACCAAAGAGCCAGAGCTCAACCCCCGCAAGCACAACTAGGTGAGTACATGTTAAACGACTTAACACTGGGAGCTGTTCGTAAGTCTCTCTGTATTCACCACTCCTGTGTTTAGGTCTGAGAGCGGCCCCGTTTGACGACTTGTGTGTGTGTGTGTGTGTGTGTGTGTGTGTGTGTGTGTGTGTGTGTGTGTGTGTGTGTGTGTGTGTTCTTCCCTTCATCTTTGATATTATTTTACCATTTCTCTTGAGTGAATATGCATGTGTTGACATTTATATGTGGGCGAGCAGGCGCATTCATTTTTGTAAAGATTATATTCGTGTGTGTGTGGCGGGATGAGTGTTTTTTTTTTTTCACCACAACTACAGATCTGGTCATTTGTAATCAGTCCATTCTCCTAAAATGAGAGGTGCTTATTGTAACGATGTGGTTGGTCGTACAAATCAGAGAGTTAGGCTACTGTTATGGGGGTCATTCTAGGGTAGGTCTCCCCCCCCCCCAGCCACTCCACCCCCCGTGGGGGTGTCCTCAGTAACCCTAATATCTGTTACTGACAACAGGAATTAATTTTTAACTACGTTTGGTCTCGTAGATAAAAAAATCTTCCTTATCAAACGTATTCATTTATTTCATATAACAAAAAAACCCGTACAATAATTTGATTTTCCAAAAACTTCGAATTCAGTATCACGACAAAAGCGCCATTAAGGGTTTTTTTAATAGTTGTCATTTCAAAATTGTTTTCTTGTAAAGAATGAGGAAAGGATGAGTTACCTCCTTTCTCCTCCTCATAAGGAGGGCGCCAGACACCTTCGTGCTGACATGAGTTCTTTGGAGTTTTGTGTTCTAAAGTAATATTTACCATAGACTCATCGCACCTGTGAGTCTAAAGTGCTGTGAGTCTTAAGTTACTCATGGAGCAGCCTCACATATTCACTGTGAGGAGACCCACCAGGTCAGCTTCACCTAGAAAATAATTAATAATTAAAACAAATGTCGGAAATTACAATTATTATGAAAACAAATGGCGCAGAGTTTCTTTCGCCCTGATGCGCCTGTTCACCTAGCAGTAAATACGTACCCGATAGTTAGACAGCTGTTATGGGCTGCTTCCTGGGGTTGTGTATGTGTGTGCGCGTGTGTTAGAGAAATATATGTAGTAGACATAATAGAGGACAAATAGATTGGTTAGAAAGGCAGGTCCAAGAGCTAATAACTCGATTCTGCAGGTACAAATAATAAATTCAAATAGTAAATACACACACACACACACACACACACACACACACACACACACACACACACACACACTAACATGGGTATCCATAGGTGCCCGAGATAGCATTTCTTTTCCCTCCCCCTATTCTACCCTTCTTCTTTGCCCATCTTCCCCTTTACCCCATCGTTTAACCTCCTCTCATCCCCATCTTCCTCCCTTCCAACCTCGTACAGAAAGACATTTCCGTTTACATAAAAAAATTGTATCAATGCGCGGGTAACCGGCGGGAGTAACGTCAGCTCTCCACAGACAACACATCCACAATATCATCCCATTATCATTTCAGATTTCGTGAAAATGCCTCGGAGGCGTTGGATAACAAGCAGTAATTTTTTTTAAAGCATTTAATGGGGCTTTTGTGTCTTTGCAAATGGGTTTTTGTGTCTGTGTTCATAATGGGGTTTCGCGTCTGCGATCTTTTTTTCTCATGGTTGATGTCGTCCTCCTGAGGTCAAGCGCGTGACCGTGTGTGTCAAGGAAATCACCGTGGAGAATCAGAAATGTGTCTTACCAAAGCGTTGCGACAGTGTCTACAGCCTCATAGAACACATCTGTGATTGTTTGTTAGTCTCGGCTCAACCTTTCTCGGGTCAAAGGTCTTCTTCCCAGGACTGAGAAAGCCGCTGCAGTTGCGTCTTGCAGATCCCTTGCAAGACGGCTATATATATATATATATATATATATATATATATATATATATATATATATATATATATATATATATATATATATATATATATATATATAATATATATTCAACTATGTTTTCTCTCTGAGAAAACAGCCTGAAGAATTTTAATGCATATCTTATGGCAAGTCTCTTTGAATTATGGTCTAAGGACAAGTTGCTTGAAAGAATTTTTAATTTCATTTTATAATTTGATCTTTAAGATATCTGCCACAATTTTTTTGTTTGTTTGTCCTGCCGTGGCAGCGTCTGGTGGGCGAGAGGTCAGGTCACGGCTGGTACATGTCTGTGCAATGTGTATATATATATTGAGCTGCACGGCTTGCATGCTCAACGCCATGCTACTGGTGGCAGCGTGGCCATTCCTGGAGGCAGACTCTGGCCTGCTCCTCCTGGTGCACGCACACACATACACGCTTGAAATACTGATTACTCCGCTACAGGGCTGCCTTGCACACCACACCCCGTCACCACTGGTTGTTTGTGTTGGTTTGTACACTAAGAACAATCACTCGATCATACAGTCACATACAGGAGAGTTCACACTCACACACAAACAGGAATAAGCAGCTCCTCCTCATCCCCTTCAAGAGGGGAACCGGACTAAGGGAAGGCATCATCATTCTTTACGAGTAAAGCAGAGTATAATTTACCAAAAGACTTGTAGAAGCCCGTATTAGGGCTTCTACAATTTATTCTACGTGTTAGAACACATGCTCCCCGGCCTACCAGCCTTCAGGAAGAGGGATACAAACCCCCCTCTTCTGGAAGATAGTAGGACTTCGAACTGGAAACCTACTTTCCAGGTGCCGAAGAGAAGATGTAAGCCTCCTGGAAACTGGAAAGAAATAAAAGAGCTGGAGGTTGACATTTCTAGAGAGAGAGAGATTAAACAGTCCCTTCCCCCCCCCCCTCCCACACACACACACAACGCCAAAGCAAGCATTTATCATCAGTTACGTTTGCAAGGTCGGTCAATAAAATTGACTTGCCTATAAGAATCTGATTAGAATCTTTCAGGCACCCTAGCACCCTAGCACAGGCACCTTTGTTACCTAGCAGTAAAATAGGTACCTGGGTGATAGTCAGCTGTCACGGGCTGCTTCCTGGGGGTGGAAGCCTGGTCGAGGACCGGACCGCGGGGACACTAAAAGCCCCAAAATCATCTCAAGATAACCTCAAGATAACCACCCATATACCACACCCCAGACAATTTCTGGAATGTATACAGCGCATGTGTGAAGTTCTTGCCTCGTTAAACATTAAACAGTGCTGGTGACCTTACCTTGAGGTGCTTCCGGGGCTTAGTGTCCCCGCGGCCCGGTCGTCGACCAGGCTTCCTGGTTGCTGGACTGATCAACCAGGTCAAGAAGGTCAAGAGGTATGGCACCAGTCGCCTACCAGCGCTGATAAGTTTCCCTTTTGGGGACACTCTTAAGAAATCACGCTACATGTCACTGGAAGATAAAATAACTAGGGGGGCCAGATTCACGAAGCAGTTACGCAAGTATTTATGAACCTAGGGCCAGATTCACGAAGCAGGTACGCAAGTATTTACGAACCTAGGGCCAGATTCACGAACCTGGGGCCAGTTTCACGAACCTGGGGCCAGTTTCACGAACTTGGGGCCAGATTCACGAAGCAGTTACGCAAGCACTTACGAACCTGTACATCTTTCCTCAATCTTTGGCGGCTTTGTTTACAATTATTAAACAGTTAATGAGCTCCGAAGCACCAGGAGGCTGTTTATAACAATAACAACAGTTGATTGGCAAGTTTTCATGCTTGTAAACTCTTTAATAAATGTAACCAAAGCCGTCAAAGATTGAGGAAAGATGTATACACGTTCGTAAGTACGTGCGTAACTGCTTTATGAATTCGGGTCCAGAGGAAAGATATGATTCCTACGGAGAAAGTTGCCTAGACTTACCAGACAAGATCAGACAGTTTTGGCATGAGTATTCGCCTAGTTGCCTAGTTGTGTTTGCGGGGATTGAGCTTTGCTCTTTCAGCCCGCCTCTCAACTGTCAATCAACTGTTTACTAACTATTTTTTTTCCACACCACACACACTCACACACACACACCAGGAAGCAGCCCGTGACAGCTGACTAACTCCCAGGTACCTATTTGCTGTGGTGAAAGAAACTTTGCCCATTTGTTTCTGCCTGGTACGGGAATCGAACCTGCGCCACAGAATTACGAGTCCTGCGCGCTATCAACCAGGCTACGAGGCCCCCTCGTAGTGGTAGTTGAGTGGTACACAAACAAGGGTACGAAAATGGAAAACTTAGTATACGAATGAGCTTCATCATTGATAGTTTCGTCTGTTCGTTGAACACGATTAACGAAAGTGACGACCAGTAGGAAGACTCCATACACAGCTTTATACGTCGATAAGACGTTCATTCACTTGGAGCGGTCGCTATAGCGAAGCCCTCGCTTCTTGCAAGTCGGAGTTCAATCCCTGATGGTCAGAGTGCTTGGGCACCGTTCATTCCATCCGCCCTCGTATCCCAGGCCCTTGTCCTCGTATCCCAGCCCCTTTGTCCTCGTATCCCAGCCCCTTGTCCTCGTATCCCAGCCCCTTGTCCTCGTATCCCAGCCCCTTGTCCTCGTATCCCAGCTCTCTTGTCCTCGTATCCCAGAGCACAACTAGGTGAGTACCACCGTGCTCACCAGTACAGTACAACAGAGTACACAGGAGACCTCGGAGGGGGGGGGAGGGGGGAGGGGGGAGGGCCAGTCTTCATCGGCACAAGAGCGGATCCACCAGGCTGTTGAGCGGTAAAAAACAGCTGCACCAGATACCCGGTAATAGCCAGGTGGTAAAGTTTTATCACAGAGCGAGGACCTGTATAGAGCTGCGTGAATCCACCGTTGGAGAAAAAGAGCGATAAAACTGAGAGACAATGGCGAGGAGTGACCAGGAAGCAAAAGAGGAACTCACAGAGGGGTCAAGAGGTCACTGTAGAGCACAATGCACCGCCTCATCTGAGAGACAGGGGAGCCTGTCAAACCAAATAATGAAGTCAGACACAAAGTCAGACGGAAAAATCACTTGCTAGAATGAGACGGAGGTAATGCTGAAGAAAGGGCAAGATTTCAACATGGGTACTAATCAAGTGAACCAACGCTCTGTGCTTGCCACTTTCAAGGATATATATACAAGTCACTGGAAAGAGGAGACTTGTATATATATGTATATATAAGAGGAGACTTGTATATATATGTCTTGAGACTCTTTAAACCTGAAAGTTTAAAGACAATCAAAGTAATTTCAAGCGTACTGAAACGGAGATAAAATGTGTTAAACTACAAGCCGATGTTCCTTGCATTTTTACACTATATTAAGGACCAGTTCCAGTATCTGGTCTGGCGAAGAGGGTCAGATACTGGAACTGGGTGTATTATTGAAGAGTATTATAAATACGTATTACGGGCTCACCATAGTCCGTGCTACATTAATACGTACTACTATTTATACGGGAGAATGTGCATGTTTTGGGTCTCCGTGTGTGTATGGCCTTCGTTGTTTGTATGACCAAGGGAGCTGGCTCCATGAGAAGGTCTTGGACTTCCTTGGACTTGGCTTGGACTTGCTCTTCCATATACGAATGTCATTCGAGATGACGGGAACATATTCTAAGACAGAGAGGAGTAGAACATCCGCTGATGAAGGGGAACTCTATTGAAGAACACCAACAAGAGCTGGATGATTGCTGATCGTACATTACAAACCTGATAAGAGTTCTATGACGGGGGATAAATAAATCTGATAGGACAGATAAGGGTGGGTAGACTGCATATTTTTGGGCTGTCAGATGACCTTTGACCTAAGAGTCCAAATGTGACAATAATTCACAAATAGGAGAATCATTTCCATTTATGTCTAGATCTTTATATATATATGTGTGTGTGTGTGTGTGTGTGTGTGTGTGTGTGTGTGTGTGTGTGTGTGCGTGTGTGTGTGCGTGTGTGTGTGCGTGTGTGTGTGTGTGTGTGCGTGTGTGTGTGTGTACTCACCTGCATATGTGTGTGTGTGTGTGTGTGTGTGTGTGTGTGTGTGTGTGTGTGTGTGTGTGTGTGTACTCACCTGCATATGTGTGTGTGTATGTGTGTGTGTGTATAATTCACGAAAATTAACACGTGATGAAAAATGTGACAGTGTCAGACCACGGAGGAAGAATTGAAACAGGAATTTCCTTAAGTACTTTTGTATATTAATACGAAGTTCCTTCTGAAGATGTAATAATATACGAAAGTACTTAAGGAAATTCCTGTTTCAATTCTTCCTCTGTGGTCTGACACTGTCATATATATGTATGTATATATATACTGTATAATAATAATAATATGCAGTTAAATTTGTGTGTAAAATGGGTATATTACATGAATTTTTCAGAGAAGATCAATATAAAATATTTAATTACTTGACACCTAATTGGTCTTTAAATTGCAAACAACGTCCGCCGTCAACTGGGTTGTTAAGCAGCGCTACAGCTTTTTTTTGTTGTCTTAGATCCCGCCAGCTTGGCGAAGAAAGAGGACGGGGGCTCTAGCTCCTGGGTCTCCGTAGTTCATTGGTCTAATTTCATCAATTTTTCCATCCTATTTCCCCCCCCCCCTTCCTTACCCTTCTCTCTCCTTCTTTTCCACTAGGTTACTCATCAAGGCACAGACCTCCTCTACTCTAGGTTACTCCTCACTCCTAGCTAGGCCTCTCTTGGTGGCCCATCATCCCATAGGCCTACCCTACACTACAATCATGGGCCTCCTGTATCGTGTAGAAAGGATCCATGCAATTTATCCAGTGAAAAATTACCAGCATTAACCTTTTTAATATTTGTAAACACGAAATCAGTGATAAATGAACAAGAATCCAATTCCCTAAGACAACACACAACTTCCTCGTATGTATCACTCAACACACACCCCCCTTCCCTCACACACACCCCCCCTTCCCTCACACACACACACACACACCAGTTTGGTACTACCCAAACCACAATACCAAGATGGTGGTACTCAACCTGCTTAAACCAGGGTGGTCCACCATGTCTAGACCACTGAGGACCAAAATAATTAACCTCAACACCACGCTAATTATATAATATAATTGCCTACCGCTGGCAAAATGTTCAACTTGCATTGTTCTTTGCGTCTGTATAATTTGTGTTTATGGCTTGTGTTCCTATTTCAGTCGTAAAGGATTGGGGGAGACATAGAGTCGAGTGAGAGACAGAGAGAGATAGAGAGAGATGACTGTATTCGTTAACTAATATCTTGACTTTAATTTTGCTTATTAAAGAGAGCACTATTGATGGGTGTGAGTTGTGTTGCTGGTGATGTGTTGCTTGAAATGTGTTGCTTGAAATGTGTTGCTTGAAATAATCTTTAACACATAAATGAGTTTGGGTGGTGCCTCGGGAGGCTATTTGCTGCTTCCTGAATTCGGACATATTTCAAGGCAAAAGTAAACTTTCAGTGTATATTTATATATATATATATATACACCGAGAAGTGGGCTATACACACATCTCAGTGTACATATAGAGGTTAGTTTGCACCTCTCCTTGTACACCCCCTGTGGTATAGCTGCAATGTAGGGCTTTGAAGAGATTATTCCTCACTGCCTCGCTCCTGTGCCAGGTAAGTCCACTACGGGCTCACCATAGCCCGTGCTACTTGGAACTTGTTCCGAGTAGCTGAATCTATAACAACAACATTTGAAGAGCTATTTTGACATAGGCCACTTTGTAGCCTAGACAATAGGCTCATCACCAAAGAGTTGAGCCTATTGTCTAGGCTCAACACCGACTGAGCCTAAGATCACTCACTCGTCTCATCTACACATCAACTCTTCATCCACTTCTGGTGTTGCCATAAACGAACTGCCTCTTGAGTCTTTGCAAAATACAAACACTTTTCTTGTCCAAACACACTCAAAACACCATTTTTGTACCGCAATACAGTGTGTGTGTGTGTGTGTGTGTGTGTGTGTGTGTGTGTGTGTGTGTGTGTGTGTGTGTACTCACCTAGTTGTACTCACCTAGTTGTGTTTGCGGGGGTTGAGCTCTGGCTCTTTGGTCCCGCCTCTCAACCGTCAATCAACAGGTGTACAGATTCCTGAGCCTATCGGGCTCTGTCATATCTACACTTGAAACTGTGTATGGAGTGAGCCTCCACCACATCACCCCCTAATGCATTCCATTTGTCAACCACTCTGACACTAAAAAAGTTCTTTCTAATATCTCTGTGGCTCATTTGGGCACTCAGTTTCCACCTGTGTCCCCTTGTGCGTGTTCCCCTTGTGTTAAATAGACTGTCTTTATCTACCCTATCAATCCCCTTCAGAATCTTGAATGTGGTGATCATGTCCCCCCTAACTCTTCTGTCTTCCAGCGAAGTGAGGTTTAATTCCCGTAGTCTCTCCTCGTAGCTCATACCTCTCAGCTCGGGTACTAGTCTGGTGGCAAACCTTTGAACCTTTTCCAGTTTAGTCTTATCCTTGACTAGATATGGACTCCATGCTGGGGCTGCATACTCCAGGATTGGCCTGACATATGTGGTATACAAAGTTCTGAATGATTCTTTACACAAGTTTCTGAATGCCGTTCGTATGTTGGCCAGCCTGGCATATGCCGCTGATGTTATCCGCTTGATATGTGCTGCAGGAGACAGGTCTGGCGTGATATCAACCCCCAAGTCTTTTTCCTTCTCTGACTCCTGAAGAATTTCCTCTCCCAGATGATACCTTGTATCTGGCCTCCTGCTCCCTACACCTATCTTCATTACATTACATTTGGTTGGGTTAAACTCTAACAACCATTTGTTCGACCATTCCTTCAGCTTGTCTAGGTCTTCTTGAAGCCTCAAACAGTCCTCTTCTGTTTTAATCCTTCTCATAATTTTAGCATCGACCGCAAACATTGAGAGAAATGAATCGATACCCTCCGGGAGATCATTTACATATATCAGAAACAAGATAGGACCGAGTACAGAGCCCTGTGGGACTCCACTGGTGACTTCACGCCAATCGGAGGTCTCACCCCTCACCGTAACTCTCTGCTTCCTATTGCTTAGATACTCCCTTATCCACTGGAGCACCTTACCAGCTACACCTGCCTGTCTCTCCAGCTTATGTACCAGCCTCTTATGCGGTACTGTGTCAAAGGCTTTCCGACAATCCAAGAAAATGCAGTCCGCCCAGCCCTCTCTTTCTTGCTTAATCTGTGTCACCTGATCGTAGAATTCTATCAATCTTGCTTAATCTGTGTCACCTGATCGTAGAATTCTATCAAGCCTGTAAGGCAAGATTTACCCTCCCTGAGGGTGTGTGTGTGTGTGTGTGTGTACTCACCTAGTTGTACTCACCCTAGTTGTGTTTGCGGGGGTTGAGCTGTGGCTCTTTGGTCCCGCCTCTCAACCGTCAATCAACAGTTGTGTTGTAACAGATGTGTTACTAGGTTTTGTGTGTGTGTGTGTGTGTGTGTGTGTGTGTGTGTGTGTGTGTGTGTGTGTGTGTGTGTGTGTGTGTGTGTGTGTGTGTGTGTGAAAATATATCATATTCCCTGGGGTTCATGGTACAACAGTAGAACATTGACAAAGGGTTTGGCTGTAGGACGGTTACTTTAGCTCATCGTGGTGCAGTTGGTAGTGTGTGCGTCTGAGGTAACCCAAAACGACGGTTCGAGTCCACCGCCCTACTAAAAGATTTGTTTCCCCCCCTGATTTATTAGGCTATTGTGACTGCACTGTGTACGTTCATCTGTGGTTCTAGATAGCTGTGTTAGTCTCGTGTTAAACCTGTGTTATATTGGCTGAAGGTGTCGTATTAAACCTGTGTTATAGGTTCTTGAATTGTTGTTGCTGGGAGTGTAGGTTGTGGTTATAGATTGATTGATTGATGAAGATTAAGCCACCCAACAGGTGGCACGGGCATGAATAACCCGTAAGTGGTGGCCCTTTTGAGCCATTACCAGTATCAAGAGCTGATACTGGAGATCTGTGGAGGTGCGACTGCACCCTGCGTGACGGGAGATGTCTCCCGTGGTTGTTATAGATTGATTGATTGATGAAGATTAAGCCACCCAACAGGTGGCACGGGCATGAATAGCCCGTAACTCTTGTTATAGATTCAGACCCCCCCAATATATAGACTCCCCCACTATTATTCCTGATGATTTCTTCCTAACAGACTCCTAACTAGGCGGCCACGGACTCTAAACAACCCCCCCTTCAGTTGTCAGTCCAATTCAACCCACAACAATTTTGGCCGTGTGTGTGTGTTTTTTATCGACTGTCGCTATAATAGTTATGACTCCTCCGTCCTGACGCAATAGTGGTAGCTCTCATAGTACTAGTAGTGGTGGTAGCCGGAGGCGTGACGTGCTGAATGGTCAAAAACAGTCAGATGAATCAGGGTTGTATAGTGGGGATGAATGGGGGGGGGGGGGGGGAGAGAGGTTGGGAAGTGAGTACATACCTGTAAGGGACATACCTGTGGAGGGGGAACCTAGGCAGGTGTGGTGCCCAGGTACCCACGCTGGCTCCGTGGCGCCCCTGGTACCCCACGCTGGCTCCGTGGCGCCCCTGGTACCCACGCTGGCTCCGTGGCGCCCCTGGTACCCACGCTGGCTCCGTGGCGCCCCTGGTACCCACGCTGGCTCCGTGGCGCCCCTGGTACCCCACGCTGGCTCCGTGGCGCCCCTGGTACCCCACGCTGGCTCCGTGGCGCCCCTGGTACCCCACGCTGGCTCCGTGGCGCCCCTGGTACCCACGCTGGCTCCGTGGCGCCCCTGGTACCCCACGCTGGCTCCGTGGCGCCCCTGGTACCCCACGCTGGCTCCGTGGCGCCCCTGGTACCCACGCTGGCTCCGTGGCGCCCCTGGTACCCACGCTGGCTCCGCGGCGCCCCTGGTACCCCACGCTGCCTCCGTGGCGCCCCTGGTACCCCACGCTGCCTCCGTGGCGCCCCTGGTACCCACGCTGGCTCCGTGGCGCCCCTGGTACCCACGCTGGCTCCGCGGCGCACCTGGTACCCCACGCTGGCTCCGTGGCGCCCCTGGTACCCACGCTGGCTCCGTGGCGCCCCTGGTACCCACGCTGGCTCCGCGGCGCCCCTGGTACCCCACGCTGCCTCCGTGGCGCCCCTGGTACCCCACGCTGCCTCCGTGGCGCCCCTGGTACCCCACGCTGGCTCCGTGGCGCCCCTGGTATTATTGTTATATATAAACTCGTTGCGCTTCGGAGCTCCTAATTAAACTGTTTAGAAAATACAAACTAATCCTCCATGATTGAGGAAAGGACACTCGAATCCTGGATGAATCCTTGAACTTAAAGGATCCCAATCAAGAATCCAAACCTGTTTGGAGAGGGTTGAATTAAGGAACCGAAGCGTCTGAACCCCAACCTTTGGAGGGGTAGAGCCTAGAGACTCTTCAGTAAACATAAGAGGTTACCTTGAGGTGCTTCCGGGGCTTAGTGTCCCCGCGGCCCGGTCGTCGACCAGGCCTCCTGGTTGCTGGACTGATCAACCAGGCTGTTAGACGCGGCTGCTCGCAGCCTGACGTATGAGTCACAGCCTGGTTGATCAGGTATCCTTTGGAGGTGCTTATCAATAAACACAAGAGCAATATCACACTGATTCCTACGCCCTACTCAGCCAACTAATTGGTGACCTCTGGTTCCACTCTACGGTCTGCTGGTCAACACACTACATAGCAATTACACACACACACCCGTCGTACTGACCCTCGATCTATCGGCGCTTCCCGCAAGAGGCAGTATTGACACGTATTGATCGGTGGGTATAGAGATTAGACTTGTCTGTACCTGGAGGGAAGAGTGGGATGACCTCTGACCTCTCAAAAAGGGGGTTTGTTTGGGCACGCAATTCAGGTCCTGAATGGACGCGTTCGCATTGATAATGCCAAACATGGGTTGTTTCCTTGCGTGTCTATACACCTTGGAGGATACATAGTTCCATACGCCCTGGAGGATACATAGTTCCATACGCCTTGGAGGATACATAGTTCCATACGCCCTGGAGGATGCATAGTTCCATACGCCCTGGAGGATACATAGTTCCATACGCCCTGGAGGATGCATAGTTCCATACGCCCTGGAGGATACATAGTTCCATACGCCCTGGAGGATACATAGTTCCATACGCCCTGGAGGATACATAGTTCCATACGCCCTGGAGGATACATAGTTCCATACGCCCTGGAGGATACATAGTTCCATACGCCCTGGAGGATACATAGTTCCATACGCCCTGGAGGATACATAGTTCCATACGCCCTCGAGGATACATAGTTCCATACGCCTTGGAGGATACATAATCCCATACACCCTGGAGTACACAGCCCCATACATCATTAAAACAACATTTTGCCTCAGTTTCGTTAGGTTAGATTTGGCTAGGCAAGGCTAGGTTAGGTTAGATTAGGTTAGGCTCTGTTAGGTTAGGGTAGGTTAGGTCTAGGCTGGCTTAGGGCTGAAGAAATCGTAGCGATGTCGAAGAAGATGGTACATTCTTTTCTCATCTGTTCCAACCACTAGGGTTGGACGGTAGAGCGACGGTCTCACTTCATGCAGGTCGGCGTTCAATCACCCGACCCTCCACCAAGTGGTTGGGCACCATTCCTTTCCCCTCCCGTCCCATCCCAAATCCCTATCCTGATCCCTTCCAAGTGCTATACAGTCGTAATAGCTTGGTACTTTCCCCCTGAAAATTCGTATATTTAAATGACGTTTCGTCCCCGAATTAAGTATTTGTGTACCAAAAATGAGCAGCTTAGGTTCTACATTAGAGGAGCCAATTTTATTATATAAATTGGCTTAAAAAAATAACATTGGCCATGTGTCACATTATCCATGTGTCACATTACACATGTGTCACATCCATGTGTCACATTATCCATGTGTCACATTATCTATGTCACATTATCCATGTGTCACTTTATCCATGTGTCACTTTATCCATGTGTCACATTATCCATGTGTCACATTATCCATGTGTCACATTACCCATGTGTCACATTATCCATGTGTCACATTATCCATGTGTCACTTTATCCTTGTGTTACTTTATCCATGTGTCACATTATCCATGTGTCACATTATCCATGTGTCACATAACCCATGTGTCACATTACACATGTGTCAGCATTACACTTGTGTCACATTACACATGTGTCACTTTATCCATGTGTCACATTACACATGTGTCACTTTATCCATGTGTCACATTACACATGTGTCTCATTACACGTTTCACATTCGTCAGCCCAATCGTCTCAATTGGCAGATACGTAAAAAAAAAAAACAGTTATTTTGCCTAATCGTATAACGTACGAACCCAAGCAACCCACCAAACTTATGATAGCCGGTGCATAGCACAAACGTCACTATAGCACAATCGCTTCAGTTTGTTTTCAGACGACGAGTCACAATAACGAGGCTGGAGACATGATGACCAAACCACACATATAATATATTATACACGTATAATATAATATATTTATTACACGTATAAAATATATAAAATATGTTAGGTGAGTACAATTAGGTGAGTACACGTCAGACGATAACGAGACGACGACGTTTCGCTCCGTCTTGGAGCGAAACGTCGCTCCCAGCCACTTGGGGTGGACGGTAGAGCGACGGTCTCGCTTCCTGCAGGTCGGCGTTCAATCCCCCGACCGTCCAAGTGCTTGTGGACACCATTCCTTTCCCCCCGTCCCATCCCAAATCCTTATCCTGATCCCTTCCAAGTGCTATATAGTCGTAATGGCTTGGCGATTTCTCCCGATAATTCCGTTCCGTATTGGACCATCATTAAGTCGAGTGTTTGAATTCGATTTGTTTACATTTAGTCGAATTTTTAACGATTTGGTGAGAAATGCGATGTATTTAGTGAGGCCAGGGGGGGGGGAGGGGAAGGAGGTTATCTTGAGATGATTTCGGGGCTTTAGTGTCCCCGCGGCCCGGTCCTCGACCAGGCCTCCACCCCAGGAAGCAGCCCGTGACAGCTGACTAACACCCAGGTACCTATTTTACTGCTAGGTAACAGGGGCATAGGGTGAAAGAAACTCTGCCTATTGTTTCTCGCCGGCGCCTGGGATCGAACCCAGGACCACAGGATCACAAGTCCAGTGTGCTGTCCGCTCGGCCGACCGGCTCCCTTGGGGGGTAAGGGGGGGGGGGGGTAAGGCAGTGTCTGGGATGCTCTCGGACGCAGGTTCGAATCCTCGTCACGGCCCTTGTGGATTTGTTCAGGTTGTATAATTCCACTAGCAGGAATCTTTGAGGTGGATAGAAGCATTGTATTTATATATACACATCGTATTATATACATTGTATTTATATATATATATACGTATTTAAATATACTCAAGCCAATCAGATCACGCTGTTTGACAAGCGTCTAATTTGCATATCTATTGCCTTACCTTGAGGTGCTTCCGGGGCTTAGCATCCCCGCGGCCCGGTCGTCGACCAGGCCTCCTGGCCATAAGCGAACGAACGTGGCCACACCCACCTTACTAACATGCCTATTAGACCGAGCAAAACGTCCCAATTGCGGTGTACTAAGTCTTCCGTGTGCTGGGTCGGCACATAATCCCTTCTTGCTCGGGAACACGGTATTGGGGGGGGGAGGAGGGAATTGTCAGGGAAAAGCGCCAAGCCATTACGATTATATAGCACTGGGAAGGGATCAGGATATGGATTTGGGATGGGACGGGGGGGGAAGGAATGGTGTCCACAACCACTTGGACGGTCGGGGATTGAACGCCGACCTGCATGAAGCGAGGCCGTCGCTCTACCGTCCAGCCCAAGTGGTTGGGCACGGAGGGGAAGAGGGGGGGGGGGGTAACAAGGTAGTTTTGAACATTCGGGTCGTTACTTAATAGTCAAGTTGGAATGATTAGGGCTCTGAAGACAAGGAAAAGCCATTAATACATATATGCGTATACCGGTATAGTGATTCATATGTATACTCATGTGTTATGTATGTACTCACCTAGTTGTGCTTCCGGGGGTTGAGCTTTGGCTCTTTGGCCCCCCTCTCAACTGTCAGTAAACTGGTGTACAGGTTCCTGAGAAAGTACTCACGTAATTGTGCTTGCGGGGATTGAGCTTTGGCTCTTTGGTCTCGCCTCTCAACGTACGTGTGTGTGTGTGTGTGTGTGTGTGTGTGTGTGTGTGTGTGTGTGTGTGTGTGTGTGTGGAGTTCCAGCTTCTGACCAATCCCCTTTAACCCCACTACCACCATCCCCCACTACGACCATCCCCCACTACCACCATCCCCCACTACCACCATCCCCCACTACCACCATCCTTCACTACCACCATCCCCCACTACCACCATCCCCCACTACCACCATCCCCCACTACCACCATCCCCCACTACCACCATCCCCCACTACCACCATCCCCCTATCTTATCCCTGGCTCGACTAACCAGTGTCATGTGTCATGTGGCAACATGGGTATGTGTGTCCTGCATATGGGCATGCGCGTGCCGACTTCTGCTACTGTGGTAAGGTCACTCGTGCTTGTACCCGCGTTCGAGGCTCCGACACTGTATAAACGTGGAGCAGTAACTGGGGGAGAAGCCCCGCTCCTGTGCCAGGTAAGTCCACTACGGGTTCGCCATAGCCCGTGCTACTTGGGAACTTGTTGTTCCGAGTAGCTGAATCTAATGGGGAAAGGCTGTTGCTTGAGCCTCTTGTTGTGTGGACTAAGAAGTGACGCCTGTCTCCTGTTTTTTTTTTCTTTTGTAGTTTGTTAAATAAAGGTTGATTGCTAACGCATTTTTTTTTTTTTTTTGCAACAACTTGGTCTGGACGGTAGAGCGATGGTCTCGCTTCATGCAGGTCTGCGTTCAATCCCCGACCGTCCATAAGTGCTTGGGTACCATTCCTTCCTCCACTGCCCTATCCCAAATCCTTATCCTGACCCCCACTTCCCAGTGCTATATAGTCGTAATGGCTTGGCGCTTTACCCCCTGATAGTTCCATTCCCATGTAGTTAGTAGAGTTTGCTGTAACAATAGAGGCTTCCTGCAGTACCACCCGTCAGAATGATCCATTTCGGGTCCTTAGTTTCCGGCCATCATCAAGCTACAAAAAACAGGGTCCAAAATCGATCCAACTGGCCAGAGGTTTCTTGCCTGGAACCTCTGTTCCTTTGGGGGGGGGGGGTGAATTTAAAAATAAGTTGATAGATAAACCGAGCCATCAGGTGTGAGTAAGCTTGCCCAACCGTCTCGCCCTGTCACGGAATCTAAATTTGGTCCAATTGGTTGTGAGCCGAGAGCGCTAGCTACTGCGCTAAAGGCCACAGTATCTGCATCAGATCGTTCACTAGGTCACTTGCCTAATACGTCGAATATTTGACGGAGTGGCAGACCGAGAGAACGGCCTGAACGTGACACACGGGAAGGGGAGCAGACAAGCAGGGGACAGACTGGCAGAGAACAGACAGCCAGGGAGCAGACAGCCAGGGAGCAGACAGCCAGGGAACAGACAGGTAGAGAGCAGACAAGCAGGGAGCAGACAAGCAGGGGAGCAAACAGACAGGGAGCACAGACAGGCAGGGGAGCAGACAAGCAGGAAGCAGACTAGCAGAGAGCAGACAAGCAGGGAACAGACAAGCAGGGGAGCAGACAGCACACTGCGACACGCCATAAATGGCTCCTCCTTCTCCACAGGTGAACTGATGGTGGATAAGGCAAAGGGGAACAGTAAAGGGGGGAGGGAGAGAGGGGGGGGGTGTAAGTGAGAGAAGGGTGAGAGAAAAGGTGAGAGAAGAGGGATTGTGACATAGTGTAGCAGAGAACATGCCCTGAAAGTCACAGATAAAAATATTCTTTGGTCTAGCCATTTTATTCTGCAACAGAAGCCATAAGTAGTATTACCTCAGGAGTACCATACAGGGAGGAAACAGAGGGAAGAGAGGAGAATATCTTATTCTTACCTTCTTCTCGTCTCTCGCCTCACTCTTTCGTTATTTATTTGCCTGTGCCTGTCTCTTTTCTCTCCTTACGGGTTATTCATGCCCGTGCCACCTCTGGGGGTGGCTTAATCTTGCTAATGGTCCACGACGGACTGAAACGTCCTCGTTTCAACCATCTTCTGGTGTGTGTGGTTCAGTCATTACTATAACAGAAAGAGTAAGTTGAGTCTGTAGCACGGGAGACATCTCCCGTCACGCAGGGTGCAGTTGCGCCTCCACAGATCTCCAGTATCATCTATTGATACTGGAAATGGCTCAAAAGGGCCACCACTTACGGGCTATTCATACCCGTGTCACCTTTTGGGTGGCTTAATCTTCTCTCTCTCTCTCTCGAGTCTGTAGCAATACATCCTGACTGTTAATCATGGTAGACTTCAACCTTGACACAATAGACTGAAAGAACAAAAAACTTCGTTGTATCCCAAATAATATAAAATACACTGAATTCCTTATAAATAAAATACACTATTGATTCCAGTCCACTCCTGGAATCCACAATCCTGCATATTCTTGGATGGTTATCTTGAGGTTATCTTGAGATGATTTCGGGGCTTTAGTGTCCCCGCGGCCCGGTCCTCGACCAGGCCTCCACTCCCACGAAGCAGCCCGTGACAGCTGACTAACACCCAGGTACCTACTTTACTACTAGGTAACAGGGGCATAGGGTGAAAGAAACTCAGCCCATTGTTTCTCGCCGGCGCCTGGGATCGAACCCAGGACCACAGGATCACAAGTCCAGCGTGATGTCCGCTCGGCCGACTGGCTCCCTAAAATTTCAGCCTAAAATTTCCTTAGAAATTTAGGGAAGGATTCATTCAAGATTTAATATTACCATATTTATCACACTAATCTTAAGTTATGAACCTTGAGCACGAAGTTATCATCAAGTCAAATACAAGACAAAGTTGGAGAAGGTTTAGACTTGGGACACTGGTCCTGGAACTAAGAGTTTGGAATTGTGAGAAAAATCTGCATGAAGTAAACCTCACGTCGCTGGAAGTCAAAAAGAGTTATGTAGGTGATATGATTACTACATACAAAATTCTCAGGGGGAATTGGTTGGGTAGATAAAGACAGACTATTACCATGAGTTATGATCGCACAAGGGAACACAGGTGAAAGCTGAGTACACAAATGGGCAACAGAGAAATTTAAAAATTTGTTCAGCTTCATAGTAGATAACGAATGGAAGGCATTAAGATGGAAGATGGTGGAAGCAGACTCCATATTCAGTTTCAAATGTAGATATAATAGAGGTCGCCACAGAGAGCTGTACCACCAGTTAGTTGCCCGTTGCGAGGCGTAGCCATAGAGCTGAAGCTCAACTGTACTCAAATGTGCTATCTGGGAGGGGGGGAAGCACATTAAAGTGAGTATAATTGAGTACACACACACACTGTTGATTGACGGTTGAGAGGCGAGACCAAAGAGCCAGAGCTCAACCCCCGCAAGCACAACTAGGTGAGTACAACTAGGTGAGTACTAGGGGGCCTGGTAGCCTGGTGGATAGCGCACAGTACTCGTATTTCTGTGGCGCGGGTTCGATTCCCGCACCAGGCAGAAACAAATGGGCAAAATTTCTTTCACCCTGAATGCCCCTGTTACCTAGCAGTAAATAGGTACCTGGGAGTTAGTCAACTGTCACGGGCTGCTTCCTGGGGGTGTGTATGTGTGTATGGTGTAGAAAAAAGTAGTTAGTAAACAGTTAATTGACAGTTGAAAGGCGGGCCGAAAGAGCAAAGCTCAACCCCCGCAAATACAACTAGGTGAATACACACACACACACACACACACACACACACACACACACACACACACACACAGTTTATTCATGAATTAATGGGCCTGAGCTAAGAAAAAGATTGAGGGGGAACTGAACCTCAATGCACTGGAGGAGTAGAAGAGTAGACCTGATAACAACCTACAAAATAATAAGAGAGATGGACAAAGTAGATAAAGAAGCAGTGTTCAAATTAACAAAACAGTAGAACAAAAGATATAATTGGAAACTGGAACACAGTTGAGTCACAGAGATGACAAAAGAAAGTTTTCAGAGATGACAAAAGAAAGTTTTTCACCTTAAGAGTCATAAACAAGTAGTAAGGACTAAATGAAGCAGTTGGTGAAGCCAGTTCGATACACATATCCTCGCCTCGTAGCCTGGTGGATAGCGCGCAGGACTCGTAATTCTGTGGCGCGGGTTCGATTCCCACACGAAGCAGAAACAAATGGGCAAAGTTTCTTTCACCCTAAACGTAAATATGATAAGAAAAGCGGGTGAAAACAAATCACTATATTGATAACCAGACCACACACTAGAAGGTGAAGGGACGACGACGTTTCGGTCCGTCCTGGACCATTCTCAATCGACTTGAGAATGGTCCAGGACGGACCGAAACGTTGTCGTCCCTTCACCTTCTAGTGTGTGGTCTGGTCAACTTGCTTTAGCCACGTTATTGTGACTCATCCCCTGTGCTATATTGAATTAATGATAAAGAGCAAAGGCGGGGCCCAAGAGCAGATACTCGACCCTCCAAGCACAACTAGGCGAGGTACACACACACAGCCCTCTTGAGGTTATCTTGAGATGATTTCGGGGCTTTAGTGTCCCCGCGGCCCGGTCCTCGACCAGGCCTCCACCCCTTAGGAAGCAGCCCGTGACAGCTGACTAACACCCAGGTCCCTATTTTACTGCTATGTAACAGGGGCATAGGATGAAAGAAACTCTGCCCATTGTTTCTCGCCGGCGCCTGGGATCGAACCCAGGACCACAGGATCACACCGCGGGGACACTAAAGCCCCGAAATCATCTCAAGATAACCTCAAGATACTCTCACAAACCCAATGTA
The DNA here is from genome assembly GCF_040958095.1 of Procambarus clarkii. Lineage (NCBI taxonomy): Eukaryota > Metazoa > Arthropoda > Malacostraca > Decapoda > Cambaridae > Procambarus > Procambarus clarkii. The sequence goes on along the minus strand of NC_091218.1, from coordinate 22,591,723 downwards.
CCTTCTTGTAAATAAACCCAACCACTTGGGCTGGACGGTAGTGCGACGGTCTCGCTTCATGCAGGTCGGCGTTCAATCCCCGACCCTCCAAGTGGTTGGGGCACCATTCCTTACCCACCGTCCCATCCCAAATCCTTATCCTGACCCTATCCCAGTGCTATATAGTCGTAATGGCTTTGCGTTTTCTCCTGATAATTCTATTTTCTTCTTGTAAATAAACAAATGAATAAATGAATAATAGTGGCGGAAACGGTAATCGGGTTGAGAACAATGGAATGCCTGGAGGAGGAGGAGGGAGAAGGAGGAGAAAGCACCAAGCCATTACGACTATATAGCACTGGGAAGGGGTCAGGATAAAGATTTGGGATGGGACGGGGCCTAACCACTTGGACGGTCGGGGATTGAACGCCGACCTGCAAGAAGCGAGCCCGGAGAGGAAAATTTTGTAACGAAAAGGCGGCATGGGGATTTAAAAACTGTAAATCGTGTCTGACAAATCCGATTGAGTTCTATAACAAAGTTACTAAATTACAACAATAAAAAATAAAAAAAAACTGTCGAAAGCCTTTAGCATTGTTTCCCCTTGAAAGTCTGGTGCACAAGAAGAAGAAACAAACAAACAGGAATAACTACAAGACCACTGAAGTATCAAAACGTGAAAAACGGCTGAAGTGAGCTAACAAATGGTTGGTAGAATTCAATCCCAATAAGTGTAAGGTAATGGAAATGGGAATGTGAGAAAGAAAACAGGTATAGATCTCCACCTACGAGACCAGTAGGCGGAGAATGAAGGTCTCATCTCCCCCTACTAATCACACACGTTTGAAGACTCTCTAAAAATACTAAGCCCAGAGGAGCGAGACAGCCAGCAGAGCGAGAGAGAGAGAGCGAGCCAGGAACGCATACATCAAAGAGAGATCATGACACTAGATAAAGTGAGGGGGGTCCGGCCTAGACGGCTCCACAGCCACAACAGAAGGAAAAATAACCGTAGAGGAACAGTTGATGCGAGAAAGATAAAGGAGAAAACACTTTCACAGAGAATGAAAAGGAAGTATGTGAGGAACTCTTAGATCGGTTCCAAGATGTCTTCGCGACGGGGCAATAGCAGCCACCTACCTGAAGTCAGCGTACAGACTCACAAACCATTAGGCCCTTTGCAATTTTCTATTTTCTTATTCAATCTAATAGTATACTTCTTACATTCTCACTATTTACCTCACATTCTTACGACCTAAGAGCCGAAGCTCAACCCCCCCTCAAGCACAACTAAGTGAGTACTACTCTATTTTTTTAGCAGTTTGGGTTTGCGTGTCTAATTCTCATCCACGTTATTGTGTCTTGCTGTAAACACAAGACAAGAACAGAAGGCCTTTTGGGCCTTACCAGGCTACTCTTATATATATATATATATATATATATATATATATATATATATATATATATATATATATATATATATATATATATCCACCCAAATAATCCATATATTCATTACTAAAGTCAAACCACTTACGGGCTATTCATGCCCGTGCCATCTCTTCAGTGGCTTAATCTTTATCAATCACCACAGTCAAAGGCCTTGTTTTGACCACTGACAAAAGCATGCAAAGAGTATCACTGGAAACAGGGCAATGCTGATGTAATTTATATTAATCCTGACAAGTGTATTCAAGTTCCTTAAACTTTGCCAGACATATCTACTTGAGAGTGAGGAAATACAACTTAAGACTAAGTGGTGTGTATAGCAAGAGCACAAGGGTAGACTAACAAATAGTCAGTAAGAATACCTCCAACTTAATACTTACGAAGGCTATACTGCCACGAAGCCTTGCTGACTAGTGTGTTATATTCTGCTAAAATCTGAGCAATGTTATATTCTGCTGAAATCTGAGCTTTGTTATATCCTGCTCAAATCTGAGCTATATTAAATCCTGCTGAAATCTGAGCTATGTTAAATCCTGCTGAAATCTGAGCTATGTTATATCCTGCTGAAATCTGAGCTATTTTAAATCATGCTGAAATCTGAGATATGTTAAATCCTGCTGAAATCCGAGCTATGTTAAAGTAATCCTCTGGTCAAAGGTGATTTTGATCCATGCCAGTCTTTGATTTTTTTTTAAGTCAAATGCTGATGTTGTTTAAAGTTCTTTAACTTTATGGGAAAATTAATTTATTAGTTATCTTTAAAATTGTAAAATCGTATTGATTTTCTGCTCTAAATTAAGTAGTTTGTCTCCAATATTTTATAATAACTCGCTTAATACTAGTAAATTGTAAACTAATATTTGTTTCAGCTTAGTCAATTTAGCCATTTTTTATAAAAAAATTTTTATTTTATTTTAACTGTTGCCAATACTTTTACAATATAGTGTTTTACTAATAAATATCGACATTTAAATAAATACATTTTGTCAATAAGGTAACCAATTCAATTATAGGATAGACGTATTAGACGTCAAATGATATTAGTTTGGGTTTCATACCTGTTGTTCCAGCCAGAATTGTAAGGATGTAATGGTATATGCAGACCATAGCCCCTTCCCCCTTTCCCCTTCCCTTTCCCCTTCCCCTTACCCCTTCCCCCTTCCTCTTCCCATCCCACCGCTGCCACCATTGTAATAATCCCTTTACCTACTCCCTCTACTCTACCTTTTCCCTTCACTCAATACGAATACGCCTATTACAAGAACTTGTTCAAGTTGTTACGCTTATAGATTCAGGTTCTGTTGCAGGGGTAGGAGGGAGCTAGAGACTGTCTGTTGCAGGGGGTAGGAGGAGCCAGAGACTGTCTGTTGCAGGGGGTAGGAGGAGCCAGACTGTCTGTTGCAGATGTAGGAGCCAGAGACTGTCTGTTGCAGGGGTAGGAGAGAGAGTCAGAGAAGAACTGCTGCAGTAGCGAGAGCGAGCGAGCGAGCGAGCGAGAGAGAGAGAGAGAGAGAGAGAGCTGGGCATGACAGGTCATCTGGAACGAGCGGCCTGGATTGCTTGCCTGGAACCCACCGCCCCTACCAGCAAGCACCGGCTGCCTGAGGTGGTGTGGAGCACACCCACACCACTATCCCCCTGGAGACCTCACACACCACTATCCCCCTGGAGACCACACACACCACTATCCCCTGGAGACCTCACACACCACTATCCCCCTGGAGACCTCACACACCACTATCCCCCTGGAGACCTCACACACCACTATCCCCCTGGAGACCTCACACACCACTATCCCCCTGGAGACCACACACACCCACACCACTATCCACTGGAGACCACACACACCACTATCCCCCTGGAGACCTCACACACCCACACCTCTATCCCCCTGGAGTCCACCCACACCACTATCCACTAAAGACCACACACACCCACACCACTATCCTCTGGAGACCTCACACCCACACCACTATCCACTAAAGACCACACACACCCACACCACTATCCTCTGGAGACCTCACACCCACACCACTATCCACTAAAGACCACACACACCCACACCACTATCCTCTGGAGACCTCACACCCACACCACTATCCACTAAAGACCACACACACCCACACCACTATCCACTAAAGACCAGTTATGAAATCAGAAAAAAAGGGACTTTGATCCCTAAGTCCTGTAAGAGACTGGTTGATTGGTTGATTGTAGACAGTAACATAAATATGATCCGAGCAAATGTGTATTAAATGTGTATAAAAGGACCATGTTTATTATTAAATTAGTATTTTTATATAATAATATATAATAATACAGTGTGTATAACAGCGCCATGAATCAAAAGCACAGCGAACTTTGACTTGGGTAAAAAAAAGGAAGTTCTGGAATTTGAGTTTGGAATTTGAACTGAGGTTCAGGAGTTTATAGGGGGGGGGGGGAGTGAGAGGCTGAACCTCACGTCTACAGCAACTGTTGGCGGGGTTCTTGAACCTCCGTGTTGGGATCACCGGTGCGGGACCGAACCGCAATGGTTCGAGGGGTGGGGGGGGGGGGGGGTACGGAGCATGGGGGTGAGGGAGGGCACGGAGCATGTGAGAGAGGGAAGGCACGGAGCATGGGTAGGACTAAGGGTGATAAGGGCAGTGGCCACAGGTGTGTGCGTGTCCATAGGCTGGTCCTGGGTAGTGACCGTGCCCTGGGGCGCTGGGCACGGACGCAGTCAAGGACACGGGCGAGGGCATGAACTCCTGTCCCCTCCTCGGCTTCCAGAGAGCACAGGAAAGATGAAATAATAAATATTTAGTAAAGAACTTTATATATATATGTAAGCGAATGTCTTGTTCGAAGCTACGGGATCACCATAGACCGTGCTACTTAGAACTTTTTGTTCCAGGTAGCGAATCTTAAACAACAACAACAACAGTCTTGTTCGGTGATGCGGTTTCAGAAACCTGAGAACTTAGAAACCCTAACCTAACCTACCACAGCTCCGATACCCATTTGTCCCCAGGAAGCATCAATATTGTGTGCTTTTAATTACCACAAACCACCGAAATTTGTACGTTGGGGGGTTGAATACAGACCGTTGAGGTGGAAGGTGGAATGTACGAACCAAAATTGGAATATAAAAGAATGGAAAGACGGTGCCCGTTTGGGAGTAGGGAAGGTTAAGACGAGGCCCTACCGTTCCTTATTAAGGCTACTGAATAGCCCAGTCAGTAGAGCTTCGGCGCACACGCATGTAGGTCCGTGATTGATACCTGGTTGATACCTGGTTGATGGGGTTCTGGGAGTTCTTCTACTCCCCGAAGCCCGGCCCGAGATTGATACCTGGTTGATACCTGGTTGATGGGGTTCTGGGAGTTCTTATACTCCCCGAAGCCCGGCCCGAGATCGATACCTGGTTGATACCTGGTTGATGGGGTTCTGGGAGTTCTTCTACTCCCCCAAGCCCGGCCCGAGATTGATACCTGGTTGATACCTGGTTGATGGGGTTCTGGGAGTTCTTCTACTCCCCAAAGCCCGGCCCGAGGCCAGATTCGAGTCTCCTAGAACCCAAGGGAATGGAAGGTAGGCGAGGTCTTTTTTTTTTTAAGAGCCACGAGGGATGGGGAGACTTTTGGGATCTGGGGGATAGGGCTATCCCCAACACCTACCCCCCCTCTCCCCTCCCACAGGGGAATGAGGGTGTGTTGCGTTTGGGGGCTTGGCGGAGGATGGCCCACTATCACTCTTCAAGGTTAATGTTAGCTGGACTTGGAGCGCTGGTGGCGGCCCAACACGAGGTGGTCCGGGTGGTGGTGTGGTGGTGGTAGGGGGGGGGGGTGGTGGTGGTGGTGTTGGTGGTGCGGGTGGTGGTGAAGGTGGTGGTGGTGGTGGTGGTGGTGGTGGGGGTGGTAGTGGTGGTGGTGGGGGTGGTAGTGGTGTTGGTGGTGGTGGTGGTGTCAGTAGTGGTGGTGGTGGTGGTGGCAGTAGTGGTAGTGGTGGTGGTGTCAGTAGTGGTAGTGGTGGTGGTGGCAGTAGTGGTGGTGGTGATGGTGTCAGTAGTGGTGGTGGTGGCAGTAGTGGTGGTGGTGGTGGTGGTGGGGGTGGTAGTGGTGTTGGTGGTGGTGGTGGTGGTGGTGGTGTCAGTAGTGGTAGTGGTGGTGGTGTCAGTAGTGGTAGTGGTGGTGGTGTCAGTAGTGGTGGTGGTGGCAGTAGTGGTGGTGGTGGTGGTGTCAGTAGTGGTGGTGGTGGCAGTAGTGGTGGTGGTGGTGGTGTCAGTAGTGGTAGTGGTGGTGGTGTCAGTAGTGGTGGTGGTGGCAGTAGTGGTGGTGGTGGTGGTGTCAGTAGTGGTGGTGGTGGCAGTAGTGGTGGTGGTGGTGGTGTCAGTAGTGGTGGTGGTGGCAGTAGTGTTGGTGGTGGTGGTAGTGGTGGTGGTGTCAGTAGTGGTGGTGGTGGCAGTAGTGGTGGTGGTGGTGGTGTCAGTAGTGGTAGTGGTGGTGGTGGCAAGGGTGGTAGTACAAATAAAGTATATATAAACTGTGATTACAAATTATACATACAGTGTTCACACAAAATATACATACAATGATGCAGACAAAATATATGGTGATACATAAAATGTATATACACAGAGATAAACACAAAAGTATACCTTCAGTGTTTCATTAGAGCTGCATTATATGGGTCAATAATCCCCTATTATAATATCTTATTATAATAGAGGATTATTAATATTATAATATCTTATTATAATAGAGGATTATTAATATTATAATATATTATTATAATAATGCAGCTCCTATAAAATAAGAGCTGCATTATATGGGTCACTACTCCCCTATTATTATCCATGTATGGGCCAATAGGCCCATACATGGATAATAATAGCATAAGATAATAGATATTAACAATGAATTAGTGAGACAAATGTGTATCAATGATCCTATTCAAATCACCTTATAACTGATCAATCAAAAATGTATCTAAATTATATAAACCACTGCTAATGCTCAAATTACAAGATTTTGTAATGTGTATTAAAGCAGATTTAATTATGTTCCTATTGAAAGTACTTTTACACTCTTTTTTACACTACAGGAAAAAAATACATCAACTAACTCAACTGTAATAGTCTCCCTCACTAGCTGGACTATAATAGCCTCCTCCGATCTGATCTAGCTGACCAATCATAGGGCGCCACGTAGCGGCGAAAGGTCACGTTATGCAAAGATGGAAGTGCAAGAAGCGTGCCACAATAGCACAATTGTTTGTAAACATTGATGACGAAACACGCGGTGATTGGCTCCCCTCGCTGGACAACTGCCAACCCCACTCACTAGGGGTAGGGAGTCTGGGCTTTCGTGCCACAACGCACGAAATACGGGGTGTTAATCTAACGTGCGAAACCCAAGCCACTTAATCCAACTTGCCGGTGGATAGACAATGTGGATATTTGTGGGCCGAAACGTCGTCGCAGCCCCGTTATTGTGATTCGTCGTCTTGCATGGGGTTTCTACTTCTCATAGTACCTTGTAATTTGTACGTTTGGGTCTCCATAGCGTACAAAAGGAGACGGGTTGAGAATCCTTACGATTAGTACATCGTAATTTGACGTATAAATCCCCCCTCCCCCCCCTAAGACCAACAAAACTGATGTACTGAAAAATCTTTCATAGCGGTTCGCAAAGTTGACGCGATGATCCGTTTTCTATTTAGGGGAGGGGGGTCTTCGGTTTGGTTTGGTTCGGGCAATTTAATAGCTTAGTTTAGTGATGTTTACGCTCGAGAGAACGTTCAAAATGGGATGTTGTGTAATTATGCAATTGTTTCTGTACCAAACAAGATATTGTTTGTTGAATACTTAAAACCCAGCGTATATGTTTGTAATTGTTTAGTTGTGTTTGAACTGTGATTAACTTGTGTTTGATTTTATTGATTTGTGTTTCTGCTTTGGCCCTGGTGCTAGGCTTTATGTTCTGTGTCAGAGGTGTCTTGAAGCCAGAAAGGCAAGGAAACTATCAGGGGAAAGCTCCATCCTGACGACTATATATCACTGGGAAGGTTTCAGGATAAGGATTTGGGGTGGGACGGGGGGAAGGAATGGTGCCCAACCACTTGGACAGTCGGGGATTGAACGCCGACCTGCATGAAGGGAGACCGTCGCTTTACCGTCCACCCCAAGTGGTTAGAGTATGGAAACTATTTTCCTATTTTATTGTGTGGATGCATATAGTGAAGATCTTTCCCTGGTGGTAGCAGAGGTAACCACTGCGCCCCGAGTACGATCACTCGGGTATGCACCTTGAAAGGCAGTTAATAAGTTGTTGTTTAAGATTCGCTACCTGGAACAAAAGGTTCCAAGCAGCACGGGCTATGGTGAGCCCGCAGTCAAGAAAAGGCAGTTAAGCATATAACACACTGAAAATAATATCCCCCACATATATTTATTTACACTTTTACATAGATATACGTTATAACACGCGCGGGACACTCTTGGCTGAAAGGGTGAAAGATAAGATGAGCAATTAGCGGGAGAAAGTCATTTCGAGTCGAGGCTCCAGGAGGGTCAAAAATAATCCAAGACAGGAGTGAGTGACCACCCTCATGATAACTGTGGAGCCCTACAAGATAACCTTAGTGGTTTCTAAAGTACCACCGAGTGCCCATCTGCCCATCAGGTGAAGCAGAAGTGGTGTAGGAGAGGCAGAAGTAAAAAAAAAAAAGTATTTGGAACAACGCCATTGACTGAGGGACGCAGGAAAGGAAGGAACTATCAGGAGAAACCACCAATTTCCCACCAAACACACACCGAAACTACGACGTTGGTACAACGTTCGAACAAGTTTTAACACCTCCTAACCAGTTATACCAACCAATATAGCACGTTGTAACAACGTTCTAATACGTCATAAACACGTTAAGCCAAGATATAACAATTTTATTTCAAGTTGTAACAAGCGGAAAATAGAGACAGTTTCAGTTTGTGTTTCCAGGGATAAGCCATTACGACTTATCTTCCCCTTCCAAGCGCTATATAGCGCTTGGAAGGGGTCAGGATAAGGATTCAGGTGAGGCTTGAGAGATAAAAAAATGGGATGGTGATCCTAGAAATGGGACAGAGCAATGGGAGGGGAGGAAATGTGGAATGGAAGATGGGTGTAGGAAGCAGTGGCCGACCACAAGGGTTATCTTGAGGTTATCTTGAGATGATTTCGGGGCTTTAGTGTCCCCGCGGCCCGGTCCTCGACCAGGGTAGATAACCTCCTGACACCGGGAATATCAGTGGAAGTGGGGATTACTGAGTGTATTTAGAGGAGATAAGGATGAGGAGATAAGAATGAGGAGATAAGAGAGGGAATGGAAGGACTCTTGACAATAAAGAGCAAGAGTGGCAAATGGACTGATCTTAAAGGTCCCGGTAATCATAGTGGTGCTTGGAGGAGATGGGCCTCAGCTCCTGGACCTGGCTCAGTCGCCGGAATCTGTTGCAGATTAGACCCGTTTGCTGCTTATAATGTTGGGCATACTTGTGAGACACAATATATGGAGTTAGATGCATATTAAATACTTAATGTGTAGGAAAGTGAGAGCTACCAGAGTACTAGAAGAGTATATATATATATATATATATATATATATATATATATATATATATATATATATATATATATATATATAGCCACCCCACAGAATGCAACCCAACAACAGTTACTTAACTCTTGGGTACCTATTTGCTGCTAGGTGAACAGAGGCATTAGGTGAATGGAAACGTGCCCAGCTATTTCTGTCCCAAATGGGATCCGCGATTGTGAGTCAAGAACTGCTGAACTACAGAGCAGTATTCATTCATATGTACTCAATCGTATATGTCTATGGTGAGAAAATATGGTGTTCAACGCAACTGTGATGACTTTCATGTTCTTGGCGTGTTACGTTTTCAGGCCAATGGGGAGAAGGTAGTATTAAGGCGAGCTATGATTGGTTGGGAGGTGAAATGTCAACCAATCAGCGAAGAGGTTGATGACGTAATGGCGACCGCTTTTAAAATGTATAGGTGATTTGAAAGTGGCACCCATGGAGGCACCATGGTGGCCCCCATGGTGCTCCAACACCCACCTAACCCCCCCCCCCAACCTAACCCACCTAACTACCCCCTTAACCCAACCCACCAATCAAAGACTCGCCATTTCATAGAGCAACCAACCTATCCATTCCTAAACCCATCCACCGGACCAGTCCTTATAATCCCACCAAGCCTCAACCTCACGTCTAGCCAACCCACCAACCTCTTAGGACCTATCCCCCTCTAGCCCACCCAAGCACACATCACAAACTAAAGTGGTGGTAGAGCAACCAGCAACCACTCCATCTACCACCATCGCCAAGGCTTGGGTTGGTGATTGTAGCGGATGGTTGACTTGAGTTGGGGAAATTTTGTTCGCCTAACACCAAGGTGAGATGGTGGTGGTGATGGTGGTAGTGGTGGTGAAGCAACCCACCACCACCACCACCACCACCAAGGTCCTTTGGTGGTCTGGGTGTGGACGAGGCCGTGTGCGTGTGTGGGGTAGAAGTGGTTGTGCTCATGCACTGCCCTGGGCGTCGTTTGAACACCCACCCACGCACGCACACACACACGCACACGCTCTAGCTCACACACACACACACACACACACACACACACACACACACACACACACACACACACACACACACACACACACACACACCCACACCCACACACACCCACACACCCACACACCATTTCACCTTCGCTGGTGGTTGTGCGGACAGCACGCTGGATACGTAGTTCTGTGGTCCGGGGTTCGAACCCCGGACCACAGGACTACGTATCCAGCGTGCTATCCACTCAGCCACCAGCAGCGCCCTCATGGTATGTGTGTGTGTGTGTGTGTGTGTGTGTGTGTGTACTCACCTAGTTGTGCTTGCGGGGGTTGAGCTCTGGCTCTTTGGTCCCGCCTCTCAACTGTCAATCAACTGGTGTACAGATTCCTGAGCCTATTGGGCTCTATCATATCTACATTTGAAACTGTGTATGGAGTCAGCCTCCACCACATCACTTCCTAATGCATTCCATTTGCTAACTACTCTGACACTGAAAAAGTTCTTTCTAACGTCTCTGTGGCTCATTTGGGTACTCAGCTTCCACCTGTGTCCCCTTGTTCGCGTCCCACCAGTGTTGAAAAGTTCATCCTTGTTTACCCGGATGTGTGTGTGTGTGCGTGTGTGTGTGTGTGTGTGTGTGGAGCCTATACTCCTGTTTAGATAGTACCTATGGTGACTATGAAGAGCATCGTACATATATATTGTCGTAAAAGACAATTAGAAACTAAAAATCGAAATATTGAATTTTTGGACAAACCGTAAAAGTTGTAATAATGTTTCAAAGAAACCTTAACCTAACCTAACCTAACCTAACCTAACCTAACCTAACCTAACCTTCTAGGAACATTTAGGCTTGATTTTTTAGCTTTTATTTTTATTCGGACCCTTATAAAAGTGAACAGTACGAAATTCTACTATGTAACTTTCCATTACGTCTGTGTATGTACGACAGTTCACTTAGTTACAAAATGGACTATGTAATGGGTTGGTGTGCATGCGCGCGTGTACTCACCTAAAAGTACTGCTAGGGTTCGAGTATTATGTTGTATTGACCCATTAATGAGGTATATTCTATATTAAACCTTAAGTTCATTTGTTTTCCTATCTATGTCTCCGTGCATCAGTATGCCTCCCAGGGGCGTCCTGGGAAGTCACTTATGTCTTCATAATCACGTCTTCAGTGTTGCTGCTACTTTTCTGTCTTTCTTATTCTCACTTAAATGACTACGACAGAACTGTTTTGGCCTTAAGGCCTTCGTGTCATATTGCCCTCAGTGTTGACCGGGTCAAGTAGCCCTCAGTTGTAGCCCTCAGTGTTGACCGTGTCAAGTAGCCCTCAGTGTTGATCAGGTCAAGTAGCCCTCAGTTGTAGCCCTCAGTGTTGACCGGGTCAAGTAGCACTCAGTGTTGACCGGGTCAAGTAGCCCTCAGTGTTGACCGGGTCAAGTAGCCCTCAGTGTTGACCGGGTCAAGTCGTGCTAGTGAACATTATCTCCTCGACCTCTCGTGTTCACTCATGTTCAGTGTGAAATGTGAACAATTATGCGAATCTATAGTTATTTATAACGACCTGATTAGAGGGGCCAAGATGGACCAAAACCTTCTCAATTTCATTTCATATGTTTAGAGTTGGATTATATATTTTTAAGATACATTTTTGAGCAATCTCTGCATAAAGTTAATTTGATAATAGGCCACAAAACGCTGGTTTTGGCGAGACTCGCTCTTAAAGTTAGTTTTTACGTAGACATGAGTAGATGACCGATGAACAGAAGAGTCAGAATGTCTGGTTAAAAGTGTTCTACTCCTCCGTATGAAAGTAGAGGTCTTCCGTATGAGAGTAGAAGTCAATCATGCCACTGAGAAGACTACCATACTGCTGCTTATTGTAGATTCAGCTACTCGGAACAAAATGTTCCAAGCAGCACGGGCTATGGTGAGCCCCCGTCGTACAGTCATACGGGACACCCAATGATGCTTGTTTGGTAGTCTGGGTTCGTTCCTGTTTGTCATATGATACTTGCTACGTTGGGGTAGCTCTCTCTCTCTCTCTCTCTCTCTCTCTCTCTCTCTCTCTCTCTCTCTCTCTCTCTCTCTCTCTCTCTCTCTCTCTCTCTCTCTCTCCTCCTCTCTCCTCTCTCTCTCTCTCTCTCTCTCTCTCTCTCTCTCTCTCTCTCTCTCTCTCCTCCTCTCTCCTCTCTCCTCTCTCTCTCTCTCTCTCTCTCTCTCTCTCTCTCTCTCTCTCTCTCTCTCTCTCTCTCTCTCTCTCTCTCTCTCTCTCTCTCTCTCTCTCTCTCTCTGTTATTTCCTCGCAATGACATATTTGTCATCAAATAAATTCCTTGAATTGTGTATTTTAGCTTGTATTTTCACGCCATTAGCCACCTGGGCGTGAATATAACTTACACATATACCACCTACATGTGGCACTGACGTACGAGCTCAGTGTCACATATTTCTACTACATATCGCACATCTGGTGTGGGCCTCCAGGGCAGCAGATATTTCTGAAATCTTTTTTCTCTCTATTTCTCGTATTTACTCAGTTGCTGCAAACACAGAATTTGATTTTTTTAGTTACTAGTAATTTCTATGTATTTTTCTTGCCTGTCTGGTGGTGGTGCAATGCCCTTGGGTCTGGGTTGCAATATATGCAACTATATCAATCATTTTCCTCTCAGTGTGTGTATGTGCAACTGCTGGATAGGTTTTACACAATTGGTTACATGAATAATGATTAATAATATGTATTCGTATATGTAATTTTATTTTCTGTTTCCTCTCTCTCTCTCTCTCTCTCTCTCTCTCTCTCTCTCTCTCTCTCTCTCTCTCTCTCTCTCTCTCTCTCTTTGACATCTGTTTCTTTATTAGGCTTTTGTTTGCTTTTCCTTCTCAATCTGTCTCTTCCTCATCCTAGCTTGTTTTTTTTTTTTTCGTCTCCTTATTTTGTTCTCTGCATTCATTGTTTCGTGGTAATTATATTATTCTCTTGATCTTTCGCTTCGTTAGTTCATTCTAAACCCTCTTCTTTCATCTCTATCTCTGGTGATGCTTAAATCACTGGTGATGCTTAAATCACTGGTGATGCTTCCAATCACTGGTGATGCTTAAATCACTGGTGATGCTTCCAATCACTGGTGATGCTTAAATCACTGGTGATGCTGCCAATCACTGGTGATGCTTCCAATCACTGGTGATGCTTCCAATCACTGGTGATGCTTCCAATCACTGGTGATGCTTCCAATCACTGGCCATTGTTTGGGTCGTTATTTCTATGTGGTTATAGTTCTATTGAAACCTTCTTTCTGAGTAGTTCTTGAGTTTTCCACTATTAAATGAGGTTTGTTTTCCATGGTAATTTTTCCCACTCTTGTTCTTTTCTGGTGAACATTGTGGTCAAATGACTCGGTGATTTTAGAGTTTTGACTGTGTACAAACGCCTTCTTCTGTTCCTCATTAGCTAGCACAGGTGCATTGTCACCTGGTTGTAATTTTTAAACCCCCTTCGTTAAGGCTGTGTGTGTGTGTGTGTGTGTGTGTACTCACCTAGTTGTGCTTGCGGGGGTTGAGCTCTAGCTCTTTGGTCCCGCCTCTCAACCGTCAATCAACAGGCGTACAGGTTCCTGAGCCTACTGGGCTGTGTGTGTGTGTGTGTGTGTGTGTGTGTGTGTGTGTGTGTGTGTGTGTGTGTGTGTGTGTGTGTGTGTGTGTGTGGTTGGCCAAGCAGCAGGAGGGTTGGTAAATTATTAGTGTAGCATCTTGTGTGGGCTGTGTCCAGGTCGGGCGTGGTTATGATGCGCGGGGCTGTGTTGCATCTCAAAGAGCCAGCATCTTTCCTCCTCTCATCCGGAACTGACTGATGCTGAAGAGTTCTTTTCTCTCTTGACTAAGATCGTTTGTGATTTTTTTTTTTTTTGCACTAAAAATTTATTTATCTTCTGTCTTAATTTGATGGTTATTTATACCACTTGGGGTGGACGGTAGAGCTACGCGTCTCGCTTTATGCAGGTCAGCGTTCAATCCCCGACCGTCCAGCAAGTGGTTGGGTATCATCCCTTTCTTTCTCGTTCCATCCCAAATCCTTATCCTGATCCCTTCCAAGTGCTATATAGTGGTAATGGCTTGGCGCTTTCCCCCACATAATTCTATTCTATTCCATGTGTCTAATCGTTGTGATTTCCTCCAATGAGTTGCATATTGCGGTTGATAACCAAAAAACCAACCCCACACACACATGAAATGAACATGTCGACGTTTTGGTCCATCCTGGATCCTTTCCAAGCCACATATGACATGAGTGTGTCGACGTTTTGGTCCATCCTGGATCCTTTCCAAGCCACATATGACATGAGTGTGTCGACGTTTTGGTCCATCCTGGATCCTTTCCAAGCCACATATGACATGAGTGTGTCGACGTTTTGGTCCATCCTGGATCCTTTCCAAGCCACATATGACATGAGTGTGTCGACGTTTTGGTCCATCCTGGATCCTTTCCAAGCCACATATGACATGAGTGTGTCGACGTTTTGGTCCATCCTGGATCCTTTCCAAGCCACATATGACATGAGTGTGTCGACGTTTTGGTCCATCCTGGATCCTTTCCTAGCCACATATGACATAAGTGTGTCGACGTTTTGGTCCATCCTGGATCCTTTCCAAGCCACATATGACATGAGTGTGTCGACGTTTCGTTCCATTCTGGATCCTTATCATCTCAGGACTCGATAAGGGTTCAAGGCGGACCAAAACCCCATCATTTTTATTTCGGTCCATGTATGGGGTTGGGTTATTTTGTTTACATCTACCCTTTCATGCAATCCCTTCTCGTGTGTCTACTCTCGTTCCCTTCCTCTTTTGCACTCAACTACATAGGCCTATGTACGTAATCGAAGACCAGGATGTGGTGATCGTATAGCGTCTATAGCTGCTATGTTTAGCGTCTATAGCTGCTATGTTTAGCGTTCATAGCTGCTATGTTTACTGTGTTTAATACCTTCGATGTGTGTGTCTGCCGTTTGGTATAAATGGCACTCAGGCGTAGCCAGGTCTCTCTCTGAGCCTAACTAAATTATTCATATTTATTTGGGTCACCCCCTTCCCTACTAGATCCTGTTTTCTCTTTGATGTGTTGGGTTCCGAGGCGTTTTAGAATGGCTTTTACTGAATGTGATTTTCAGTCCTTGGAGTTAGGCTCTCAAGTCTGCCCTTTCCACTCCTCCACGAGGAGTGGGGAGGGAGGTTGGAAAGGGGAAGAGGGGGGGTTGGGGTAAGGGGGCTAGGGGGCAGCCTCTTGAATAACGACACGTTATTTGTATTGTATTAAAGAGGCGTTTGAAACATTATTATATATTAGTTCACTCTTTATTGGTAAAATATTTTGCTGATTACAGGATCTTTCAAGTTAACAAATATTCTTTGGTACTTGTTGTTTTAAAGTTTTCCTGAACTTCACAAGGTGTTGTGTAAAGTTTTCCTGAACTTCACAAGGTGTTGTGTAAAGTTTTCCTGTAAAGTTTTCCTGAACTACACTTGGTGTTGTGTAAAGTTTTCTTGAACTTCACAAGGTGTTGTGTAAAGTTTTCCTGAACTACACGAGGTGTTGTGTAAAGTTTTCTTGAACTTCACAAGGTGTTGTGTAAAGTTTTCCTGAACTACACGAGGTGTTGTGTAAAGTTTTCTTGAACTTCACAAGGTGTTGTGTAAAGTTTTCTTGAACTTCACAAGGTGTTGTGTAAAGTTTTCCTGTAAAGTTTTCCTGAACTACACTAGGTGTTGTGGAAAGTTTTCCTGAACTACACAAGGTGTTGTGTAAAGTTTTCCTGAACTACACGAGGTGTTGTGTAAAGTTTTCCTGAACTACACGAGGTGTTGTGTAAAGTTTTCCTGAACTACACAAGGTGTTGTGTAAAGTTTTCCTGAACTACACAAGGTGTTGTGGAAAGTTTTTCTAAACTACACAAGGTGTTGTGTAAAGTTTTCCTGAACTACACAAGGTGTTGTGTAAAGTTTTCCTGAACTACACAAGGTGTTGTGTAAAGTTTTCCTGAACTACACAAGGTGTTGTGGAAAGTTTTTCTAAACTACACAAGGTGTTGTGTAAAGTTTTCCTGAACTACACGAGGTGTTGTGGAAAGTTTTTCTAAACTACACAAGGTGTTGTGTAAAGTTTTCCTGAACTACACAAGGTGTTGAGTAAAGTTTTCCTGAACTTCACAAGGTGTTGTGTAAAGTTTTCCTGAACTTCACAAGGTGTTGTGTAAAGTTTTCCTGAACTTCACAAGGTGTTGTGTAAAGTTTTCCTGAACTTCACAACGTGTTGTGTAAAGTTTTCCTGAACTACACAAGGTGTTGTGTAAAGTTTTCCTGAACTTCACAAGGTGTTGTGTAAAGTTTTCCTGAACTTCACAAGGTGTTGTGGAAAGTTTTCCTGAACTACACGAGGTGTTGTGTAAAGTTTTCTTGAACTTCACAAGGTGTTGTGTAAAGTTTTCCTGTAAAGTTTTCCTGACCTACACTAGGTGTTGTGTAAAGTTTTCTTGAACTTCACAAGGTGTTGTGTAAAGTTTTCTTGAACTTCACAAGGTGTTGTGTAAAGTTTTCTTGAACTTCACAAGGTGTTGTGTAAAGTTTTCCTGAACTTCACAAGGTGTTGTGTAAAGTTTTCCTGAACTTCACAAGGTGTTGTGTAAAGTTTTACTGAACTTCACAAGGTGTTGTGTAAAGTTTTACTGAACTTCACAAGGTGTTATGTAAAGTTTTCCTGAACTTCACAAGGTGTTGTGTAAAGTTTTCTTGAACTTCACAAGGTGTTGTGTAAAGTTTTCCTGTAAAGTTTTCCTGAACTACACTTGGTGTTGTGTAAAGTTTTCTTGAACTTCACAAGGTGTTGTGTAAAGTTTTCCTGAACTACACGAGGTGTTGTGTAAAGTTTTCTTGAACTTCACAAGGTGTTGTGTAAAGTTTTCTTGAACTTCACAAGGTGTTGTGTAAAGTTTTCCTGTAAAGTTTTCCTGAACTACACTAGGTGTTGTGTAAAGTTTTCCTGAACTACACGAGGTGTTGTGTAAAGTTTTCCTGAACTACACGAGGTGTTGTGTAAAGTTTTCCTGAACTACACGAGGTGTTGTGTAAAGTTTTCTTGAACTTCACAAGGTGTTGTGTAAAGTTTTCCTGAACTACACAAGGTGTTGTGTAAAGTTTTCCTGAACTACACTAGGTGTTGTGTAAAGTTTTCCTGAACTACACTAGGTGTTGTGTAAAGTTTTCCTGAACTACACTAGGTGTTGTGTAAAGTTTTCCTGAACTTCACAAGGTGTTGTGTAAAGTTTTCTTGAACTTCACGAGGTGTTGTGTAAAGTTTTCTTGAACTTCACAAGGTGTTGTGTAAAGTTTTCCTGAACTTCACGAGGTGTTGTGTAAAGTTTTCTTGAACTTCACAAGGTGTTGTGTAAAGTTTTCCTGAACTACACTAGGTGTTGTGTAAAGTTTTCCTGAACTTCACAAGGTGTTGTGTAAAGTTTTCCTGAACTACACGAGGTGTTGTGTAAAGTTTTCCTGAACTACACTAGGTGTTGTGTAAAGTTTTCCTGAACTACACGAGGTGTTGTGTAAAGTTTTCCTGAACTACACGAGGTGTTGTGTAAAGTTTTCCTGAACTTCACAAGGTGTTGTGTAAAGTTTTCCTGAACTTCACAAGGTGTTGTGGAAAGTTTTCCTGAACTTCACAAGGTGTTGAATGATTTTGTCCTGAGCTTCACAAGGTTTTTTTTATTCCATATTTTGACATATTTATGTATACATATTTTGTATGTATATTTATGTAATATACATACAAAAGTAAGATAAATCCCCTGCAATAACCACGTCATTCCCTAAAAAATATATATATTTTAACCCATCAAGTTAAACCAAAGAGAAAAAATATATGTATATTTTTTCTCTCAACTTTTCATTAACACATTTAGGTACGTCCACATTTCTGTAGCTGCCCTAGACTATATGATGGGGAGTACAGTGTGTGTCAAGAACTAGCTGCCCTAGACTATATGATGGGGAGTACAGTGTGTGTCAAGAACTAGCTGCCCTAGACTATATGAAGGGGAGTACAGTGTGTGTCAAGAACTAGCTGCCCTAGACTATATGAAGGGGAGTACAGTGTGTGTCAAGAACTAGCTGCCCTAGACTATATGATGGGGAGTACAGTGTGTGTCAAGAACTAGCTGCCCTAGACTATATGATGGGGAGTACAGTGTGTGTCAAGAACTAGCTGCCCTAGACTATATGAAGGGGAGTACAGTGTGTGTCAAGAACTAGCTGCCCTAGACTATATGAAGGGGAGTACAGTGTGTGTCAAGAACTAGCTGCCCTAGACTATATGAAGGGGAGTACAGTGTGTGTCAAGAACTAGCTGCCCTAGACTATATGAAGGGGAGTACAGTGTGTGTCAAGAACTAGCTGCCCTAGACTATATGAAGGGGAGTACAGTGTGTGTCAAGAACTAGCTGCCCTAGACTATATGAAGGGGAGTACAGTGTGTGTCAAGAACTAGCTGCCCTAGACTATATGAAGGGGAGTACAGTGTGTGTCAAGAACTAGCTGCCCTAGACTATATGAAGGGGAGTACAGTGTGTGTCAAGAACTAGCTGCCCTAGACTATATGAAGGGAAGTACAGTGTGTGTCAAGAACTAGCTGCCCTAGACTATATGAAGGGGAGTACAGTGTGTGTCAAGAACTAGCTGCCCTAGACTATATGAAGGGGAGTACAGTGTGTGTCAAGAACTAGCTGCCCTAGACTATATGAAGGGGGAGTACAGAGTGTGTCAAGAACTAGCTGCCCTAGACTATATGAAGGGGAGTACAGTGTGTGTCAAGAACTAGCTGCCCTAGACTATATGAAGGGGAGTACAGTGTGTGTCAAGAACTAGCTGCCCTAGACTATATGAAGGGGAGTACAGTGTGTGTCAAGAACTAGCTGCCCTAGACTATATGAAGGGGAGTACAGTGTGTGTCAAGAACTAGCTGCCCTAGACTATATGAAGGGGAGTACAGTGTGTGTCAAGAACTAGCTGCCCTAGACTATATGAAGGGGAGTACAGAGTGTGTCAAGAACTAGCTGCCCTAGACTATATGAAGGGGAGTACAGTGTGTGTCAAGAACTAGCTGCCCTAGACTATATGAAGGGGAGTACAGTGTGTGTCAAGAACTAGCTGCCCTAGACTATATGAAGGGGAGTACAGTGTGTGTCAAGAACTAGCTGCCCTAGACTATATGAAGGGGAGTACAGTGTGTGTCAAGAACTAGCTGCCCTAGACTATATGAAGGGGAGTACAGTGTGTGTCAAGAACTAGCTGCCCTAGACTATATGAAGGAGAGTACAGTGTGTGTCAAGAACTAGCTGCCCTAGACTATATGAAGGGGAGTACAGTGTGTGTCAAGAACTAGCTGCCCTAGACTATATGAAGGGGAGTACAGTGTGTGTCAAGAACTAGCTGCCCTAGACTATATGAAGGGGAGAACAGTGTGTGTCAAGAACTAGCTGCCCTAGACTATATGAAGGGGAGTACAGTGTGTGTCAAGAACTAGCTGCCCTAGACTATATGAAGGGGAGTACAGTGTGTGTCAAGAACTAGCTGCCCTAGACTATATGAAGGGGAGTACAGTGTGTGTCAAGAACTAGCTGCCCTAGACTATATGAAGGGGAGTACAGTGTGTGTCAAGAACTAGCTGCCCTAGACTATATGAAGGGGAGTACAGTGTGTGTCAAGAACTAGCTGCCCTAGACTATATGAAGGGGAGTACAGTGTGTGTCAAGAACTAGCTGCCCTAGACTATATGAAGGGAAGTACAGTGTGTGTCAAGAACTAGCTGCCCTAGACTATATGAAGGGGAGTACAGTGTGTGTCAAGAACTAGCTGCCCTAGACTATATGAAGGGGAGTACAGTGTGTGTCAAGAACTAGCTGCCCTAGACTATATGAAGGGGAGTACAGAGTGTGTCAAGAACTAGCTGCCCTAGACTATATGAAGGGGAGTACAGTGTGTGTCAAGAACTAGCTGCCCTAGACTATATGAAGGGGAGTACAGTGTGTGTCAAGAACTAGCTGCCCTAGACTATATGAAGGGGAGTACAGTGTGTGTCAAGAACTAGCTGCCCTAGACTATATGAAGGGGAGTACAGTGTGTGTCAAGAACTAGCTGCCCTAGACTATATGAAGGGGAGTACAGTGTGTGTCAAGAACTAGCTGCCCTAGACTATATGAAGGGGAGTACAGTGTGTGTCAAGAACTAGCTGCCCTAGACTATATGAAGGGGAGTACAGTGTGTGTCAAGAACTAGCTGCCCTAGACTATATGAAGGGGAGTACAGTGTGTGTCAAGAACTAGCTGCCCTAGACTATATGAAGGGGAGTACAGAGTGTGTCAAGAACTAGCTGCCCTAGACTATATGAAGGGGAGTACAGGGTGTGTCAAGAACTAGCTGCCCTAGACTATATGAAGGGGAGTACAGTGTGTCAAGAACTAGCTGCCCTAGACTATATGAAGGAGAGTATAGTGTGTGTCAAGAACTAGCTGCCCTAGACTATATGAAGGGGAGTACAGTGTGTGTCAAGAACTAGCTGCCCTAGACTATATGAAGGGGAGTACAGTGTGTGTCAAGAACTAGCTGCCCTAGACTATATGAAGGGGAGTATAGTGTGTGTCAAGAACTAGCTGCCCTAGACTATATGAAGGGGAGTACAGTGTGTGTCAAGAACTAGCTGCCCTAGACTATATGAAGGGGAGTACAGTGTGTGTCAAGAACTAGCTGCCCTAGACTATATGAAGGGGAGTACAGTGTGTGTCAAGAACTAGCTGCCCTAGACTATATGAAGGGGAGTACAGTGTGTGTCAAGAACTAGCTGCCCTAGTCTATATGAAGGGGAGTACAGTGTGTGTCAAGAACTAGCTGCCCTAGACTATATGAAGGGGAGTACAGTGTGTGTCAAGAACTAGCTACTCTAGACTATATGAAGGGGAGTACAGTGTGTGTCAAGAACTAGCTGCCCTAGACTATATGAAGGGGAGTACAGTGTGTGTCAAGAACTAGCTGCCCTAGACTATATGAAGGGGAGTACAGTATGTGTCAAGAACTAGCTGCCCTAGACTATATGAAGGGGGAGTACAGTGTGTGTCAAGAACTAGCTGCCCTAGACTATATGAAGGGGAGTATAGTGTGTGTCAAGAACTAGCTGCCCTAGACTATATGTAGGGGAGTACAGTGTGTGTCAAGAACTAGCTGCCCTAGGCTATATGAAGGGTAGTACAGTGTGTGTCAAGAACTAGCTGCCCTAGACTATATGAAGGGGAGTACAGTGTGTGTCAAGAACTAGCTGCCCTAGACTATATGAAGGGGAGTACAGTGTGTGTCAAGAACTAGCTGCCCTAGACTATATTAAGAGGAGTACAGTGTGTGTCAAGAACTAGCTGCCCTAGACTATATGAAGGGGAGTACAGTGTGTGTCAAGAACTAGCTGCCCTAGATTATATTAAGAGGAGTACAGTGTGTGTCAAGAACTAGCTGCCCTAGACTATATTAAGAGGAGTACAGTGTGTGTCAAGAACTAGCTGCCCTAGACTATATTAAGAGGAGTACAGTGTGTGTCAAGAACTAGCTACGTGATGCTACAAATCTCCAAATCTCCATCACAGAGGAAGGTTAGTCATACAGGGCCATGTGATCAGTAGTCTACACTGCCAAACTCTGGATGCATTATAAGGATATCATCAAGAACAAGAGAGGTAATAAAGTGATTGCAAAACTCCGAGTACCTCATGCCGGCTGGACCAAATGATCTAATGACCGAACATTCAGTAATGTAGATTGCGAGATCATGACCTGTTTAAAAAAATAGAGCAGTCTGGAAAAGAAAAAACGCCGGCCAGTACAGAAGTCGAATCTTCTTTTCTGTTTGAGATAGTGAACCAACTCGGTGTATTAGAGAAGGGACACAGATGGAGGAGGCACAGATGGAGAAGATATAAGGGTGGGTAGAGATGTATGGTATATAGGTGAAGTGAGAGATGAGAGAGAAAGGGAGAGGGGGGGTGGTGGGGGTAAGTGAGATAAGCTCCTACCCCTACCCACTGCTCTGAAACAAATGACCAGTCAGAACTGCCGTAGTTCGGCTGATGGATGCATCCCAAATCGCTTGGCTGGGACTTCCTCAGACGATGCTCGGACCGCTCTATAGTTGGCGTTGATGTGGTGATGATCTCTGGGGGCTGTGGAGGCTGAGGAGAGGTAGCTGAGAAGACCCAGAAAGAGCAGCTGAAGGAAGAGAGAGAGAGAGAGACAGACAGACTCATTGCAAAATGATGAAGTTGCGACCTAAACCATTAGCATTGAGAGTGATGGCTGCACTTACACCAGGGAGTCAGGAATGAACTACATGCGTTTGGTACACAGTTTCAGATGAAGAAGAACGATTCCTAACAACTTACAGCCCGGTAATGAAGAACATGTTCCGAGTCCTCAGATGAGGTAGCGACGCTCGCTACAGACCCTCGCTACTCGGCCCAAGACGTTTGCGCGTGACTAGTTAAAAGCATGTTAAATTTTATGACTTACTGGAGTTGAGGCGGGATTTAATGTTTGGATATGCACGTCGGAGAGACTGAGTTTACATGTTGGGTATACTCTGGAGAAGGTAAACTGGTCATGGAAGGGATTGTTCGCGTGGTTGTAGCTGGCTACTGTTGTGGTTGTTGGCTGTTGTGTTCTTGGTTGAAGATCATGGGGTTCTGTTCTTGGTTGAAGATCATGGGTTGTGTTCTTGGATAAAGATCATTATTGGTTGTATTCTTGGGTGAAGATCATAGGGGTTCTGTTCTTGGATAAAGATCATGGGGTTGTGTTCTTGGATAAAGATCATGTGATATGTTCTTGGAGAAGGGGAACATGTATTGGAAACTGAGTCTGCTGTTTGGTGTTCAGGTGATTCGGGGTGTTGAACCCCAGTTCGTATCCCGTTACGAGAGTGTAACAGTTACGACACCAACTCCCATCAAGCAGAATCAAAATTCCTCCTCAGTCGTCCTTAGAGGTACATTCTGTTCTTCTTTAAGTTGCCGGATTAATAGTAGATTAAAGAGTTAGAATTGCTGGAGAAAACCCACCACTCAGGACTCGGCAAAGATGGCAACCGAAGTTATACCTTTGTTTAGTTATTCTGTTATTTAGTTTAGTTATACCGAAGTTATTCTGTCTTGCAAGAATATAAGAAGCGGGGGAAGTTCTTAAGAGGCATTAGTTCTTATTAAGAAGCGAGGGATAGTCTTCAAGAACTTGAATCAGTCTATGCCTCCTTTAAGAGACTAATTTATTTTGTCCTTGTAACTACTTCTCCACCGGGGGCCTGACGGTTGATTGGACAGCGCTCGGGATTCGTAGTCATAAGGTTCCGGGTTCGATCCCCGGTGGAGGCGGAAACGAATGGGCAGAGTTTCTTTCACCCTGTTCACCTAGCAGTAAATAGGTACCTGGGAGTTAGACAGCTGCTACGGGCTGCTTCCTGGGTGTGTGTGTGTGTGTGTGTGTAATAAAAAGGAAGCCTGGTCGAGGACCGGGCCGCGGGGGACGCTAAGCCCCGAAATCATCTCAAGATAACCTCAAGATAACTTGTTGAGTACTTGAAAGCGGGCATCCCACCTTGCTGTGGACCAGAATGTGCCCATACCTCTCCCTCCTCTTGTTCCATTGTTCATGAGGAGGAAGTCCTGTTGTTCCATTGTTCATGAGGGAAGTCCTGTTCCATTGTTCATGAGGGATGTCCTGTTGTTCCACTGTTCATGAAGGATGTCCTGTTGTTCCATTGTTCATGAGGGAAGTCCTGTTCCATTGTTCATGAGGGAAGTCCTGTTGTTCCATTGTTCATGAAGGATGTCCTGTTGTTCCATTGTTCATGAGGGAAGTCCTGTTGTTCCATTGTTCATGAGGGATGTCCTGTTGTTCCATTGTTCATGAGGGATGTCCTGTTGTTCCACTGTTCATGAGGGATGTCCTGTTCCATTGTTCATGAGGGATGTCCTGTTGTTCCATGGTTCATAAGGGAAGTCCTCATGTCCCGTTGTTCTCTCACACATACACTATTCCCGTTAATCTCTCTCCGTTTTCGCTTGCTGCTGTTCTCACTACAGTTTCTAACAGTCGCTCTGTCTCTACTGTTATATCTGTTTTTCTCTCTTGTGTTGTTCTGCTGTCTCCGTTCTTCTACTGCTCCCTTTCTGCCACTTCTGACGGACCGTGAGTGTTTGCCCTCTCAGCGCCTGACAGCCACCGAACGGCAAACCGCACTTTCTAAAACGCAAATAATTTTCACTCACGAAAAGGCAAAAAAATATTATAAAAAATTGAACCACACAAAACCTGAGATCTTCCTGTCAGTCTTGAGCAAGCAGTTTGACGCATGGAGACCACTCCAGGTGTGGTGGGGTGTTGGGGTGTCGGGGAAAGGGGTGAGGTGAGATTTGGGGAGTGGGGAAGGGGTCTGAGGTGTAGGTGAAGGGTGGTGGGAAGGGTTTTAGGTGGTTGAGAGGGGTGGTGGAGAGGGGTGGTTGATAGGGGTGGTGGAGAGGTGGTTTGGGGTGGGGTTGGAAATAGGGAGCCCTGTTGTTGTTAAAGGGGGTGGGGGAAACCTTTTCCTACCCCCCCCCCCTTCTCTAAAAGTTGAGTTTAGAAACCACCGAATTGGAGATTATAACTCCTAACAAGTACAATTCGATATCTATACAATTACGTGCGTACCCCCAAGTGCATGATATCTCACGATTTAAATAAGCTATCGTAATCCCTGGAGCTACTGGTTAGTTATGATGCGTGACCCGTGTCAGGTGATCAGACACACACACACACACACACACACACACACACACACACACACACACACACACACACACACACACACACACAGAAAGCGTTCAGGACCCAAATATCGAAGATCAGGCCTTCGACGGAGACCCGAAGGCCGAACCTTACAACCCTGCAGCCCCTTACCCTGAAGGTGGAGTCCAAGCAGGCCCTTCCCCTGAAGGTGGAGTCCAAGCAGGCCCTTACCCTGAAGGTGGAGTCCAAGCAGGCCCTTACCCTGAAGGTGGAGTCCAAGCAGGCCCTTACCCTGAAGGTGGAGTCCAAGCAGGCCCTTCCCCTGAAGGTGGAGTCCAAGCAGGCCCTTACCCTGAAGGTGGAGTCCAAGCAGGCCCTTACCCTGAAGGTGGAGTCCAAGCAGGCCCTTCCCCTGAAGGTGGAGTCCAAGCAGGCCCTTCCCTGCTCCTCCTCCACCTGTTGCACCCCCGCCCCTGGAGCAGGAGGAGAGGCTAGGAAGACGGGGAGGGGGGATGGGGAAGGTTGTGGGGGGTGGGGGAAGGGGGGAGGTTGTGGTGGGTGTGGGGGAGAGGAATGACGAAGAGGACCTGTAGCCCTGAGCGCTCTTCAGACCTTATAAGGAAAGTTTGGTAGTGTGCTGAGTAAGAATGTACACAGTCAGTGGAGACCGGTGTGGAGGTGTGGTGGTGGTGGTGGTTGTGGTGGTGGTTGTGGTGTTGTGGTGGTGGTGGTTGTGGTGGTGGTGGTGGTGGTAGTAGTGGTAGTGTTGTGGTGGTGGTAGTGGTGGTAGTGTTGTGGTGGTAGTGGTGGTGATGTGGTGGTGGTAGTGTTGGTAGTGGTGGTGGTAGTGTTGTGGTGGTGGTTGTGGTGGTGGTAGTGGTGGTGTTGTGGTGGTGGTAGTGGTGGTGGTGGTGGTGGTGTTGTGGTGGTGTTGTGGTGGTGTTGTGGTGGTGGTAGTGTTGTGGTGGTGGTAGTGGTGGTGGTGGTAGTGGTGGTGGTAGTGGTGGTGGTAGTGGTGGTGGTGGTAGTGTTGTGGTGGTAGTAGTGGTGGTGGTTGTGGTGGTGGTAGAGGTGGTGGTTCTGGTGGTGGTGTTGTGGTGGTGGTGGTGTTGTGGTGGTGGTGATGGGTGTGGTAGTATTGTGGTGGTGGTAGTGGTGGTAGTGTTGTGGTTGTGGTGGTGGTAATAGTGGTAGTGATGGGTTTGGTAGTAGCAGGTAGCTACTACCACCCACCACCACTGCTACCACCACATGGCTGTGGTGGTAGCAGTGGTGGTGGGTGTGGTGGTAGCAGTGGTTGTGGTGGTGTGGTGGTAGTAGTGGTGGCGATGAGTGTGGTAGTGGTTGATGTTGTGTTTTATCATAGTAGTAATGGTTGTTGCAGTACCAATAGCTAGCAGTATTAGTAATGAAAATAAATATAGAAATTATAGATGAATTGATGTTAGCACATTGTATATCTATAATGCACCGTAATGATATATTGCTAACTCCAAGATACCAATTTTCTGCTAGTTAAACATAGTGATCGGATATCAAAGAACGTGCTTAAACGTCTTGACTTATCCGGTAATCGAACCCGTAATGTGTGGCTGAAGAAACCTCCCACCTCCCCCTCTTCTGATCAAAGGATAGCAGCTAGACTAAGTATCTTTTTCCATTGTCTAGGAAAAAGCTCTGCATTTCCATTGAATCCCCAGAACATCAGTTCAATTCTCCCCAGCCCTACTTGGGCTGGACGGTAGAGCGAGGGTCTCGCTTCATGCAGGTCGGCGTTCAATCCCCGACCGTCCAAGTGGTTGGGCACCATTCCTTTCCCTCCGTCCCATCCCAAGTGCTTATCCTGACCCCTTCCCAGTGCTATATAGTCGTAATGGCTTGGCGCTTTCCCCCTGATAGTTCCTTCCTTCCTAGTCCCCCCCCCCCTTCCAGAATGATTAGTTCAGGTGCCCATATCGTAATGGGGTGATTAGCTTATCATAACTATCAGATAATGACGTCATCTGCATCAACAGTGTTCTGATTGATTAACAATATACATCAATGATGTGTTTACTCTCGCCTCTTACGTTATAATTCTAGAGGATTCGACGAAGACGTTTGAAAATGAGACGTATATAGCGAAAAATTATAGCATCGTAATACTGTCGTTTTCTATGCATGGGGCCTCGGCGGGTTAGGGGGGGGGGGTTGCTGGGGTTCGTACGCTTCTGGTTTGGCAAAAAAACAGTTGTATTTTGTATGCTTAAATGTGTGTATGTGTGTGCGGGGGGGGGGGTAACAGTTATAGGACGATTCGAATAGAGATGGTGGTTCCTGTTAACAACTCCCCCTCCCCCCCCCCCTCCCTCTGTTCTAACCTGTTAACTACACTTCTAACACGACATGAAGATGGAACTCCCCCCCCCTCCCCTCCCCCCTTCAAAAAAAATGGTGATTTGCAATCAACATAAAAAAATGAGAACATTGTGTGTTTTAACGTTTGCAATGAGGCTGAGCCCTTACGACCTGCACTTATCCAAATATTCCCACACATGTAATTTCCCTAAAAGGCTTGAAACTAGTACATTTAATGGGAAAAATGGCTCTTTTTTTTAGTCAGTATGAAGTCATAATACAAGAGTCTATGACCTGGCCCCCCCCCCCCCCTGGCCTCTAAGTGTGTGTGTGTATGTGTTTTTTACCATTCGTAAAAGACCCAGTGATAGAGGTCAATGAAAAAAAGGCAGTCATGCGCACCGCTCCTGTGCCGGGTAAGTCCAGTAGGGGCTCACCATAGCCCGTGCTACTTGGAACTTGTTCCGAGTAGTTGAATCTATAACAACAAATCAATAATTTCTCGAGGAAGTCACCTCCAAAGTTGCGCCTCTGAGGTTGTCAGCAGAGGTGTTCTCGAGGAGCTGAGGTGACACAGGTGTGCACCTGTGTCACTTCAGCTGTGTCACCTCAGCTGTGCCTGGCCTTATCACCGGTTATCGCCCTACTTGATCCCCCTGGCGCCAGAAGCAGTTATCATCATGTGACGTTGTGCCATATCTTCCGTATAACACGCCTGCTATCGGCCCCCCACCCAGTGTCAGCGACGAAGCTCCGGATCTAGATAACCAAACACGCACATAGCAGACCCCCCAAAGTTAGTTTTCACGTAGTGGGAAACGCAGCTTTAAACGCTGCGATCACGTTGGGTGGGATGGTGGTGATTGATAAGTCTATCCTCGAGAGTGGCGGCTGGTTCAGTCTGTGTGATTAGGCTGGGTGATAGCACACATGCACCTGGGCGTTGGGTGACAGGTGGAGAGGCCCGGGGGGAAAATAACTGGACGTGCCGGCCCCAGGTGTTGCCTGGGTATATAGGAAGGATTGTATTTTGTGGTGGGGTGGTGACGGTAGGTCTCTGTCTCTCTCTCTGTCTGTCTCTGTCTCTCTCTCTCTCTCTGTCTGTCTCTGTCTCTCTGTCTCTGTCTCTATCTCTCTCTCTCTCTCTGTCTCTCTCTCTCTGTCTCTCTCTCTCTGTCTCTTTCTCTCTCTCTCTCTCTCTTTCTCTGTCTCTCTCTGTCTCTCTCTGTCTCTCTCTGTCTCTCTCTGTCTCTCTGTCTCTGTCTCTCTGTCTCTCTGTCTCTCTGTCTCTGTCTCTCTCTCTCTCTCTCTCTCTCTCTCTCTCTCTCTCTCTCTCTCTCTCTCTCTCTCTCTCTCTCTCTCTCTCTCTCTCTCTGCCTCTCTCTCTCTCTCTGATGCAGCTATCACACACACACAGAAGACATCCATTCTTTGCAAGATTCTTGCAAGACGACTTAAAGAAGCACGAGAAACAGCATTGTTGGCATGGCTAGAGGTCCTCTGTTGTTGTTGTTAAAGATTTACCTACTCAGGACGAAGTGTCCATGTAGCACGGGCTATGGTGAGCCCGTAAAGAGGTCCTCTGAGACACCTGTATTATATATTTACCAAGCCCGAGGCAAGAGGATTCACCTTTGGGTCGCCAGGTGAGGTGTGAGGGAAGATGAGGAGGCATGGAGAGATGAGGAGATATACGGAAATGAAAGGCAGGGTGAGGTAGGGAGATGAGCACAGCCCCTCTCCTGTGCCAGGTAAGTCCACTACGGGCTCACCATAGCCCGTGCTACTTGCCCTGCTCCTGTGCCAGGTAAGGCCACTACGGGCTCACCATAGCCCGTGCTACTTGCCCCGCTCCTGTGCCAGGTAAGTCCACTACGGGCTCACCATAGCCCGTGCTACTTGGAACTTTTTGTTCCCAGTAGCTAAATCTTAAACAACAACAACAACAACAAGGGAGATAAGAAGCTATGCAAGCCGTAAGATACATGAAGATAATAAATTAAATATAGATTAAAGCAGTAACGATTATCTTTTTTTAAGATATATTAAAGATAGTATTCCTCGCATCTGTGATACAGGTGAGGGGAATACTGGAGAGAGTAGGTTATCTTGAGGTTATCTTGAGATGGTTTCGGGGCTTTTTAGTGTCCCCGCGGCCTGGTCCTCGACCAGGCCTCCACCCCCAGGAAGCAGCCCGTGACAGCTGACTAACACCCAGGTACCTATTTTACTGCTAGGTAACAGGGGCATAGGATGAAAGAAACTCTCCCCATTGTTTCTCGCCGGCGCCTGGGATCGAACCCAGGACCACAGGATCACAAGCCCAGCGTGCTGTCCGCTCGGCCGACCGGCTCTCGTAGGTAGGCGCAGGTGGGGTCTCACGCCAACAGGTGGCCGGGAAACAGGAAAAACAGGAAAATTATATATATTAATGAAACGTGGAGGAGACTCGGAGAGATATATATATTACATTATTAAGCAGTTGTTTAACACAAAATGTAGGAAGTCAACCTAAGGTAACCTTAGCCTCTCGATGGTCAGTCCTTCAGACACGCATGCACGCATGCATACACGTACGTGCGTCCACACACACGCACGCACGCGCGCACACACACGATAGGGGGGCCTGAAAGAAAATCTGCCCATTTGTTTTCCGCCATCCCTGGGGATCGAACCCCAGTCCCCAGGATTACGAGTTGGGAATGCTGTCCATTCAGCCACCAGGCGCGCGCGAGTGTGTGTGTGTGTGTGTGTATGTGTGTGTGTGTGTATGTGTGTGTGTGTGTGTGTGTACTCACCTAATTGTGCTTGCGGGGGTTGAGCTCTGGCTCTTTGGTCTTTGTGTGTGTGTGTGTGTGTGTGTGTGTGTGTGTGTGTGTGTGTGTGTGTGTGTGTGTGTGTGTGTGTGTGTGTGTGTGTACTCACCTAGTTGTACTAACCTAGTTGTGCTTGCAGGGGTTGAGCTCTGGCTCTTTGGTCCCGCCTCTCAACCGTCAATCAACAGGTGTGTGTGTGTGTGTGTGTGTGTAAACCCAACAGCACCATCGGAAGTATACACACCCTGTAAACTCAGAAGACCACAAACAATGTATCTGAAGCCCAAGTGTGTGTGTTAAGACCTGCCCAAGACCAGAGGCTACAATAGGTGGCTGTAAGCGTTGACATTATATACACACTGATCACTCTACCTTGACTCACTCAGTCTGAGGTCGTCTTGTTCTCCAGACCCATAAATGGTGGCCATTTATGGGGGTTTAGACCCCATAAATGGTGGCCATTTATGGGGGGTCTAGACCCCATAAATGGTGGCCATTTATGGGGGTCTAGACCCCATAAATGGTGGCCATTTATGGGGGTTTAGACCCCATAAATGGTGGCCATTTATGGGGGTTTAGACCCCATAAATGGTGGCCATTTATGGGGGAGTCTAGACCCCATAAATGGTGGCCATTTATGGGGGTTTAGACCCCATAAATGGTGGCCATTTATGGGGGTTTAGACCCCATAAATGGTGGCCATTTATGGGGGTCTAGACCTTTATTGTCACTACGGAGATACTTCCTGGTCTTGTACTCTGGCCGACTCATTCCTTTCCCCCCGACGGTAGAGCGACGGTCTCGCTGCATGCAGGTCGGCGTTCAATCCCCGACCGTCCAAGTGGTTGGGCACCATTCCTTTCCCCCCATCCCATCCCAGATCCTTATCCTGATCCCTTCCCAGTGCTATATAATCACCATGTCGCGGCTCAGTCGATTAAAGCAGTGTCTGGGATGCTCCCGGACCCAGGTTCGAATCCTCGTCACGGCCCTTGTGGATTTGTTCACCTTGGCGCCTTTCCCTGATAGTTCCCTTCCCTTCTTACTCTTGCTAGGGTGGGTAAAATATTAGGACCAAGTGGTTGGGCACCTTACCATCCCTCCGGCCTATCCTAAATCCTAATCCTTACCCGCCAAACACACAC
>NC_091218.1:22513022-22555522 GCF_040958095.1 Procambarus clarkii | reverse complement strand
TTATCTCTCTTGTTTAAAGCTATATTCTTCGTTTTGTTTATGTAAGACTTTTTTTTTTTTACAATCAAGAAATTCTCAGTCTTTTTCCTGGTATAGTATTATTTTTTCCCCTTCGAAGCATATTTATAGTTTTATATATGATATATCGTCAGTAAATCCACGCTGGCGCATCGAGACACAAGTAACTTTAATTTTCTAAGTGTTCCACAAAGTGTCCAGGACCCAGATTCACGAAAGCACTTACGAACGTGTACATCTTTCCTCAATCTTTGACAGCTTTGGTTACATTTATTAAACAGTTTACAAGCATGAAAACATCCCATTCAACTGTTGTTATTGTTATAAACAGCCTCCTGGCGCTTCGGAGCTCATTAACTGTTTAATAATTGTAAACAAAGCCGCTAAAGATTGAGAAAAGATGGACAGGTTCGTAAGTGCTTTCGTGAATCTGGTCCCAGCACCTTACAGGGAGTGAATATGGGTGACGCTTTGGTTCTTAAACTCCTCTTTCTTCTCTCTTGTGTATAGTCATCATTTACTGTCTTCTGTATGTCTGTATATTCATTTTTTGTCCATACAGTTGTCGTTATACATGTATGTGTGGTATGTTATATATATATATATATATATATATATATATATATATATATATATATATATATATATATATATATATGTGTGTGTGTGTGTGTGTGTATATCACGAAAATAAACACGTGATTAAAAATGTGACAATGTCAGATCACGGAGGAAAAATGAAACAGGAATTTCCTTAAGTACTTTCGTATATTAATACATCTTCAGAAGGAGTGACTCCTTCTGAAGATGTATTAATATACGAAAGTACTTAAGGAAATTCCTGTTTCATTTTTCCTCCGTGGTCTGACATTGTCATATATATATATATATATATATATATATATATATATATATATATATATATATATATATATATATATATATATATATATATATATATATGCTGAAGGTGGGGCTGAGGTTTCTAGGGTCGACATTAACCACGAAAACGCGCACATGGAAGATAAGGTGATTATCAGGAGAAACCGCAAAGCCAATATGACTATATCCTCATATATGAGGACATATGAGGTCTTCATAGCGCACTTGGAAGGGACATGAGGACAAGGTGTGCTAGAATATGAGGACCGTAGTGAAGGAACGATACCCAGCCACTTGGAACATTGGGGATCGAACGCCGACCCTGCAAGAAGCAAGACCGTTGCTCTACCGACCAGTCCCAGTGGCAGGATTTTCCACACACAAATAGTTATCGTCTTGAGGTTATCTTGAGATGATTTCGGGGCTTTTTAGTGTCCCCGCGGCCCGGTCCTCGACCAGGCCTCCACCCCCAGGACATTTATCGATTAAACATTTTTTTCCCTCTGTGTTTAGAATTAAACTCGGATTAAATTTCTGGGAAGGAATATTTTGAGAAGCAACGAGCCCAATCGCTCTCGTTAACTCCATTGTTAAATCAAGCAACTGAAGCGGAAAGTAGAAGTTAATCCACATTCTTGTAATTGATAACGGTTGTTAGGGGTCCACACACGCGGTGTTTAACCGGCTGTAACACTTTCCTCAATCACTTAGACGTCAAGGAGTTTCTTTTTCTGCACTAAACTCATCCAGTTCAGAAACCTTGGCAGTGACAGTGGAGAAAAACAGGAAAAAAAATCGACTTGAGAATGGTCCAGGACGGACCGAAACGTCGTCGTCGTCCCTTCACCTTCTAGTGTGTGGTCTGGTCAACTTGCTTTAGCCACGTTATTGTGACTCATCGCCTGCAAACTCTGTCTACATCTGTCTGTTTGGACGTTACACAAAGGAGAGGAACCAGCCACAGAGGAACCAGCCACAGAGGAACCAGCCACAGAGGAACCAGCCACAGAGGAACCAGCCACAGAGGAACCAGCCACAGAGGAACCAGCCACAGAGGAACTAGCCACAGAGGAACCAGCCACAGAGAAACCAGCCACAGAGGAACCAGCCACAGAGGAACCAGCCACAGAGGAACCAGCCACAGAGGAACCAGCCACAGAGGAACCAGCCACAGAGGAACCAGCCACAGAGGAACCAGCCACAGAGGAACCAGCCACAGAGGAACCAGCCACAGAGGAACCAGCCACAGAGGAACCAGCCACAGAGGAACCAGCCACAGAGGAACCAGCCACAGAGGAACTAGCCACAGAGGAACCAGCCACAGAGGAACCAGCCACAGAGGAACCAGCCACAGAGGAACCAGCCACAGAGGAACCAGCCACAGAGGAACTAGCCACAGAGGAACCAGCCACAGAGGAACCAGCCACAGAGGAACCAGCCACAGAGGAACCAGCCACAGAGGAACTAGCCACAGAGGAACCAGCCACAGAGGAACCAGCCACAGAGGAACCAGCCACAGAGGAACCAGCCACAGAGGAACCAGCCACAGAGGAACCAGCCACAGTGGAACCAGCCACAGAGGAACCAGCCACAGAGGAACCAGCCACAGAGGAACCAGCCACAGAGGAACCAGCCACAGAGGAACCAGCCACAGAGGAACCAGCCACAGAGGAACCAGCCACAGAGGAACCAGCCACAGAGGAACCAGCGTACACATCCTAGAGGCAGCCGGGAGAACCAGGATGAACCACATTACTCGGGTAACTACAACAAAGCACTATAGTGTGGTTCCAGAGGTTCTTGGATGACCCAATAGTCCAGCCAAACCCCCAGACTATCACTGACTATTTCCGTGTGAGATGGTGACCCAAGAAATGCTCTATTCCTTGTCAATGTCTCTCTCGTTACGTGGTGTCTATCGCAATATGGCTACAATGTCTATAATATATCTTAGGTATGATTAATCTATATTTGTATGCGATTTACCGAAGTTATCAGACCCTCTTATATTTACCAGAAATTTTCAGAGATAGATATGTTGTGGTCAGAAATACAGGTATGGAAGTCAGGAAAGAGAAAATGTAATTATATATATATATATATATATATATATATATATATATATATATATATATATATATATATATATATATATAATATAATAATTTGATAGTGGGCAGCAGTGTCCCAAAACCGAGAATTCCACAGTAATATCAGGTCAATTCATCACGTATAAAGGTCAGGTCACTACATGATGTAAGGTGGGGGGGGGTATATTTACGGGAGGTCACCGTTGCTTGTTGATGGCCCAATCGTGCTCTGGAATCACCGAGCGTCGAGAACCACCAGTTTGGGGTCGTTATTAGTCTGTCTGGTGTTGTGTGAGTTGACTAATGTCTTCCATGGGATAGGTTCATTGAGCTCCTAAGTTGCACTTTTCGACTGAACGAGGCCGTTTATTAGATCAACGCTACACATTAGTTATATATATGTGTTTTTGATATATGATATAGGAACAGAGAAGCAGAGAGAGGGAGAGACAGACAGACAGACAGACAGACAGACAGACACAGGAATCAAATACCCCTGTCTGTTCAACTGTATGAGACTGTTCAACACGCTTCCGCTACACATAAGGGGCATAACTGGCCGACCCCTCACAGTGTTCAAGAGAGAACTGGATAAGCACCTCCAAAGGATACCTGATCAACCAGGCTGTGACTCATACGTCAGGCTGCGAGCAGCCGCGTCCAACAGCCTGGTTGATCAGTCCAGCAACCAGGAGGCCTGGTCGACGACCGGGCCGCGGGGACACTAAGCCCCGGAAGCACCTCAAGGTAACCTCAAGGTAAGGTAACCCCAAACTTTACGTGCCCAAGTGAACCCACTAACAAAGAAAAAGAACAAACAATAACAATGACAAGAACAGTATTAAAACAAGGTTAATTAGGTGCAAGAATAATACATATTTTCCCTAACCACAAATATATATATATATATATATATATATATATAAATATACGTACATAAACTACAGTGAAATATATATATTTTCCTATGTTCTCAGTTTCACTGACTTGAGGCAATTGAGAATTCATGTATTCGCTTTCACAAGTACGGATCCTGTTCATGTTTGTTCACCGCTTCACGGTTTGGCTCTATAGACCAGGGGCCAGATTCACGAAAGTACTTACGCAAGCACTTACGAACGTGTACATCTTTTCTCAATCTTTGGCGGCTTTGTTTACAATTATTAAACAGTTAATGAGCTCCGAAGCACCAGGAGGCTGTTTATAACAATAACAACAGTTGAATGGCAAGTTTTCATGCTTGTAAACTGTTTAATAAATGTAACCAAAGCCGTCAAAGATTGAGGAAAGATGTACACGTTCGTAAGTGCTTGCGTAAGTTCTTTCGTGAATCTGGCCCATGCCTAAGTCCCCCCCCCCCCCGATATCTTTATTCCTGCCTCCGTCTGGGTGTGAAGTGTGACTCACGCTGTGAGTGTGAGTGTCTGTCACTCATGAGGAGTGTGTGAGGACTGCTCAGAGGAGAAAGAGGTACGTAGAGCTGATCCGTCACTGGGAGAAACAGTGAGCAAGGCTAATCCCACACTGGGAACAGCAGTGTGTAGGGCTGATCACACTGCTGAAGTGTGTGTGTGTTACAGCTTCGTTACACACTAGAGAAGTATGATGGTCTTTCTGGCTAGGGAGGTACGACCTCCCTAGTCAATTCTATAGGGCTACACTAAGAGGCAGTCAGCACCTTAGGGCAATGCAGTTATGTGTAAAATAGATGATTATAACTCTATTACAACATACTGTGTGTGTGCGTGTATAGTCACCTAGTTGTACTTACCTAGTTGTGTCTGCAGGATCGAGCATTGACTCTTGGATCCCGCCTTTCGAGCATCGGTTGTTTACAGCAATGACTCCTGTCCCATTTCCCCTATCATACCTGGTTTTAAAATTATGAATAGTATTTGCTTCCACAACCTGTTCCTGAAGTGCATTCCATTTTTCCACTACTCTCAGTAGTGGAAAACTACACACACACACCCACTGTGTGTGTGTGTGTGTTTACTAGTTGTGTTTTTACGGGGGTTGAGCTTTGCTCTTTCGGCCCGCCTCTCAACTGTCAATCAACTGTTTACTAACTACTTTTTTTTTTTTTCCACACCCCACACACCCCAGGAAGCAGCCCGTGACAGCTGACTAACTCCCAGGTACCTATTTACTGCTAGGTAACAGGGGCATTCAGGGTGAAAGAAACTTTGCCCATTTGTTTCTGCCTCGTGCGGGAATCGAACCCGCGCCACAGAATTACGAATCCTGCGCGCTATCCACCAGGCTACGAGGCCCCTTTGTGTGTGTGTGTGCGTGTGCGTGTGCGTGTGTGTGTGTGTGTGTGTAAAAGTTAACTTGGAAAAACGAGTATGAAAATATTTTACGCAAACATTAAAAATTAAAATATTTTGCCTTTTACCGAAATTTGCCACCAATAACCTTGTTTTCTCAATTTTAACCACGGAAGACGAGAGACAAAGGAAGAGAAGGGAAGAAGAGAGAAAAGAGTCGAAGAGAAGAAGAAGAGAATGGAGAGTTTGGGAGAGAAAGCGAAACAAAGACTGTGTAGAGAGCGGTAAGAGGAGAACTTTACAAGAGAATAATCAATACTTAACTCCAGACCCTAAGACGCTTCCCCCAGCCAAGGTAGAGTGAACTCTGGGTTTATTAAGCAAGAAAGGGAAGAGGATGCACTCAAAACAGACAATAGAGGGGCACTAAACAGTCAGAAAAGAGCACATCAGAGTCATTAGAGCACCTGAGAGTCATTAGAGCACCTAAGGCTCATCAGAACACCTGAGTGACAGTTTGAGAACCACAGCGGCGAAGATCAGCCAAAGTTGCTGATCGATGACATGGCTAGAGACGGTCTAGCCATGTCTGAGACGGTCTAGCCATGTCTGAGACGGTCTAGCCATGTCTGAGACGGTCTAGCCATGTCTGAGACGGTCTAGCCATGTCTGAGACAGTCTAGCCATGTCTGAGACGGACTAGCCATGTCTAAGACGGTCTAGCCGTGTCTGAGACGGTCTAACCATGTCTGAGACGGTCTAGCCATGTTTGAGACGGTCTAACCATGTCTGAGACGGTCTAGCCATGTCTGAGACGGTCTAGTCATGTCTGAGACGGTCTAACCATGTCTGAAACTATACGAAACAAGCCAAAAAAAACATGTAATCAGGCTGAGGAAACCCGGTATTCTCACAGAAAGTGACAAGGAGGTGTGTGTGAGAGGAGCTAAACAAAAGGGCAACATAACACAGCCAGTGAACAAATCCACAAGGGCCGTGACGAGGATTCGAACCTGCGTCCGAGAGCATCCCCAGACGCTGCCTTAATGGACTGAGCTTGGATACGGAGGATTCAAGACTACAGGCGACCAGGAACAACATTAGATGATATAGTTGTTGAAGAAAAAATTTAACGCATAGAGGGGGAGCCGGTCGGCCGAGCGGACAGCACGCTGGACTTGTGATCCTGTGGTCCTAGGTTCGATCCCAGGCGCCGGTGAGAAACAATGGGCAGAGTTTCTTTCACCCTATGCCCCTGTTACCTAGCAGTAAAATAGGTACCTGGGTGTTAGTCAGCTGTCACGGGTTGCTTCCTGGGGTGGAGGCCTGGTCGAGGACCGGGCCGCGGGGACACTAAATCCCCGAAATCATCTCAAGATAACCTCAAGATAGAGGAGATTGACGCAACAAAAAAAATAGAACCTGACTTTATATCGCTGTAGTTGCTGAACGAGGCTGTAGAGGAACTTAGCAGCAGCTTAAGTCCCAATATTCTGAAAAGGAACTGTCAAGAGGCACTAAATTATATACCAATGATAACATTTTGCTTGCAAAATACTGGAGAAAGTGAGAAAAATACTGAAAGTGAGAAAGTGAGAAAATACTGAAAGTGAAAGAAAGTGAGAAAGAAAGAAAGTGAGAAAATACTGAAAGTGAAAGAAAGTGAGAAAGAAAGAAAGTGAGAAAATACTGAAAGAAACTGATCTTAAACTTCGTAACGCAGCTTCGTGGATTTAGAAGGGTGAAGTCATGTCTGGCAAACTCGACAAAGCTTTATGATAAGATCATCAAAATACGACAGGAGTAAGAAATGTGAATACAATGTATTTTCCTCCTAGAGTATTCAGAGATATGTGATGTTGTTCCTCGCGAAAGGCTGGTGAACAGGCTGAAATAACAAGCTGGGATAATTGAGACATACTGATCTGGGTAAGGGAGTACCTGCCGGACCTAAAACAGAATGAAAAGGAGGACTGTCAGGTTGCAATCCGTTCTCGCACTTTCGTATTGTCAATATTGACTTATTAAATAAGTGCATATGTGACATACTAATTTATTGTGAATATTTTAGTTTACCTTGAAAAGCTTCATAGAAAACGCCGACCTTACCTAACCTTCTTAGTATGTTAAGATAAGTATCTTATTGCTTCTTAATGACAGTTATTACTTAACCTATTATAGGTATAGGTTAAGTAATAATTGTAATTACGAAGCAATAAGATGCTTATCTTAACATACTAAGAAGGCTAGGTAAGGTCGGTGTTTTCTATGAAGCTTTTCAAGGTAAACTAAAATATTCACAATAAATTAGTATGTCACATATGCACTTATTTAATAAGTCAATATTGACTGTAAGAAAGTGCGAGAACGGGTTGTAACGAGAGGGATGGAGCAGGAGGGATGTGACAAGTGGAGTCCCACAAGGCTCGATCCTGGTGCCGGTGGTGTCCCAGACTTAGGTTATCCTGAGGTTATCTTGAGATGATTTCGGGGCTTTTTAGTGTCCCCGCGGCCCGGTCCTCGACCAAGCCTCCACACCCAGGAAGCAGCCCGTGACAGCTGACTAACACCCAGGTACCTATTTTACTGCTAGGTAACAGGGGCATAGGGTGAAAGAAACTCTGCCCATTGTTTCTCGCCGGCGCCTGGGATCGAACCCAGGACCACAGGATCACAAGTCCAGCGTGCTGTCCGCTCGGCCGACCGGCTCCCACTAACCGGCTCTAGGTAAATGACCTGTCTGAATGAATGAGCCCATAACTAGACAATATTGTGTAGACGATGCAAAACTAACGAGGAATGTGTAAACCGAAGAATCAGTATTGACAAATGGCTGTTTAAGTTCAACCCTAACAAATGTAAGGTAACTAAGTTGCAAAATACTATGGGGCTGATCTTGAAAAACTCATGGAACATGGAATGGAACTTGGTCCTCATGGAACATCCAAACCATTTTAACATTGTCACTAAGTAGCAACCACCATGGGTTCACTAATGGGATGTCGCGCCTAACGAACCTTTTGAAGTTCTACGACAAGATGGCATCGATGAAGGATTAAGGTGCTAAATGTAACCTTGACTATGACCCAGAAAGAGCTAGACACCAGCCCAACAAGCTCTTGTATAAGCTTGAGGACAGAGATGTAGTAACTATCAAATTACTATGTTGGGTGAACGAGTACCTCATAGATAGGAAACAGAGCGTCATCGTGAGCACTGGTACCCTGGTATCATGTTCAATATGGTATCATGTTCAATATGGTATCATGTTCAATATGGTATCATGTTCAATATGGTATCATGTTCAATATGGTATCATGTTCAATATGGTATCATATTCAATATGGTATCATATTCAATATGGTATCATGTTCAATATGGTATCATGTTCAATAAATAAGCCAATGACCTTGTTAGCAGATGACCTGAAGCTAATCAGCAGGATTAGAAGAAAATGATGGAGACTACATGAAGACTTGGAGAAATGGCATCCAGACTTTAACCCTGATAAATGCAATGTTATGAGGATGGGAATGGGGCGATAATACTCCTGAGGCGATGCAGGTTAATTTGTAAACAATTTGCAGAGTCAAAGAAAGAGAATTATCTTGCAATATTCAAACCCCTTTGACAGAAGTAATAGATCAACAAAGTCGTGCATGAGACACAGGCAAATATCAAGACTATCTTTCAGAAACCTTGATAAATAAGACATCAAAACACAGTACACAATTGTGTAAGACACTTGAAATTAAATTGGAATGTTTGAGACATAAATTCACAAACAGCAATGAGATACTTCATGCTATTCTCACCTCGTTCACTACAACGTGTTCATCTACACACATCACAAATAATTATTACTTGCCGTTCTCGGTAAACACATTTCTTCAAAGACCCGCCCTAAAGTGTGTTGCTGGGACTTCTCACCCGAAGCGAAACTGGAACCAATTTAGAGAGGTGAAACTGAAAGTCATTCAGCTATAGAGAACGCCTGAGCGAACTGACCTCCACCAGTTGAGAGAGAGAGAGAGAGAGAGAGAGAGAGAAAGAGAGAGAGAGAAAGAGTGTGTGAGAGAGAGTGTGTGAGAGAGAGTGTGAGAAAGAGAGAGAGAGAGAGAGAGAGAGAGAGAGAGAGAGAGAGAGAGAGAGAGAGAGAAAGAGTGTGTGAGAGAGAGTGTGAGAAAGAGAGAAAGAGAGAGAGAGAGAGAGAGAGAGAGAGAGAGAGAGAGAGAGAGAGAGAGAGAGAAAGAGAGAGAGAGAGAGAGAGAGAGAGAGAGAGAGAGAGAGAGAGAGAGAGAGAGAGAGAGAGTGTGAGAGAGAGAGAGTGTGAGAAAGAGAGAGAGAGAAAGAGTGTGTGAGAAAGAGAGAGAGACAGAGAAAGAGAGAGAGAGAAAGAAAGAGAGAGACCAAGTTTGAGATGGGAAACAATAGGACAAGATAGCTACAAATAAGTCTCTGGATATGCGATTGAGAACTCATGTAAAATAATCACTTTGCAAGTAAACCCAAGTGAGTACCTCTAAAAGAGTATCCACACACACACACTCTCCCGAGGGCGCCTGAGTAACACGCCAAAGGTGCTGTGTATGTTTACAAACACCGGTGCCTCCACAGGCTACGATACCCTTTATCTAACCAAAGGCAGGGTGGCCGGCAGGAGACTAGTGCCCTTATGCGTCTCTCTTCGCTGACTCAGCTTGTCCATATTAGTCAATAACATCCACATCTATATTCACACACACACACAACTCATTTTAATATTTATGGCCCGGTTCTAGGCTGCTTTCCGGGGTGTTCGGATGGGCCGGCGACCGGATACCTTGCATAGGCAATTGGTTAACGAACATGTTGTCAGGATCGGGTTTGGGTTACAATTGGTCACGCGAGAACATGTCAACCGAAACGGAACACGTCTGAGACGGTCTAACCAAGTCTAACCGGTCTAACCATGTCTGAGACGGTCTAGCCATGTCTGAGACGGTCTAGCCATGTCTGAGACGGTCTAGCCATGTCTGAGACGGTCTAGTCAAGTCTGAGACGGTCTAGCCAAGTTTGAGACGGTCTAGCTAAGTCTGAGACGATTTAACCATGTCTGAGACGGTCTAGCCATGTCTGAGACGGTCTAACCAAGTCTGAGACGGTCTGGCGATGTCTGAGACGGTCTAGCCAAGTCTGACACAGTCCTTGCCAAGTCTGAGATGGTCTAGTCAAGTCTGAGACGGTCTAGCCAAGTCTGAGACGGTCTAACCAAGTCTAAGTCCAGTCCCCAGCCTTCAGCAGGCATAACGTTTGCCAGACTTGGTTTATTTGGATATTCCATTCACCGAGAGAGCCGTATATTGCGATGCTTCACGGGTCTTCTCAGGAACCCTGGGTAAATATGGCCCTGGAGGTGTTTGTCTGAATTGCGATGTCATATAGCCAGTCAGACTTCGTCATGGTGGGTTTCAGACTTCCTTGTGTGGATGAGTGAAGACCCATGTTGCTTGAGTATGATGAGAAGTGGAAGATCACAACCTCTTGTGATGAGTTGGGTGGAGTGAGCCCTCAAAGCAACCTGT
Organism: Procambarus clarkii; assembly: GCF_040958095.1. Classification (NCBI taxonomy): domain Eukaryota; kingdom Metazoa; phylum Arthropoda; class Malacostraca; order Decapoda; family Cambaridae; genus Procambarus; species Procambarus clarkii. The sequence continues at coordinate 22,544,699 of NC_091218.1, read as the reverse complement.
CCTCTTAAAAAGAACGTCGCTTTTGGCAGTATGGCCGAATATGGACGTAATTTGAAAATGAAAAAAAATGAATATAAATTTGGGATTTTTTTTTTCAACAACAGTAAGTTAAGGGTCCTCTGATAGGTTAGGTGGGCCGGAAATTCTCATAAAGTTTCAAAACGGTATGAAAAACGTTAATGGAAAGAATCCTCTTCTAAGCTGGCCGAGTAAGCCGGGCCACTCAAACAGAAAACGAAACAGTACGTCACTTTTGTGAGTCGATTTCATTTCAAATTACGTCCAAATTTGGCCATAGTGAGCATACGAGCCAAAAGTGACGTTATTTTTAAGAGGACGGTTTGATCAGAGAAGGTAGGTGGAATTGAACCTTCAAGTATAGGAATGGGTGAAATGAACCCCCTAATTGGTGGCTGGGTTAGCTAGAACAGTATCCACAACACAGATTTACAACCCACAGTAAATAATCAGTGAAGCGAATATATCTGAAATAGGAATGAGCATAAAAAGACAAATGAAACCAAAAGATGAAACTTAGGTTGAAAGAGAGATGGATAAACCGCCCAGTGAACATGAAACACACCCCCACAAAGGCTGGACGAGCATCGAACTCGAACCTCTATTCGAGCTGGTCCTCTGGTCTGTCTCTTTCAGAAGACTATCGATTAAGAGAGAGACAGAGAAATCGGTGACCTGAATGTTCGATGCAGGGACATGCAGTATTCCCAAGGTTTCCCCCCACGCCTCGAACGACGGTTCTTTGAACTCAGGACTACGAATCCCGAGCGCTGTCGACTCAGCTGTCAGGCCCCTGTCAGGCACTTAAGCTCAAATCTTCAACAGTCACCCCTTGGGCTGAGTTTATTATGGACATCACTTTACTATAACGATCTATTTCACGTAAATCACTCCACTATCTATTTTTTTTCAGATGTTTCTCCACTTGGGATCTTTTTCAAGTAAATCAATCACCAGCGACATTTTTTCATCAAAATCACAGCACCTTCAGGTATATCTTTCAAGAAAAATAACACCATCAGCGATCTTTTTCAAGAAATATATTCATGAAGCAAAGTTGTTAAGAGAGGGGGAGGAGGGGGGTGTAAGTGTACAATTAGCCCTTGCTTGGAGTTGTACATCTTGAAGAACTTGACCCAATCAAAAACCGGTTACAGTAATATAGACAAAATTACGTAGTTTCCAAATTACCTGTAACTCTTAACAAGGCTCTCGTCGTCACTGTGTCGAACAAGGGGGGGTGGAAGAGAGGGGGATGGGGGGGGGGTGGAAAAGGATGGATGTGGAAGAGAAATAATCTATATGATGGAAAAGTATGTTGTTATAACCAAAACAACAACAACAGATTAAGTATTAATGTAATTGTACTCTAATACAATTGTACAATTAATTGTACTTTAATACATATACTCCACAGATCCTGAGAGATGGGTGTTGTATTTGGACATTAATACAACACAATGGTAAACACAACATGCCTTGTAGGTTGTAGTTGAACATTGCAAATACCGCTTCATCTCCACTCATCATCATCCTCAGCATCATCATCACCATCATCATCCTCTCCACCATCACCATCACCATCAACAACAGACCATTTCGGACGTGACAGCATCGAAAATGAACAAATAGATTAGTGTGTGTGTGTTAAGAAGATGATAGTGAGAGTCGTAAGATTAAATCTGGGTATCTTAGGTGATGCTGGGGATTTTATCTCCCGTTGTATGTTATTGCAGAATATACGAGGCTGTTGGGACAATTTCACACAGTGGTAGTGAGTGGTAGTGGACCCCCATACCCATCCTGTGGGTGGTAGTGGACCCCCATACCCATCCTGTGGGTGGTAGTGGACCCCATATCCCATCCTGTGGGTGGTAGTGGACCCCATATCCCATCCTGTGGGTGGTAGTGGACCCCATATCCCATCCTATGGGTGGTAGTGGACCCCATATCCCATCCTGTGGGTGGTAGTGGACCCCATATCCCATCCTGTGGGTGGTAGTGGACCCCATATCCCATCCTGTGGGTGGTAGTGGACCCCATATCCCATCCTATGGGTGGTAGTGGACCCCATATCCCATCCTGTGGGTGGTAGTGGACCCCATATCCCATCCTGTGGGTGGTAGTGGACCCCATATCCCATCCTGTGGGTGGTAGTGGACCCCATATCCCATCCTGTGGGTGGTAGTGGACCCCATATCCCATCCTGTATCCCATCCCACCCCACTACTCCCTGCATTTCACATAGCGCCAAGCAGGGAATTTAGCGAAGTTAGCAGGCAGTTAGGTGGGTGTTGCAGACCCGTCTGGGGGGGTTTTTGTAAATCAATTATTCTCATTGAATTCTTGTGGGGTTTCCAATTTAGTTTAGATTAGAGCTGTGAGTGGAAAAAGCACAGAGTGCAGAACGCGATGGTGAACCAGACTGTAATGTTCTTGATTTAATAACAAGTGTTTGGAAGGGTCTAGAGGGTGTGAGGGGGGGGGTTGTAAGGTTACCTTGAGGTGATTTCGGGGCTCAGCGACCCCGCGGCCCGGTCGTCGACCAGGCCTCTGGGGGGGGGGGGGGTAATTGTGAGGATTTAGTGCGGTAGTTAGGGGATGGTGAGGTGGTTAGAGTCAGCTAATATGAGGATAGGCAAGGCCGGCCTGGGCACGAGTAGAGAAGGGTGAAGGGCAGAGCAGTGTGAGGGGGGGGGAGGGGGGTGTGCCCCTAACATGATGAGTGACGTGTTGGGTATGATAGGTGCCAGGAGGGAGCCAGGTGCTGCTCTCTACCTCTCTACCTCTCCCTCTCTCTGGGGGGGGGAGTCCACTATGGGGGTCCACTACCACCCACAGGATGGGATATGGGGTCCACTACCACCTACAGGATGGGGTATGGGAGTTCACTACCACCCACAGGATGGGATATGGGGTCCACTACCACCCACAGGATGGGATATGGGGTCCGCTACCACCCACAGGATGGGATATGGGGTCCACTACCACCCACAGGATGGGTATGGGGTCCACTACCACCCACAGGATGGGTATGGGGTCCACTACCACAGGATGGGGTATGGGGTCCACTACCACCCACAGGATGGGTATGGGGTCCACTACCACCCACAGGATGGGTATGGGGTCCACTACCACAGGATGGGGTATGGGGTCCACTACCACCCACAGAATGGATATGGGATCCACTACCACCCACAGGATGGGTATGGGGGTCCACTACCACCCACAGAATGGATATGGGATCCACTACCACCCACAGGATGGGTATGGGGTCCACTACCACCCACAGGATGGGATATGGGGTCCACTACCACCCACAGGATGGGATATGGGGGTCCACTACCACCCACAGTTGAATGATCCCACAGCACAACAGGAGCTGAACGAGAACAGAACGAGTTGAACAGCAGAACGAGAGGCTGAAACAGCGGACCACAGCAGACAGTATCAAAAGACGGGTGGAATGCGCACACACAGGAAAAATGTAAATTTCTCAATTATGTGTAGTTGACACCTATGTTTCAGGTAGGCCTATGCTAGGCCTATGCTTTCGAGGTTGTGGCGGCTTTGGAGGTAGGGAGGAGGAGGTGGAGACCGGTTGGGAGGGGGAGAAACGATTGGGGGAGGTGGAGGGAACAGGGTTGCCAAGCGTCGCTATTCTACTCTAGTCAGAGCCGTTCAATATATCGTTGGCTCGACTCACACCTCTGTGTGTGTGTGTGTGTGTGTGTGTGTGTGTGTGTGTGTGTGTGTGTGTGTGTGTGTGTGTGTGTGTGTGTGTGTGTGTTCCAGGCAGCAGCAAGATGCTGTGCCGTGAACACGTGCAAACAAACAAGCATCCCCAGCGGGATTCGAACCCGCGACCTCTGGATTAGAAGTCCAGCGCGCTATCCACTGCGCCATGGGGACTCTTTGAGGACTTGCAATGAAGTGGAATTTCTCATCTAAATTTATCCGTTTCTTAAAAGTTTTAATCAAGTTCTTGTCATTATCTTGAGGTGCTTCCGGGGCTTAGCGTCCCCGCGGCCCGGTCTCCAAAGAATGTATAATTATCATAATGTATAACATTTTGATAATGTTATACATATGTGTTCAAGTTCAAGAAAGCCGCAATGGAAAACGTAGTGTAGAGAGCTATTGAAATGTCTTCTAAATCTAAATTATACATTACTTAATTCTAATACTAAAAGTGTTTGGACACACATCTTTCTAAGATCACTTCTAAGTAACTAAGATCACTACATAGATGAGTAATGTAGTGTACATTTCTGTACATTTGTGTACTAACGTTAGTGAATAAAATTTTTGAATAAACTTGATCCGTCTCAGAGAATTTTATACATACACATATATGCATAGTTTTAATGTATGGGTATACGCAATTTCAGAACATGTATAGTTGATTATCATACGAGTATACATATCTTTAATGCAAGCATGTCATTTGAAAATCAGATATATGATTTTAATGCACATATACATAATTTTAATTCATGCATACATAATTTTAATTCATACATAATTTTAAATCATGCATACATAATTTTAATTCATGCATGCATAATTTTAATCCATACATACATAATTTTAATTCATGCATACATAATTTTAATTCATACATAATTTTAATTCATTCATAATTTTAAATCATGCCATAAATCATAAATAAATCATATATATATATATATATATATATATATATATATATATATATATATATATATATATATATATATATATATATACCAAGATTCCCTCATATCCTTAATCAAAACTGAGTAATTCCTGAACACAAAAGTGGAAATTTCACTGAAATCACCAATTATAAAACCACTATCAACCCTACCCACGTTATACAAATTATTTGTGAAACAAGTTACAAACAGGTGATCACTCCTGTTGGTACGTACAAAGCCCTAAAAAAGCCCAAACGGTGCTACACAAAAGTGTACTTTTTTGTACTTTAGTTAGGCCTTAATAGCGTAATTGTTACACTGCATGACAGAGGAGGTCAGAGTTCACTGTTTCTTAGAATATCTGTTGAACTATTCACTGTTTCTTAGAATATCTGTTGAACTATTCACTGTTTCTTAGAATATCTGTTGAACTAAACGATTACTTCGAGGTTGCAGCTGTACGCGAACAGCTGTGTTGTTATGGCAGGTGTGTGAGGGAAAGTGGGCCCCTCTCGCACCTGGGCAGGTGTGGCAGGTGTGGATTGGAGGTTGGGAGGTTAGTTGCTTGGTCTTCCACTAGATAATATGATGCTAGTATGCAATTAGTGGGAGTGTGTTGAAGATCTCAACAGGTTTGGAATTGGTTCGTGGTATGATGGTGTGTGTGTGGTGATGGTGTGTGTGTGTGTGGTGATGGTGTGTGTGTGTGTGTGTGTGTGGTGATGGTGTGTGTGTGTGTGTGTGTGGTGATGGTGTGTGTGTGTGGTGATGGTGTCGGTTGTGTAGTGGTGTGATGGTGTGTGTGTTGGTGATGGTGGTGTGGATTGTGTAGTGATGTGACAGTGTGTGTGTGATGGTGATGGTGGATTGTGTAGTGGTGATATGGTGATACGGACATCAAAGCGGTGCTCGCTACGAAGATGGTGATGATGGTGTTATCTGTGGTTAGCGTGATGGTGATAAACGTTGGTATGGTGAAGGATAGTGACGGTGACGCCTGTGGAGATGGATAGTGGCATCATCTGTGGTGGTAGAGGTGATAGTTAGTATCGTGGTGGAGTTGGTAAGCAGGAAATGCAATTGTGGTGGTTGAATGGAGAGCGCTGATTGTAACTAAGTTAAAAGAGGATACAGTGGTTAAAAATTGTGAGGAGGGTGTGGTGAGCCCACAGTGATATGGTGAGGGAGAAGGGGGGGGAGAGGGGGTGGTTACGAGAGAGAGAGAGAGAGAGGGGAGGGAGGATTTAGTGTGTGTAGTGATTGTGGTGGGGGATTGTGTGGGGGCTAGTGATTGTGGTGGGGAACTAGCGATCCTAGAAGACCAGTTGATTCAGTGTAAAGGGCTGAATCAACCCAGAATCAATATATATATATATATATATATATATATATATATATATATATAATATATATATATATATACATATACAGGCTGGCTACTACTACAGGCTGTGTCGTTGACCAATGAACTTGTACTAGGACAAATCTAGGCAAATATTGGTGAAAATGTTTAAGACTTTATTGAGACGAGATTGATAGAAGCAGAGAAGAAATCTTGCATCGTGCAGAGGAATACTTCTGGTTGATACCTGGTTGATGGGGTTCTGGGAGTTCTTCTACTCCCCAAGCCCGGCCCGAGGCCAGGCTCGACTTGTGAGAGTTTGGTCCACTAGGCTGTTGCTTGGAGCGGCCCGCAGGCCCACATATACCTGGTTGATGGGGTTCTGGGAGTTCTTCTACTCCCCAAGCCCGGCCCGAGGCCAGGCTTGGCTTGTGAGAGTTTGGTCCACCAGGCTGTTGCTTGGAGCGGCCCGCAGGCCCACATACCCACCACAGCCCGGTTGGTCCGGCACTCCTTGGAGGAAATCTTCTCTTATACAAGATTTTCTCTGCTTGTACTAGATTTGCTCCTTCTGCTTCTCTGTTCTCTGATGGACTAGATTTTTTTGGAGGAAATAGTAATAATACTGGATTTGACAAGTCTTATTAAAAATAATATACTCGGTTCCTGAAGGAAAGAGTATAGTGTGAATCTACGTTAATATGAACATGTTTATGATGCTATATTGTAGTGATGATCGAGTCCACACCTGTCAGGGAGAACTGATGATAACAGGTGCACTGTTGATGATTCATATCTCGCAGGTGTGTGTGACTGGTGTTGATCTCAGATGGACTGATGGGGATTCGTGGACTTGATTCGCAGTTGGGAGAGGACTGAGGGAGGAAGGGAGGCTGAAAGCACTGTTGCTTCATGCAACATGCAAACAGCCACAGATCTGTTTATCTGACAGCAAGTGGTGGCATCAAATGGTTATCTTGAGGTTATCTTGAGATGATTTCGGGGCTTTTAGTGTCCCCGCGGCCCGGTCCTCGACCAGGCCTCCACCCCCAGGAAACAGCCCGTGACAGCTGACTAACACCCAGGTACCTATTTTACTGCTAGGTAACAGGGGCATAGAGTGAAAGAAACTCTGTCCATTGTTTCTCGCCGCCCACTGGTGGCAGAAGTGGTGGACAGGGTGACCCAAAGTGAACTGTTATTTGACTCTCTTGTCTGCCTCTCTAGTGCAATTTTCGACGTTATCATCAGCGGCAATAAGGTCTATATTGATATCTTCTTCACGTGAAGATTACTAACTGTAGCGCAGTAGTCAACGTCCTTGACTAACAACCGAGGGATCCGGATTCATTCCCTGGGAAAGTCAGAAATGGTTGGGGAAGTTTCATTCCATCTGAAGTCTCTGTTCACCTAACAGTAATATGGGACCCCCCCCCCCCCTGGAGTTAGGCAATTGTTTTGGGTATCATCCAGGGTAGTTGATGAGTAGTTGATCTAGAATGGTGGTGGGGCATCGCGATAAGCCTACCTGCAGGCTTCCTGTCCCGAACAATTGTATCGGGAAAGGTTGTATCTACGAGAGTCTACGAGAGGAAATAATATATTCACGAACTGCTAGAGGAGCCGGTCGGCCGAGCGGACAGCACACTGGACTTGTGATCCAGTGGTCCCGGGTTCAATCCCGGGCGCCGGCGAGAAACAATGGGCAGAGTTTCTTTCACCCTATGCCCCTGTTACCTCGCAGTAAAATAGGTACCTGGGAGTTAGTCAGCTGTCACGGGCTGCTTCCTGGGGGTGGAGGCCTGGTCGAGGACCGGGCCGCGGGGACACTAAAGCCCCGAAATCATCTCAAGATAACCTCAAGAAGAAGAAGCAAATAAAACCAAGCTTCACGAGTGTGAGTTTCGACCTAACACACGCTTAGGGGACCAGAGTTCGAGTCTCCTAGAACCCAGGGGAATGGTATTCAAGGAGCGAGGAGGTTATCTTGAGGTTTTCTTGAGATGATTTCGGGGCTTTAGTGTCCCCGCGGCCCGGTCCTCGACCAGGCCTCCACTCCCAGGAAGCAGCCCGTAACAGCTGACTAACACCCAGGTACCTATTTACTGCTAGGTAACAGGGGCATTCAGGGTGAAAGAAACTTTGCCCATTTGTTTCTGCCTCGTGCGGGAATCGAACCCGCGCCACAGAATTACGAGTCCTGCGCGCTGTCCACCAGGCTACGAGGCCCCTTGGAGAACCAAACATTTAGCAGTAAATGCAATAAATAAGATAACGAGGTTTGAGAAAGACCTGGGTAAATACTGGATTGAAATAAGATAACGAGGTTTGAGAAAGACCTGGGAAAATACTGGAGTGTTGATTTCTGGAACTACCGGGGAACATAATAGATGGTAAATTGAAATTAGGAATTTCCTTAAGTACTTTCGTATATTAATACATTTTCAGAAGGAGTTCATCTTCACTCCTAAAGATGTATTAATATACGAAAGTACTTAAGGAAATTCTTGTTTCAATTTTCCTCCATGGTCTGACACTGTCATATATATATATATATATATATATATATATATATATATATATATAAATATATATATATATATATATATATATATATATATATATATATATATATATATATAATGCCTCATTTTCGTATTCTTAAATGGGTTAAGAATGTTTGTAATCCTGAATTTTCCCTTACCAGCGGTTGCAACACTGTTGCACTAGGCTTAATATCAAAACAAAAGACCAAATAAAACTGCACAAGGCCTAATGGACCATACAAGGCCTATTAATGCAATTGCCCCATGCAATTGCAAATTACTGCAAACCCCTAACTCACATTTCTCTAAGGGTTGAAACGAGCCAATGATCTCACGGCAATTAACGTGCCTGGTAATTGGTTCGAGTAATTAACCACTTTTTTTCCCCCTTAACAAGTATTTAACGAGGTCTTTCCTAACTGTAAATTTATTTAATTAATATCCATTGTTCTGCGTTCTATTATGTGTCGCTTGTACTCTTGTTTTTAGTCTTTATAGCAGTAATTAGGGCGCCAGCAGTGGCCACTAGTTCGGTAATTAAACGAAAGGTTAACGATACTCAGTGTTTTAACGAAGGTAAGTGTTGATCCACACTACAAGCGTCTAACGGTACAAGAGGAAGCTTGAAGCAGCTTGAAGTAGCAGTAGCAGTAACAAGGAGCTAGAGGAAGCAGGTTGAAGTAGCAGCAGCAGTAACAAGGAGCTAGAGGAAGCAGGTTGAAGTAGCAGCAGCAGCAGCAAGGAGCTAGAGGAAGCACGTTGAAGTAGCAGCAGCAGCAGCAAGGAGCAAGAGGAAGTCTTGCCAGAGATAAAGACCTTGTCTGGGTCGAGGGTACTGGGGAAGTGTTGGATTACCAGGTGGAGGCTCTAGGGTAACCTGGCTGTGTCTACCCTGACACCCACCACCTGACCCAGCCACCACCACCTGGCCCAGCCACCACCACCTGGCCCAGCCACCACCACCTGGCCCAGCCACCACCACCTGGCCCAGCCACCACCTGGCCCAGCCACCACCTGGCCCACCCACCACCTGGCCCAGCCACCACCTGGCCCAGCAACCACCTGGCCCACCCACCACCTGGCCCAGCTACCACCTGGCCCAGCCACCACCACCTGGCCCAGCCACCACCACCTGGCCCAGCCACCACCACCTGGCCCAGCTACCACCTGGCCCAGCCACCACCTGGCCCAGCCACCACCACCTGGCCCAGCCACCACCACCTGGCCCAGCCACCACCACCTGGTCCAGCCACCAGCTGGCTCAGCCACCTGTCTCATCCTACCTGGTTTGTGTTGCTGGGGCCTCGTTCTTGCATCCAACACATGCACAGTTGGGCAGTATTGAAGGACTCACTAAAACCCTTAAACACACTCCTTTACTGTTTCCTTGAAGTGTTTCAACACACTCAGACACTCGCCCTCACTGTTTCCTTGAAGTCTTTCAACATAAACTTATATTTTAATTATCCATCCTGTCCAGCAAGTAAGGCAGGCGCTCCACAATATTGGAAAGTCTGAAGAACAGGTTCCAATCTGTTGGATTGAAAGCTATATCGACCCCCCTGATCGATAGACTGAGAGAGTAGATACAGAAATAGAAGCAGCAAAAAATACAGATAGCCTATGAAACCTGCGATGGCTGACTGTAATAGATATTCTATTACAGGCAATTGTAAAGCTGAAATAGCAAATGCCAGTGGATATAGATATGAAGCAATTTCCACAGGTAGAGAAAACTTGAAGCCCTGACACCTTTCACTAATAATTGGTCATGATCTAGCAATCAATATCCACTTTCACCTTTGCTTTGCCTGTACATATATACTCGAGTATCCCCCCAAAAAAAATTGAAACTCTCTCACCTTCAAGAATGCAGTAATTCTAATCAGGTTAGTAGAGTGGTCTATCCTAATTGATACCTGGGGGGGGACACTTGTGTCAAAGGTGGTTGTCTCCATGTGTCAGGCGAGCTGTACCAGAGACACATGTATCCAAGGTAACTGGACCCGAGCCTAAAAAATATAAGGCCTTGCGTAGGGGGATACTTTTTCTTATCAGACTGTGGTGGAGATGGGAAGGGAAGTCGATCCTTGATATCTCACCACTAAGTGATGCTGAGTCTGTAGGAGCAGCATCCATCTAGGAGCTGGAGCTGTTCCTAAGATGTACGGGCTCACCATAGACCGTGCTACTTGGAACTTTGTTCCAGGTAGCGAATCTTTAACAACAACAACATCCTAAGATGACACATATAAGTCTCAGTAGGAAAAGCGTATATATGTGGTCATATAATATCATATAATAGTTCCTATATATCATAGGAACAGATATATATAGTCCCTACAAGAGTCATGCTCTCTGGTGTGGTATGTGTGTGGGAGGGGGGGCGGGGGGAGATTGGACCCTCACACCTGGGCTGAAGCAACAGGTGTGTGTGTGTGTGGGGGGTTGGAGGGGGGGGGGGGGGGGTAGCTGGTGTGGGCGTAGCATTGTAAGATCATGAACAGTTAGTCCAAGCCTGGTTCACTACCTCTTGGGTGACGCCTCTTAACTTTCTTCAGGTGACCTTAAGTGACCAAACAGCAAATTCACCAATTTGCTGTCTAATTTCCTCGCGTGTGATTCGCTAATTTACGTTCTAATTTAGTAGCAAATTATTTACAGTTTACATTCTAATTAGTTTTTTTCACTCGCAAATTCATCACTAACCTTCAGTATTTTTTTACATTTTAATTTACAATTTGTAGTTTTTTCCCACTTGCGTCGACTTTTTTTTTAGTTTTTTGATTATTTACAAATCTTCGGTACTCATTTACAAATGTTTTACTTCGTAGTTAAAGAAAATGCGTTTCTCCTGTAAATTATATATGGTGGAGTAAGATAAGATTAGAGGAGAAACCTCTATTATTAAAGCAAATAATCTGGGATAGGCCGGAGGGAAAGGAATAGTTCCCAACCACTTAGACCGTTGGGAATCGAACGCCGATCTGCAAGTAACGGGGGCGGGGGAAGGGGGGTCGTTGTACCGACCAACCCAAGTGGTTGGATCAAAGGTAGGGGGTCATATTGGATTTCGAGAGAAAGAGAGAGAGATAGAGAGAAACCACACCATAAATTCAGACTTAGATTGACAGATTTACTGAGAGAAACAAAGAGGAACAGAGAGAGAGAGAGAGCTGAGTAGTGTACACAAAAAAGACAGTGGGACAGGTAGACAGACAGGTAGACAGACAGGGTGTACGCTTACCGTCAGATTTGGCAGTAAATATTGACGTGTGTAACCTGTCAGGTGGCGGCCTTGGCCAGCCTGTCTTGCTGTACAGGTGCGCTTGAGGGGAAGGGGAAGGGGGGGGGGGCGAAAGGGGGGGGTCCTTCGAAGGAGGGGGGACCAGATGGTGACGACCTCGCTATTGGAGGGGCGGTGGTTACCTTCCTTGAGAGGGAGGGGGGGGTCTCATCGTTGGGGGGTTAGGGGGGGCAGGACTTCTGAACAGGTGAGAGAGAGGGGGGGTGGTGGGGTGGTTCTGATAGGGGTCTCCTGGTTGGGGGGGGTTGGGGGGTTGGGGAGGTGTGAGTATCACTCACGGGGTGATACTCACATCTCTCACACACTCACAGCTCCCTATGAAAATATTCAAGTATTCAGGGAGAATACGTTTTATTCTCTTCTCCGAGGCTATGGGTCCCTACAATTGCACCGATGGTGGTGCCCCTGTATATATATATATATATATATATATATATATATATATATATATATATATATATATATATATACATATATATATATATATATATATATATATATATATATATATATATATATACGTCGCCTACAGTGTTTGTCTAAGCAGCGACAGCTGGGGGGCGCACATATAACAATTTCTTCTGCTCGAGATTCATCAGACTGTTATTACTGTCTTCTAGCATCTCTAATCTATAAATTGTCCACCGGCTGCCAGCCTGGCACTCCCTCCCGTCCCCCCCCCCCCACCCCCTCTCTCCCCCCGACCTCTAGTCAGGGCACTCCCGCGTCCCGACTACTCATTAGGCTCTAGATAATCGCTCAATTAGGCGACTAATTGCATGTTGCGGCGATATTTTTTTGGTTGTTGTACGACCCGTAAATGTGAGGTTCATTACGTGTTAGACGGCGTTGATCTCACAGCCAGAAATCAAGAATTTTGTGTGGATTAAGAACATGAAAAAATATGGATTTAGGAAACTGCTGAAGGCCTATTGACGTAGCGCTCTGTCTCTGTCTGTCTGTCTCTCTCTCTCTCTCTCTCTCTCTCTCTCTCTCTCTCTCTCTCTCTCTCTCTCTCTCTCTCTCTCTCTCTCTCTCTCTCTCTCTCTCTCAGCTCTCTCGCTCTCTCTCTCTCTCTCTATCCTCAGACCAAAAAAAAAATCAGTTTTCTGATTAATGGTATTTCTCTGTGGCGTTCGATTCCCCGAGGTGTTTGCTGGTTTGATAATCAGCTTGACTGACGTTACTGGTAACGGGCAGCCGGAGAGACGGCCAGTAACGTAACTATAAAGGATACAGGTCATGATCGTTTGGCTATTCATACGTTACCAACTAGGGAGCCATTAGTGGGAATGACCAAGCAGTCTGTCTTGACAGAGAAACATGTGATAGTATAAATGCAGCCCCAAGCATTCAACGTTTATCAATCTGCAGTTGCAAAGCATTGAAAGGGTAAGGGGGGTTGACTGGGGGAAAGGGGGAAGGGGAGGGATTGGAAAGGGGGGGAGGGGAGGGATTGGAAAGGGGGGGAGGGGAGGGATTGGAAAGGGGGAGGTAGAGAGAACTTAAAGAAAATGGTCATTTCTAATTGGCATTACTAATATTTTTATACCAGAAGTTGTGGGTTAAGACCCATATGTAATTCCTTGCCATAAAGTTGCAGGTCTGGTTCAACCTGATCAACCAGGCTGTGACTCATACGTCAGGCTGCGAGCAGCCGCGTCTAACAGCCTGGTTGATCAGTCCAGCAACCAGGAGGCCTGGTCGACGACCGGGCCGCGGGGACACTAAGCCCCGGAAGCACCCCAAGGTAGGTAGGTAACCCCCCCCCCCTCCCATAGATCTGTGTCTTCAGTGGACCTGGTCATCTGTGGAATACTGTTACCCCTTACAGTGTAACCTCACTGTACTACAGTGTCACAACTACTATTGTAGTTGAATATGTGTGATTTACAGTTTTTAGTGGACCTCAGACGCAAGGGCCATTATGAATCAAAGTCCAACACAAGCAAAGGTGAAAATCTCATGTTTACTTCATTCACTTCTATAAGATATGACACATGACACCTCTTTTGACACCTTATTTCAATGTCACACTGTGTAAATCTGCAAAATCATACTGAACATATTACATGAAATTTTTGAGGATATGGGGAATATAATACTGTGTTTGTATATTAAATTGTGTATAAAGTGTGAGGATTTGTGTGTATTTTAACAATAGTGTGAGGTTATGTGAGTGTGTGTGTGTGTGTGTATTTTAACAATAGTGTGAGGTTATGTGAGTGTGTGTGTGTGTGTGTATTTTAACAATAGTGTGAGGTTATGTGAGTGTGTGTGTGTGTGTGTATTTTAACAATAGTGTGAGGTTATGTGAGTGTGTGTGTGTGTATTTTAACAATAGTGTGAGGCTGTGTGAGTATGTTTCGTGTATTGAGAGCAGTGTATATCAGCCATCATCCTCCATTAACAGTCTAATACACAGGACATGTCAGTCAAGCTACCTCACTGGACAGACTGTAGCAGAGTACATGTCAGTCAAGCCGCCACTTTTGACAGTCATATAGCTTCAATTTCCTCCCCTTCAATGACGGACGGGGAAAGGAATGGTGCCTCAACCACTTGGGCTGGACGGTAGAGCGACGGTCGTGCTTCATGCAGATCGACGTTCAATCCCCCGACCGTCCAAGTATTTGAGGCACCATTCCTTTCCCCTCGTCCCATCCCAAATCCTTATCCTGACCCCTTCCCAGTGCTATATAGTCGTAATAGCTTGGCCCTTTCCCTTCATAATTCCTTCCTTTCCCTTCAATTCTAGCCCCATCCTTTCCCCAAGTATTCCCCTTCGTTGTAATAGCCAAGACATGCAGATATCCCCCACCAGAGCTCGATACCCCTATTCTCAAGGCCACACTGGCGCCACATACACTATTACCAGCACGGAGTAAAGCCATTTTTTACTGTCCAATGCGATAGTGAACACTTCGCAAAATATAATTCAATTTACGCTTCTGACACCTGCTTGGCAGCACACACCTTGCATGATGCACACGGCGACGATCAAACACCACAATACTAACACGGAACGTCACCACCAACGCTGCTGGCTATTGAACACACTGCACCAAGTGTGTGCAGGTGTGTGTAGGGGTGTGTGCAGGTGCACCAGGTGTGTGTGCAGGTGCACCAGGTGTGTGTGCAGGTGCACCAGGTGTGTGTGCAGGTGCACCAGGTGAGTGTAGGTGCACCAGGTGAGTGTAGGTGCACCAGGTGTGTGCAGGTGCACCAGGTGTGTGTAGGTGTGTGCAGGTGCACCAGGTGTGTGTGCAGGTGCACCAGGTGTGTGTGCAGGTGCACCAGGTGTGTGTGCAGGTGCACCAGGTGAGTGTAGGTGCACCAGGTGTGTGCAGGTGCACCAGGTGTGTGTAGGTGTGTGCAGGTGCACCAGGTGTGTGTAGGTGCACCAGGTGTGTGTAGGTGTGTGCAGGTGCACCAGGTGTGTGTAGGTGTGTGTGCAGGTGCACCAGGTGTGTGTGCAGGTGCAAGGTGTATGCAGGTGTGTGTAGGTGTGTCCAGGTGTGTGTTCCACACACAGGACAAAATAAGATATATTAGAGCTCCCTGTAGCTTTCAACTGGCCAATCCCTGTGTCAGGTGGTCTGTCAGAGAAGTGATTGACTGATTGCCCAAGCATGTGTCAACTCTCATTAACTATTAATCAAGCGAGTTCAGGAAGTGTTCAACAGTGTGATTGAAGCTTCATCATATATTCCCCAATTGAAGCGATAACAAGTCGATTCATATTTACAACACCCCTTAGCTTACCAGAACCCTCGACAAGCCACCGGCTTCCTGTCCCTGACGACGTCGAGACCACTTTAGATTAATTTCCCCTCAGGTAAATACAGGTAATGTTTAAAATAGCCAGTGGACTACCTGCTTATAACCTCCAGTAGAATATATGTTTTTGTATACACCTGCCAGCTTGGTAATTTGCTACGGGTCTCTGCAGGTAATTAAGCCCGAGAGGTAATTATGTAGGCAGCTTAGAGCTTCTCGTATTATCCTGTAGACAGCTTAGCCTGTGTCAGCTTTATCTGGCGACGTGTTACTTTGGTACTTTGTAAATAACTTATTCTGTATCAAGGTACTTTGTAAATAACTTATTCTGTATCAAGGGACTTTGTAAATAACTTATTCTGTATCAAGGGACTTTCTAAATAACTTATTCTGTATCAAGGGACTTTGTAAATAACTTATTCTGCATCAAGGTACTTTGTAAATAACTTATTCTGTATCAAGGTACTTTGTAAATGACTTGTTCTGTATCAAGGTACTTTGCAAATGACTTGTTCTGTATCAAGGTACTTTGTAAATAACTTATTCTGTATCAAGGTACTTTGTAAATGACTTGTTCTGTATCAAGGTACTTTGCAAATGACTTGTTCTGTATCAAGGTACTTTGTAAATAACTTATTCTGTATCAAGGGACTTTGTAAATAACTTATTCTGTATCAAGGTACTTTGTAAATAACTTATTCTGTATCAAGGTACTTTGTAAATAACTTATTCTGTATCAAGGTACTTTGTAAATAACTTATTCTGTATCAAGGGACTTTCTAAATAACTTATTCTGTATCAAGGTACTTTGTAAATAACTTATTCTATATATAGGCTATATATATTGGTTAGGTTAGGTGTTTAGGTTCTGTTGGCGATTATTTGTATTTGTAGTACGTGGGTGAAGCATTTATAGCGTTGTGATTCGAACACAATTCGCCAGTGAAGCACTTGTTCCGGAAGCGTTCGAACGCCATCAGTTGTGAGTCGTGTGTAAACCGTTTATCATTGATAAACAGCGGGTTTGGCGGGTGCATGGAATGGACTTTGGCCCTTTGTTTATGAGGACGTGCTGGAAACAAAGAGGTGCGATTTGACCACAGGAAGAGAGGCACTGAAGCAATTTGAAGCACTGTTCGACAAAAGTTCGAACGTCAGTTGAGAGTCTTAGGGTTTTTCTTAATTGAACACCGGGTATGTCTCGAAAGATGTGCTCAAAAACACCCATTACTTACATTTCTCCTTTCTGAAAAACTGTCGGAGCTAAAATAAACCTTCCGGTTTACATCCACCAATCCCAGAGGGCCTATAGAAGCCGTCTCGCTCCTCATTGGCTCAGACCTCTTGATTTATGGATGTTGTGGCCACTTAGAGGCTGCCACGTGTCATTCGCCGCTAATTAGTTGAGAAAGTCTAGCTGAGAAGACTTTGAAGTCTCTTAGCGGCCAAGCTTGTATAATGACCAACACACACACACACACACTCACACACACACACACACACACACACACACACACACACACACACACACACACACACACACACACACACACACACACACACACACACTATTCTAAGTCTATTCTTAGACTAGCCAAACTGCCTATTCTTGGACTAGCCAAACTGCCTATTCTTGGACTAGCCAAATTGCCTATTCTTGGACTAGTCAAAGTGCCTATTCTTGGACTAGCCAAAGTGCCTATTCTTGGACTAGCCAAACTGCCTATTCTTGGACTAGTCAAAGTGCCTATTCTTGGACTAGCCAAAGTGCCTATTCTTGGACTAGCCAAAGTGCCTATTCTTGGACTAGCCAAAGTGCCTATTCTTGGACTAGCCAAAGTGCCTATTCTTGGACTAGCCAAAGTGCCTATTCTTGGACTAGCCAAAGTGCCTATTCTTGGACTAGCCAAACTGCCTATTCTTGGACTAGCCAAACTGCCTATTACAATATAATGCCTTTCCAAAGGAGGGCCAAAAAGAAAAAAAAGAAAGGTCAAGCTTCCACTATGGGGGTCGTCGAATGACCCAACTGGCAGGCGCAGGTCGAAGCATTTGGGCTAATTGGTGCAGTTACTGGAATACTGATTGTCAGAGAGACTCGGTTCGTATCCTCTTGATTAGTGGTCGGCTCCTGATTGCCATATGTGGAGTGGCTTTGTGACCTAGGGATCACTGAACACCTTGTTGCTGCTTCTGCTGCTGCTGCTGCTGCTTCTGCTGCTGCTGCTTCTGCTGCTGCTGCTGCTTCTGCTGCTGCTGCTGCTTCTGCTGCTGCTGCTGCTTCTGCTGCTGCTGCTGCTGCTGCTGCTTCTGCTGTTGCTGCTGCTGCTGCTTCTGCTGCTGCTGCTGTTGCTGCTGCTGCTTCTGCTGCTGCTGCTGCTGCTGCTGCTGCTGCTGCTGCTTCTGCTGCTGCTGCTTCTGCTGCTGCTGCTGCTGCTTCTGCTTCTGCTGCTGCTGCTGCTGCTGCTGCTTCTGCTGCTGCTGCTTCTGCTGCTGCTTCTGCTGCTGCTGCTTCTGCTGCTGCTGCTGCTGCTGCTGCTGCTGCTGCTGCTTCTACTGCTGCTGCTGCTGCTGCTTCTGCTGCTGCTGCTTCTGCTGTGCTTCTGCTGCTTCTGCTGCTGCTGCTTCTGCTGCTGCTGCTGCTTCTGCTTCTGCTGCTTCTGCTGCTGCTGCTTCTGCTGCTGCTGCTGCTGCTTCTGCTGCTGCTGCTGCTGCTGCTGCTTCTGCTGCTGCTGCTGCTGCTGCTGCTGCTGCTGCTGCTTCTGCTTCTGCTGCTGCTTCTGCTTCTGCTTCTGCTGCTTCTGCTTCTGCTGCTGCTACTGTTTCTGCTTCTGCTGCTGCTGCTGCTGCTGCTTCTGCTGCTTCTGCTGCTGCTGCTTCTGCTGCTGCTGCTTCTGCTTCTGCTGCTGCTGCTGCTGCTTCTGCTTCTGCTGCTGCTGCTGCTGCTGCTGCTGCTGCTTCTGCTGCTGCTGCTGCTTCTGCTGCTGCTGCTTCTGCTTCTGCTGCTGCTGCTGCTGCTGCTTCTGCTGCTGCTTCTCTGTACTTGCTTACATGTGGTCCTTCCCAGTTATGTGACTTGGACTGAGTCTGTACCTGCATCTGTAATTTTGGTCATCTGTCAATGTCTCTTCTCTCTCTAATGTGTTCTTGCCTGTGTGTGTTTCTGTTTCTGCATGTGTCTGCTGGCATTAGTCTGTCTGCCTATATTTGCCTGCGTCTGTATCTATCTGCTATGTAAACCGCTTCTCGGTGAATATAAACTTTACTTTGATCCTGTACAATGTTTCAGACTAAAGTATACTTCCTGGCAGGTCAGGAAGCTCTTGGATGGGTGACCTCGGCTGCCCCTCTGAATTTTCCCTGATTGAAGCCCATATATATCCAGCTAGCACAATCTAACTTAGTCATAGTTATGCCCTTAAAATGTAATATTACGAATAAGCGCCGTATTGAAAATATTACCGTACACATCTCTTGGATTTTGTCCTCTGTCGCCGTGAGGATTATGATAGTTAACGAAGCCTGTTTTGCCACGAAAAGAACTTGTTTTACCCGTTTATTAATGTGTATTATAGTGTAAGTCTCGGTTATTTTCGATATAAAGTTAAGGCAGTTTTGTCTGTTAAGGATAAGATGGTCTTGTTGTAAGTTTAAGGATAAGATGGTCGTCTTGTAAGTTTAAGGATAAGATGGTCGTCTTGTAAGTTTAAGGATAAGATGGTCGTCTTGTAAGTTTAAGTATAAGATGGTCGTCTTGTAAGTTTAAGTATAAGATGGTCGTCTTGTAAGTTTAAGGATAAGATGGTCGTCTTGTAAGTTTAAGTATAAGATGGTCGTCTTGTAAGTTTAAGTATGAGATGGTCGTCTTGTAAGTTTAAGTATAAGATGGTCGTCTTGTAAGTTTAAGTATGAGATGGTCGTCTTGTAAGTTTAAGGATAAGATGGTCGTCTTGTAAGTTTAAAGATGAGATGGTCGTCTTGTAAGTTTAAGGATAAGATGGTCGTCTTGTAAGTTTAAAGATGAGATGGTCGTCTTGTAAGTTTAAGTATGAGATGGTCGTCTTGTAAGTTTAAGGATAAGATGGTCGTCTTGTAAGTTTAAGTATGAGATGGTCGTCTTGTAAGTTTAAGTATGAGATGGTCGTCTTGTAAGTTTAAGGATAAGATGGTCGTCTTGTAAGTTTAAGGATGAGATGCTCGTCTTGTAAGTTTAAGTATGAGATGCTCGTCTTGTAAGTTTAAGGATAAGATGGTCGTCTTGTAAGTTTAAGTATGAGATGGTCGTCTTGTAAGTTTAAGTATGAGATGGTCGTCTTGTAAGTTTAAGGATGAGATGGTCGTCTTGTAAGTTTAAGGATAAGATGGTCGTCTTGTAAGTTTAAGGATGAGATGCTCGTCTTGTAAGTTTAAGGATAAGATGGTCGTCTTGTAAGTTTAAGGATGAGATGGTCGTCTTGTAAGTTTAAGGATGAGATGGTCGTCTTGTAAGTTTAAGGATAAGATGGTCGTCTTGTAAGTTTAAGGATGAGATGCTCGTCTTGTAAGTTTAAGGATAAGATGGTCGTCTTGTAAGTTTAAGGATGAGATGGTCGTCTTGTAAGTTTCAGGTCTTAGCACGTGAAGATAAAGGATTCTGTTAACGGCGTCTTGTTGCGCATGCATGACCGCTCTTGTTTATATTCATTATAACTCATTCGCCTGAAACAATTCATTGATTCAACGTCTAATATGCAGATGATGAGTCACAATAACGTGGCTGAAGAATGTTGACCAGACCACACACTAGAAGGTGAAGGGACGACGACGTTTCGGTCCGTCCTGGACCATTCTCAAGTCGATTTGTGTATCTCAAGTCTCAAGTCACACAATCGACTTGAGAATGGTCCAGGACGGACCGAAAAGTCGTCGTCCCTTCACCTTCTAGCGTGTGGTTGGACTTGATACACACAATCGACTTGAGAATGGTCCAGGACGGACCGAAAAGTCGTCGCCCCTTCACCTTCTAGTGTGTGGTTGGACTTGATACACACAATCGACTTGAGAATGGTCCAGGTCGGACCGAAACGTCGTCGTCCCTTCACCTTCTAGTGTGTGGTCTGGTCATCAGCGTCTAGTAGTTCCGGCAATTTGTTGTATATATCTTCAAAAATTGGCCACCCGATGTGTCTGATTAGATAAGTATTTTCTAAGTTAAAATTATCACCAAGTCCTCGAAATGTTAAGTATATTACTTTCATTTTTTTTTGTCTTTGAATATAACCAGCTCGTATGAACGGAATGCATAAGGTTTATATATTAGTGTGGTATGTTTGTCTGGGTATGTTAGTCTGGGTATGTTAGCTTGGGTATGTTAGCCTGGGTATGTTAGCCTGGGTATGTTAGCCTGGGTATGTTAGCCTGGGTATGTTAGCCTGGGTATGTTAGCCTGGGTATGTTAGCCTGGGTATGTTAGCCTGGGTATGTTAGCCTGGGTATGTTAGCCTGGGTATATTAGCTTGGGTATGTTAGCCTGGGTATTTTGGTCTAAATGTCATCTTTATCGTTTAAACTTGATATACCCTCATGAGAACTTTTTCCGGTTTTCAGGGCGGAACGTGCCCATGAAATGCCCAGAATGTGAATGCATTTTATGCATCTTAACTCGGTAGATCTATCAATAATACAATTTGTTTTTCATACCTCATCAATTTGCATTGAAGATAAGAAAACGCAGCGCTGGGATAGGACTTTTGGTCGATGTATTTTCGATGTATTTTTGGACTTTTGGACGATGCAGGTGTATTTTCTTTATTAGTATTAGTGTATTAATTTATTAGACTTTAGTATTTGTTCAATCTGTTCTTAAAAGTCACCGAAATGTTCATTTCAATGACACTATTTGACTGACTGTTCCACCAGTTCAACCCAATCGTCAATACACTTGTTAATGAACCATCCACCCTCTGTTTGTTCACCCAAAATCCACCCTCTTGTTCACCCCCCCCCCTCTCATCCACCCAACACCCACCGACCAGTTAACCAATACACCTGTTCAACAGTTCACTTGGTCACCCATCTACAAATCAGTTGCCAACCAATTTAAATCCATTGTTTCAAGTTCTGTCTAGAATTAACAGCATACCAAGTATATCGTAAATTATGTGTATGTCGCATCTAGCCGTGCTCTATAATCACTCTATGTCGCATCTAGCCGTGCTCTATAATCACTCTATGTCGCATCTAGCCGTGCTCTATAATCACTCTATGTCGCATCTAGCCGTGCTCTATAATCACTCTGTGTCGCATCTAGCCGTGCTCTATAATCACTCTATGTCGCATCTAGCCGTGCTCTATAATCACTCTATGTCGCATCTAGCCGTGCTCTATAATCACTCTATGTCGCATCTAGCCGTGCTCTATAATCACTCTATGTCGCATCTAGCCGTGCTCTATAATCACTCTATGTCGCATCTAACCGTGCTCTATAATCACTCTATGTCGCATCTAGCCGTGCTCTATAATCACTCTGTGTCGCATCTAGCCGTGCTCTATAATCACTCTGTGTCGCATCTAGCCGTGCTCTATAATCACTCTATCCTTCACTCTGCGTCTCTGAGACCAACCCGTTCTCGCACTTGCTTTTTGTCAATATTGGCTTATTTAATAAGTGCATATGTGACATACAAATTGAATGTGAATATTTTAGTTTACCTTGAAAAGCTTCCTAGAAAACATCGACCTCACCTAACCTTCTTAGTATGTTAAGATAAGCATCTTATTGCTTCTTAATTACAATTATTACTTAACCTATACCGTTGATAGGTTAAGTAATAATTGTAAATAAGAAGCAATAAGATGCTTATCTTAATATACCAAGAAGGTTAGGTGAGGTCGGTGTTTTCTATGAAGCTTTTCAAGGTAAACTAAAATATTCACAATCAATTAGTATGTCACATATGCACTTATTAAATAAGCCAATATTGACTATACGAAAGTGCGGATTGGTATAAACGCAGGCAAGTGGATTACTGTTTGTATCCAGACACATACACGTGCTTGTGTCCATAGATTCTGACGAATCATTGGCCCAAACGACCACTATGCAATCGGATTGATCAACGTGCCAAGAGCAGGTTAACATGTACTTCTATCTATCTATCCCTGTATTATCTATCCCTGTATTATCTATCCCTGTATTATCTATCCCTGTATTATCTATCCCTGTATTATCTATCCCTGTATTATCTATCCCTGTATTAAAAATAAGCCCACGTCTGCATTGAATTGCATTTGCCACTTCTCTCCCAAACTTGACCCTTATTGAGGGGCTCCTGCTGGGTCATAATTATCTCATGAATTTATAATGCAGGTTGTTATGAGTCTTTTTTTTTTGTATTATTTTCTACCACAGACGTGGCCAGACATTTACAATGCTAACCAGCATATATACATTTTCTTCTGTCCTCCATGGACAGGGTTAGAGATGTGTTAAACATATAGTTCAAGGGTTTATTGAACACTCAACCACAGATGGTGATTCGGTGCTTTTAAAATGCTAGGAAGGCCTCGGGGCAAGTCCTCTCGCTGCTCTACTTGTGATGCTGTGACTCCTACAGCATCATCATCTGTCTATCTCAATGCTGTCGTATACTTAAACACCTGTGACATGCATTTCCGGGCTCACCATAGCCCGTGCTACATGGACACTTCGTTCTGAGTAGGTAAATCTATAACAATAACATGCATTTCAACTTTTATCCACTCTGGCCAAGGTGTGTCGAAATACCTTCTCTCTCTCTCTCTTTACCTCCTCCTTTTGTAATGTCGATATACACAATGTTATAATGGGTTCCCCCTTCAAGATGCAACGGTATGCAACGGGGGGTTAGATTCATTAGACAAGAGTGCTGCTCACTCGTAAATGACGTCTTGCTCTCAATGTTGACATCAATTTACGATGCTGCAGATGTTTACGGACCTCGAGTTGGGCGTTTTTGGAAGCTCTATGTAGAGGAGCATAGAGCTGTGAAGAGCTTTTGGAAGCTCTATGTAGAGGAGCATAGAGCTGTGAAGAGCTTTTGGAAGCTCTATGTAGAGGAGCATAGAGCTGTGAAGAGCTTTTGGAAGCTCTATGTAGAGGAGCATAGAGCTGTGAAGAGCTTTTGGAAGCTCTATGTAGAGGAGCATAGAGCTGTGAAGAGCTTTTGGAAGCTCTATGTAGAGGAGCATAGAGCTGTGAAGAGCTTTTGGAAGCTCTATGTAGAGGAGCATAGAGCTGGGAAGAGCTTTTGGAAGCTCTTTGTAGCCTCTTTAGGCTGCGTGTTCAGCTGGTGTGGTGCTAGAGGGTGTAGAGCGCTCTAATGGTCCTCTTTAGTTGAACTGAGTCTCTATTTGGAGATCTAGACCTATTTATTGACTCCTATTCACTGAATTTACATTCTTTTACATTATTTTTGTACTAACAAAAACAAATCTTCAGGATTTCAGTTCTTTTAATTTCAAATTCTGACACTTTATACATTATAAAACTTATTATTATTGAGAAACTCAGAGCCGTGGGGAGGATTCGAACCAATGCTCTGGGTACTCCCAAACAAACGCCTTAGACCACTACACCACGACATGGTAATAGGCGTTGTAACCTGGGATTCAATGTTTTTTTTTAACATTTCGTGGTGTAGTGGTCTAAGGCGGTTGCTTGGGAGTACCTAGAACATAGGTTCGAATCCTCTTTCACGGCTCCTACTGATTTTGTCAGATGGATACATGATGTTAATGTGATTTCGTGTGTTGTAATTTGTGTTGTAGTTGTTAAAGCAACAACAACAATGACGATAAAGATAAATACAACTGTAGTATAGTTATACTGAATAATTTTCATAATTAGAGGTTTTGTCTTTTATGTTAGCCTAATGTATAGCTTCTAATGTTAGGCTTGCCTCTTGTATGTGTAAGGCTTGTCACTCACATATGTGACCCCTCCTATATATATATATATATATATATATATATATATATATATATATATATATATATATATATATATATATATATATACACCAAGCATAGATCTTAACTATAGACCTGCCTCTTCCATACATAGTTTCCTCTCTACACACATACAGTTATACGGTCTAATATTGCTACCCCTATACTGACCATTCTTCAACAGCACACTTGACTACCTATTCTGTACAGACTACCCCCCAACCCACCCACACCCCCCCATTCCCCTTCAGCACAAGACCCCACAGACAAAGACCCCCACAGACTCTTTTTCCCCTCCCCCATACCTCAGTCTCACGATCACAGTCCTCAATTTTTTCGACCTCTTCTCTCCCCCGACGACACGACCTGTCCTCTCCTCCGGTGGTTATCTTGAGGTTATCTTGAGTTGATTTCGGGGCTTTTAGTATCCCCGCGGCCCGGTCCTTGACCAGGCCTCCACCCCCAGGAAGCAGCCCGTGACAGCTGACTAACACCCAGGTACCTATTTACTGCTAGGTAACAGGGGCATTCAAGGTGAAAGAAACTTTGCCCATTTGTTTCTGCCTCGTGCGGGAATCGAACCCGCGCCACAGAATTACGAGTCCTGCGCGCTATCCACCAGGCTACGAGGCCCCTGGAGGCATGACCACCTGACACAACCACTTGACAGCACCACCACCACCTGACACACGCATGACAGCCGTCAACCACCCGCCCAAGCGCTGTGCCATAAGGAACAAAAATGACCCGCAAGATTCCAACCGATTTCTTTTAAGGTGCTTAATTAAACCATTTTCATTTTTCATTTTTTTTTTCATTTTTCAGTTTCATTTTTCACCCCCCAACTGAGCCCCTCTATCCTTCTCAGGCTACTATTAAGGACAACATTTTCTCCCTAACCTATTCTACCTTTTATGCCTATTATACCTATTCTTCCCTATTGGTAGGGGGGGGGGAGGGGGGGGGGTGATACTGGGCAGTTTGCCCACTGACCATCTAGAGCAGGGAACCACAGCCCCAAATATTCCTGACCTGTTTGAGGTGGTCAGGATTATTGGACTCGGGCCCACAAGAAATGAATGGACAGGAGGAAATCAGGTCTAGCCAACAGGTTCTCATAGGGTCGTTAACCTCACTAGCCCGCGCCTCCACCCTCGCTCTTATTGCTCAAGGTGTTCCTCTCTCTCTCTCTCTCTCTCTCTCTCTCTCTCTCTCTCTCTCTCTCTCTCTCTCTCTCTCTCTCTCTCTCTCTCTCTCAGGGTCCATCTCCACTGGACCATATATCTCTGATGCACTGTATGCCCATTCTGTGTCGCCCGGGTGAGTAGCGGTTATCTTCTTGAGGTTATCTTGAGATGATTTCGGGGCTTTTAGTGTCCCCGCGGCCCGGTCCTCGACCAGGCCTCCACCCCCAGGAAGCAGCCCGTGACAGCTGACTAACACCCAGGCACCTATTTTACTGCTAGATAACAGGGGCATAGGGTGAAAGAAACTCTGTCCATTGGTTCTCGCCGGCGTCCGGGATCGACCCCGGGACCACAGGATCACAAGTCCCGCGTGCTGTCCGCTCGGCCGACCGGCGGTGACAATAACTAGTCAATTGTAGTCAATACTTGTAGTCAATACTTTGTAGTCAATACAACTAGTCAATACTTGCCCGAAACGCATTGCGTAATAGTGGCTTCAGGCATTGTATGTACTAGCTCTATCTATATATCAATCCATTAATGTAACATCACTTGTATGTATGTACCTTACCTGAATATACATATTTATTTATTTATTTATTAATTGCAGGTCAAGACTAGACTCTACCGGGATTTACTAGCCAATGTCAGCCTTCCTATCCATCTTTCCTATCCATCTTCATCCACGGGGGGAGCCGAGCGGACAGCACGCTGGACTTGTGATCCTGTGGTCCTGGGTTCGATCCCAGGCGCCGGCGAGAAACAATGGGCAAAGTTTCTTTCATCCTATGCCCCTGTTACCTAGCAGTAAAATAGGTACCTGGATGTTAGTCAGCTGTCACGGGCTGCTTCCTGGGGGTGGAGGCCTGGTCGAGGACCGGGCCGCGGGGACACTAATGCCCCGAAATCATCTCAAGATAACCTCAAGATAACCTCCTATGCCCCTGTTACCTAGCAGTAAAATAGGTACCTGGGTGTTAGTCAGCTGTCACGGGCTGCTTCCTGGGGGTGGAGGCCTGGTCGAGGACCGGGCTGCGGGGACACTAATGCCCCGAAATCATCTCAAGATAACCTCAAGATAACGGGTGAACTCCTCCTCCTGGTCGAAGAACCATTAAGTTATATAGTTCGCTAGTGTAGTGGATTGGGCAGTTAGGGGCGAGTTGCAACCCACTAATGCATGTTAAGTCTCCCTTAAGTTAAGTCTCTCTAACCTAACCTAACCTAACCTAACCTAATCTAACCTAACCTAACCTAATCTAACCTAACCTAACCTAACCTAACCTAATCTAACCTAACCTAACCTAACCTAACCTAACCTAATCTAACCTAACCTAACCTAATCTAACCTAACCTAACCTAATCTAACCTAACCTAATCTAACCTAACCTAACCTAACCGTATCTGATTGCGCTGACTTTAATTGGCGTTAGAGATGGTTTAGCTGTATAATAGTCAAAATTGGCCAAATGCGCCGCTTAATCTTATTTTTTGGGTCGTGATATTTATAAGGAGTGAGTCAAAGTCTGTCTTGACAACTGTTTTGATCACAGGGAAGACTGCTTGACAGCTGGTGGAGGGACCAGATCACAGGGAAGACTCCTTGACAGCTGGTAGGGGGGACCAGACCACAGAGAAGACTCCTTGACAGCTGGTAAGGGGACGAGACCACAGGGAAGCCTCCTTGACAGCTGGTAGGGAGGACCAGACCACAGAAAAGACTCCTTGACAGCTGGTAGGGGAGGACCAGATCACAAGAAAGACTCCTTGACAGCTAGTAAGGAGACGAGACCACAGGGAAGCCTCCTTGACAGCTGGTAGGGGGGACGAGACCACAGGGAAGACTCCTTGACAGCTGGTAGGGGGGATCAGACCACAGAGAAGACTCCTTGACAGCTGGTAAGGGGACGAGACCACAGGGAAGCCTCCTTGACAGCTGGTAAGGGGACGAGACCACAGGGAAGCCCCCTTGACAGCTGGTAAGGGGACGAGACCACAGGGAAGCCTCCTTGACAGCTGGTAGGGGGGACCAGACCACAGGGAAGCCTCCTTGTCAACTGGTAAGGGGACGAGACCACAGGGAAGCCTCCTTGACAGCTGGTAGGGGGGACCAGACCACAGGGAAGCCTCCTTGACAGCTGGTAAGGGGACGAGACCACAGGGAAGCCTCCTTGACAGCTGGTAGGGGGGACCAGACCACAGGGAAGCCTCCTTGACAGCTGGTGGGGGACCAGACCACAGGGAAGCCTCCTTGACAGCTGGTAGGGGGGACCAGACCACAGAAAAGACTCCTTTGACAGCTGGTGGGGGACCAGACGACAGGGAAGCCTCCTTGACAGCTGGTAGGGGGGACCAGACCACAGAAAAGACTCCTTTGACAGCTGGTGGGGGACCAGACCACAGGGAAGACTCCTTGACAGCTGGCAGGGGACTTGATCTCACTGAGGAACGATCAGATCCCACTACATGAGCTGAAGAGGTAGTCGACCCCACCACCACAGTGCCTGAAGCGTCCAGTAACTTACGAATGAAGCCTCCTCCCCCCCCCCCCCCCCCCGTCCAGCCACTTGGACTGGACGGTAGAGCGACGGTCTCGCTTCGTGCAGGTCGTCGTTCGATCCCCGACCGTCCAAGTGGTTGGGCACCGTTCTTTCCCCTCCCCCGTCCCATCCCAAACCCTTATCCTGACCCCTTCCTAGTGCTATATAGTCGTAATGGCTTGGTGCTTTCCCCCTGATAGTTCCCTTCCCCCCCCCCTGAGTCATATCAACCCGGTCGGCCAAGTATCAAGGGAGCCGGTCGGCCGAGCGGACAGCACGCTGGACTTATGATCCTGTGGTCCTGGGTTCGATGCCAGGCGCCGGCGAGAAACAATGGGCAGAGTTTCTTTCACCCTATGCCCCTGTTACCTAGCTGTAAAATAGGTACCTGGGTGTTAGTCAGCTGTCACGGGCTGCTTCCTGGGGGTGGAGGCCTGGTCGAGGACCGGGCCGCGGGGACACTAAGCCCCGAAATCATCTCAAGATAACATCTCAAGATAACATCTCAAGATAACCCGCTGCTTATATTTAGCCAATATTTTACTGACCACGTTTTACTGATTCAGTAAAATATTGAATAAATAAAAAAATAAAAATTTACACGTTTGCTGGCTTATCTTGAGGTTATCTTGAGATGATTTCGGGGCTTTAGTGTCCCCGCGGCCCGGTCCTCGACCAGGCCTCCACCCCCCAGGAAGCAGCCCGTGACAGCTGACTAACACCCAGGTACCTATTTACTGCTAGGTAACAGGGGCATTCAGGGTGAAAGAAACTTTGCCCATTTGTTTCTGCCTAGTGCGGGAATCGAACCCGCGCCACAGAATTACGAGTCCTGCGCGCTATCCACCAGGCTACGAGGCCCCCCGAGGCTTCAAGAAATACGTGTCATTGTATTCTTCAGGATCCAAGATGACTATCAGCATCTTTAGGATGATGTTAGTCAGTCTGCTGTGATGCGGTGGTTATCTTGAGGGGGTTATCTTGAGATGATTTCGGGGCTTAGCGTCCCCGCGGCCCGGTCCTCGACCAGACCTCCTTTTCTTAAACAGGCCTCCGTTGAGTCTTAACAGCATCCCAAAGATTTGTTCTGACAAATGGGATGCTGACAGATTTGTTCAGCATCCCAAACTTTCTGGTACACAGAAATAGGTCGCCATTACCGTTCAATTACACAGTTCTCACAGTTTTATTACACATATTTCACCGTAGGGAGCAGTGAAGTTGGAGGTAATAGTGTACTGGGTTACCTTGAGGTGCTTCCGGGGTTTAGTGTCCCCGCGGCCCGGTCGTCGACCAGGCCTCCTGGTTGCTGGACTGATCAACCAGGCTGTTGAACGCGGCTGCTCGCAGCCTGACGTATGAGTCACAATCATCACAGTCACCAATTATGGAATCATATCTGTCCTGTATTAAAAGCTTAACCTCTGTTCATTCTCTCTTGACTTTATACCTCCAAGGAGTGCCGGACCAACCGGGCTGTGGTGGGTATGTGGGCCTGCGGGCCGCTCCAAGCAACAGCCTAGTGGACCAAACTCTCACAAGTCAAGCCTGGCTACGGGCCGGGCTTGGGGAGTAGAAGAACTCCCAGAACCCCATCAACCAGGTATATGTGGGCCTGCGGGCCGCTCCAAGCAACAGCCTGGTGGACCAAACTCTCACAAGTTAAGCCTGGCCACGGGCCGGGCTTGGGGAGTAGAAGAACTCCCAGAACCCCATCAACCAGGTATATGTGGGCCTGCGGGCCGCTCCAAGCAACAGCCTAGTGGACCAAACTCTCACAAGTCAAGCCTGGCCTCGGGCCGGGCTTGGGAAGTAGAAGAACTCCCAGAACCCCATCAACCAGGTATATGTGGGCCTGCGGGCCGCTCCAAGCAACAGCCTAGTGGACCAAACTCTCACAAGTCAAGCCTGGCCTCGGGCCGGGCTTGGGGAGTAGAAGAACTCCCAGAACCCCATCAACCAGGTATATGTGGGCCTGCGGGCCGCTCCAAGCAACAGCCTAGTGGACCAAACTCTCACAAGTCAAGCCTGGCCACGGGCCGGGCTTGGGGAGTAGAAGAACTCCCAGAACCCCATCAACCGGGTATATGTGGGCCTGCGGGCCGCTCCAAGCAACAGCCTGGTGGACCAAACTCACACAAGTCAAGCCCGGCTACGGGCCGGGTTTGGGGAGTAGAAGAACTCCCAGAACCCCATCAACCAGGTATATGTGGGCCTGCGGGCCGCTCCAAGCAACAGCCTAGTGGACCAAACTCTCACAAGTCAAGCCTGGCCACGGGCCGGGCTTGGGGAGTAGAAGAACTCCCAGAACCCCATCAACCAGGTATCAACCAGGTATCAACCAGGTATCAACCAGATCATAATTGAGAACATATCATTAAAACCTTTTCCGGGTGCATTGTCTGTTTTTAAAGCGAGCGATTTGGGTTACAAGGAAAGAGAGAGAGACAGTGCCTTAATCACAGCCCCTTAAGCGGGTGTTTTCAAGCGCCTTCCCCCCGAGGCGAGATTAAGAGCGCTCAAGAGAGTGGAGGAGCAGGGAGGGGGGGCGGGGAATTAACTATCATTGCTCATCAATATTCCATCTCCAACCTCCTGCCCATCTAACTGGCTTTGCCTATACAGGTTTTAAGTTACTCGTCGACCCGGCCTCTTGCCAAGTGCAGATGATACATGGCTACAAGAAAGCATTGTATGCTACCAGAGGGAGCCGGTCGGCCGAGCGGACAGCACACACTGGACTTGTGATCCTATGGTCCCGGGTTCGATCCCGGGCGCCGGCGAGAAACAATGGGCAGAGTTTTTTTCACCCTATGCCCCTGTTACCTAGCAGTAAAATAGGTACCTGGGTGTTAGTCAGCTGTCACGGGCTGCTTCCTGGGGGTGGAGGCCTGGTCGAGGACCGGGCTGCGGGGACACTAAAGCCCCGAAATCATCTCAAGATAACCTCAAGATATCCAGCTACAGCCAAACGCTGAGCTTAATCCTCTGTCTTAATCGTAAATTACAAACACACACATTTGGTCAATATTTTGAGGGTTTTTAATAGCATCTTTATCTGGTTTTCTCACGATATTCTCCTTATCTTTATCTGGTTTTCTCACGTTATTCTCCTTATCTTTATCTGGTTTTCTCACGTTATTCTCCTTATCTTTATCTGGTTTTCTCACGTTATTCTCCTTATCTTTATCTGGTTTTCTCTATTCTTCTTTCTCGTTTATCTCCTCTCTCCTGCGTGTTATTCCTTCCTCTTCTCTACCTTCCAAACATCTTCATCTGTTGTAAGCGGCGGACTGATCTTTGTCGCTGTG
>NC_091218.1:22483022-22508022 GCF_040958095.1 Procambarus clarkii | reverse complement strand
CCCGCCTGCTTTCATACCTCTCACTGTATTTCCCACTTCTATACTTCCCTTCACCTATGCCTCTCCTTCCTCTTTACTCTCTCTCTCTCTCTCTCTCTCTCTCTCTCTCTCTCTCTCTCTCTCTCTCTCTCTCTCTCTCTCTCTCTCTCTCTAGGAAAAAGGAGGGGATTGAGGGTCGGGAGAAAGCACAGTGTTTGTGTGTGGGGGAGAGAGAGTGAGGTAGGAGATTGAGTAAAGGTTCGTAGAGAAAGAAAGGAGGGAGGGGTAAGAAGGAAGAGGGGGAGGGAGAGAGATGGAAAAGGGAGGGGAAGGGGGCTGGGACACAGCAGGGTGGTGGTTGTTTAAGATTTGCTGCCTGGAACAAAAAGTTCCAAGTAGCACGGGCTATGGCGAGCCCGTAGTCACAGCAGGGGGTCGGGAGGTAGCAAATAACGAGAGGGTTGTATATTAACAATTAATGTTGTGGAATTATACAATGAAAATAATAGGACAAACTGATGACAAACAAACTTGGTTTTATTGACGTGTTCGCTATACGTTTCGACCAGGACAATATGTGGTGACCAGGACAATATGTGCTGACCAGGACAATATGTGATGACCAGGACAATATGTGCTGACCATGACAATATGTGGTGACCAGGACAATATGTGCTGACCATGACAATATGTGCTGACCAGGACAATATGTGGTGACCAGGACAATATGTGGTGACCAGGACAATATGTGGTGACCAGGACAATATGTGGTGACCAGGACAGTATGTGCTGACCAGGACAGTATGTGCTGACCAGGACAGTATGTGCTGACCAGGACAGTATGTGCTGACCAGGACAATATGTGCTGACCATGACAATATGTGCTGACCAGGACAATATGTGGTGACCAGGACAATATGTGCTGACCATGACAATATGTGCTGACCAGGACAATATGTGGTGACCAGGACAATATGTGCTGACCAGGACAATATGTGGTGACCAGGACAATATGTGCTGACCAGGACAATATGTGGTGACCAGGACAATATGTGCTGACCATGACAATATGTGCTGACCAGGACAATATGTGGTGACCAGGACAATATGTGCTGACCAGGACAATATGTGGTGACCAGGACAATATGTGCTGACCAGGACAATATGTGCTGACCAGGACAATATGTGGTGACCAGGACAGTATGTGCTGACCAGGACAGTATGTGCTGACCAGGACAATATGTGCTGACCATGACAATATGTGCTGACCATGACAATATGTGCTGACCATGACAATATGTGCTGACCAGGACAGTATGTGCTGACCAGGACAATATGTGCTGACCATGACAATATGTGCTGACCAGGACAGTATGTGCTGACCAGGACAATATGTGCTGACCATGACAATAGGTGTGCTGACCAGGACAATATGTGTGCTGACCAGGACAATATGTGTGCTGACCAGGACAATATGTGCTGACCATGACAATATGTGCTGACCAGGACAGTATGTGCTGACCAGGACAATATGTGCTGACCAGGACAATATGTGCTGACCAGGACAATATGTGCTGACCATGACAATATGTGCTGACCAGGACAGTATGTGCTGACCAGGACAATATGTGCTGACCAGGACAATATGTGCTGACCAGGACAAAATGTGTGCTGACCAGGACAATATGTGTGCTGACCAGGACAATATGTGTGCTGACCAGGACAATATGTGTGCTGACCAGGACAATATGTGCTGACCAGGACAGTATGTGCTGACCAGGACAATATGTGCTGACCATGACAATATGTGCTGACCAGGACAGTATGTGCTGACCAGGACAATATGTGCTGATCATGACAATATGTGCTGACCAGGACAATATGTGTGCTGACCAGGACAATATGTGTGCTGACCAGGACAATATGTGTGCTGACCAGGACAATATGTGCTGACCAGGACAGTATGTGCTGACCATGACAATATGTGCTGACCATGACAATATGTGCTGACCAATACAGTATGTGCTGACCAGGACAATATGTGCTGATCATGACAATATGTGCTGACCAGGACAGTATGTGCTGACCAGGACAATATGTGCTGACCAGGACAATATGTGCTGACCAGGACAATATATGCTGACCAGGACAATATGTGTGCTGACCAGGACAATATGTGTGCTGACCAGGACAATATGTGTGCTGACCAGGACAATATGTGTGCTGACCAGGACAATATGTGCTGACCAGGACAATATGTGTGCTGACCAGGACAATATATGTGCTGACTAGGACAACATTCCTGGAGGCCCGGACAGTATTCCTGGAGGCCAGGACAGTATTCCTGGAGGCCAGGACAGTATTCCTGGAGGCCAGGACAGTATTCCTGGAGGCCAGGACAGTATTCCTGGAGGCCCGGACAGTATTCCTGGAGGCCAGGACAGTATTCCTGGAGGTCCGGACAGTATTCCTGGAGGCCCGGACAGCATTCCTGGAGGCCAGGACAGTATTCCTGGAGGCCAGGACAGTATTCCTGGAGGCCAGGACAGTATTCCTGGAGGCCAGGACAGTATTCCTGGAGGCCCGGACAGCATTCCTGGAGGCCAGGACAGTATTCCTGGAGGCCCGGACAGCATTCCTGGAGGCCAGGACAGTATTCCTGGAGGCCCGGACAGCATTCCTGGAGGCCAGGACAGTATTCCTGGAGGCCCGGACAGCATTCCTGGAGGCCAGGACAGTATTCCTGGAGGCCCGGACAGCATTCCTGGAGGCCAGGACAGTATTCCTGGAGGCCAGGACAGTATTCCTGGAGGCCCGGACAGTATTCCTGGAGGCCCGGACAGTATTCCTGGAGGCCCGGACAGTATTCCTGGAGGCCCGGACAGCATTCCTGGAGGCCAGGACAGTATTCCTGGAGGCCAGGACAGTATTCCTGGAGGCCAGGACAGTATTCCTGGAGGCCAGGACAGCATTCCTGGAGGCCAGGACAGTATTCCTGGAGGTCCGGACAGTATTCCTGGAGGCCCGGACAGTATTCCTGGAGGCCCGGACAGTATTCCTAGAGGCCCGGACAGTATTTGTTCAAGTTAGAAAACTATCAGGTACTACGGGCTCACCATAGCCCGTGCTACTTGGAACTTTTTGTTCCAGGTAGCGAATCTTTTGCGCTACCGCTCACAGGATGAGTATGGGGTGCACAATAAACTAGCCGCCTCCAGCGGCATCAATCAATCCAAGTTTCTGAATGAAAGTGGACAAAGTGTGTGTGCAAATGCACACTTTTATGCACACATTTGCTACTTAACTAAATCAATTATACCACTATGTGCCTCTGTAACCCTTTGCACCACCGCCCACCGCCCGCCAAACACACACCGAAACTACGACGTTGGTACAACGTTCGAACAAGTTTTAACACCTAACCAGTTATAACAACCAATATAGCAAGTTGTAACAACGTTCTAATACGTCATAAACACGTTAAGCCAAGATGTAACAACTTTATTACAAGTTGTAACAAGCGGAAAATAGAGACAGTTTCGGTTTGTGTTTCCAGGGCGGATAGGTGTGGGGTGCATAATAAATTACTAATCTCAAATGGTATTCTTGTGGAAATAAAACACCAGAATGACACAACTACTAAACTCTCGGAATACAAACAACTGTGTTGAAACGTCGTATTATTTTCCCTAGGGCCTCGTAGCCTGGTGGATAGCGCGCAGGACTCGAAATTCTGTGGCGCGGGTTCGATTCCCGCACGAGGCAGAAACAAATGGGCAAAGTTTCTTTCAACCAGAATGCCCCTGTTACCTAGCAGTAAATAGGTACCTGGGTGTTAGTCAGCTGTCACGGGCTGCTTCCTGGGGGTGGAGGCCTGGTCGAGGACCGGGCCACGGGGACACTAAAGCCCCGAAATCATCTCAAGATAACCTCCCATGTAAGGCTCACTGCAAAGGTCCACGAATTTCGGTCATGCCTGGTTGGTGTGACCTCTCACCTCGTCACCGGCTTTACAAGTTCATCAACGGAGTAACATCCTCTTGTACACGGCACGGAACGGTTGGGCAGTTGCTTAATGTAACTAAGGTTGTTAAGTTAACATAACTCCTTTTATAGTGAACATGCCGCCCTGGGGACACCGTATTGGGCAGCGTCACTCATCCTGTGAGTGGACACACCGCCATAGTGACAGTATTGGGCAGCGTCACTCATCCTGTGAGTGGACACACCGCCATAGTGACAGTATTGGGCAGCGCCACTCATCCTGTGAGTGAACACACCGCCATAGTGACAGTATTGGGCAGCGTCACTCATCCTGTGAGTGGACACACCGCCATAGTGACAGTATTGGGCAGCGTCACTCATCCTGTGAGTGGACACACCGCCATAGTGACAGTATTGGGCAGCACCACTCATCTTGTGAGTGGACACACCGCCATAGTGACAGTATTGGGCAGCGTCACTCATCCTGTGAGTGGACACACCGCCATAGTGACAGTATTGGGCAGCACCACTCATTCTGTGAGTGGACACACCGCCATAGTGACAGTATTGGGCAGCGTCACTCATCCTGTGAGTGGACACACCGCCATAGTGACAGTATTGGGCAGCGCCACTCATCTTGTGAGTGGACACACCGCCATAGTGACAGTATTGGGCAGCGTCACTCATCCTGTGAGTGGACACACCGCCATAGTGACAGTATTGGGCAGCACCACTCATTCTGTGAGTGGACACACCGCCATAGTGACAGTATTGGGCAGCGCCACTCATCCTGTGAGTGGACACACCGCCATAGTGACAGTATTGGGCAGCGTCACTCATCCTGTGAGTGGACACACCGCCATAGTGACAGTATTGGGCAGCGCCACTCATCCTGTGAGTGGACACACCGCCATAGTGACAGTATTGGGCAGCGTCACTCATCCTGTGAGTGGACACACCGCCATAGTGACAGTATTGGGCAGCGTCACTCATCCTATAAGTTACCATACCGCCATAGTGACGGTAGAGATGAGAAAACAATGAAAAATAGATGTATTTTAAACCCGTAAAAATAGGGTGGAATTAGTAAAATTATTTTACTAAGTAGATTAGTGAAATAGGTTGGGATTACATGTGCGAGAATGAATTGTTGTGTGAAATGAGCTCATTGGGTTCCCCCAAGACTGGGATGAAGAGAATTAGGATTCTCCCACATTCGTAACAATAGGTGAATTGATGAGTTGATGTTGAATTGATGTTCACCTTTCCATAGGTGAATTGATGTTGCATAATGCATGTTACCTTGAGGTTACTTTGAGGTGCTTCCGGGGCTTAGTGTCCCCGCGGCCCGGTCGTCGACCAGGCCTCCATGTTACCGATGGATCTCAATAATAAACCACTAAGTTAATGAACACTCATTAGTTAAAGCCGTTGGCAGTCTCATTAAAATAAATAAACTGACGGCCATTATAGCTTCTTATTCGTGAGATAATCCTAAATGAATTATATAAATAGCCATTAGTAAAATTGAACGGCTATTAGCAGTCAATACTGTGTAATTAAACCAGATAAATTAATTCGTGGTAGCCCCTAAAAAGGGGGTGGAAGGGGCTTCCATTACTGTGTGAGATACAGCAATAATATTGCTACAGGCGTCAATGGTTTCGGTGCTGTGTACGTTTAGGGGTGATCCTGGACGGCATGGGTTCGAATCCTGGCCGGGTCAAAGAGTTCTTAGTGATATATGGCTTGCGCGTTCATGCAGCTTTCTCACACACACACACACACACACACACACACACACACACACACACACACACACACACACACACACACACACACACACACACACACACACACGGGGTGAAGGGTCAGACCTCAGATTGGCGTGATGTCACCAGCGGAGTCCCGTAGGGTTCTGTACTCGGACCTATCCTGTTTCTGATATTCGTGAATGATCTTCTAGAAGGTATAGATTCATTCCTCTCAATGTTTGCTGATGATGCTAAAATTATGAGAAGTTTTAAGACAGGAGGACAGCAAGAGGCTACAGGATGACCTGGACAGACTGAAGAAATGGTCCGATAGATGGCTACTAGAGTTTAACTCGAGCAAGTGCAAAGTGATGAAGATAGGCATTGGGAGTAGGAGGCCAAACACAAGGTACCAGCTGGGAGAGGAAATCCTTCAGGAGTCAGGATGAGAGAAAGATCTTGGGGTTTGATATCACACCAGACTTGTCCCCTGAAGCCTACATCATAAGGATAACATCAGCGACGTATGCAAGGCTTGCGATACGCCTTCAGTTTTTGAACTTGTATAAGGAATCATTCAGGACCTTGTATACCACATATGTCAGACCAATACTGGAATATGCGGCTCCAGCCTGGAGTCCACATCTAGTCAAACACAAAACGAAGTCAGAAAAGGTTCAGAGGTATGCCACCAAGCAAGTCCCCCGAGCTGAGAGGTACGAGCTACGAGGAAAGATTACTGGAACTGAACCTCACGAGTCTAGAAGACTAGAGTTAGGGGAGACATGATCACTACCTACAACTTTCTCAGAGGAATTGACAGGTTAGATAAATATAAAGTTTAACACGGAGGGGGGGGGGCGCGAACAAGGGGACACAGGTGGAAACTGAGTACCCACATGAGCCACAGGGACGTTAGAAAGAACTTTTTCAGTGTCAGAGTAGTTAACAGGTGGAATGCATTAGGCAGTGATGTGGTGGAGGCTGACTCCATACACGCCTTTAAATATAGATATGATAGAGCCCAGTTGGCTCAGGAATCTGTACATCAGTTGATAATTGAGAGGCAGGACCAAAGAGCCAGAGCTCAACCCCCGCAAACACAACTAGGTGACTACACACACACTCCTTCCTTCTCTCTCTTGCTCACCCTCTCTCTCTCTCTCTCTCTCTCTCTCTCTCTCTCTCTCTCTCTCTCTCTCTCTCTCTCTCTCTCTCTCTCTCTCTCTCTCTCTCTCTCTCTCTCTCTATAAGGAATCATTCAGGACCTTGTATACCACATATGTCAGACCAATACAGGGATATGCGGCGCCAGCTTGTAGTCCACATCTAGTCAGACACAAAATGAAGTCTCTCTTCTCTCTCTCTCTCTCTCTCTCTCTCTCTCTCTCTCTCTCTCTCTCTCTCTCTCTCTCTCTCTCTCTCTCTCTCTCTCTCTCTCTCTCTCACCCACCCACTCTGTCCCTCCTCTCTCTCTCTCTCTCTCTCTCTCTCTCACCCACTGTCTCTCTCTCTCACTCATATCACTTAAGTGATTTTTCTTTTGAGTCCTAAGATATATCACTTGTCCAACTGTTCGAAATTCTGGCTGTATCGTTTCACTGATCCTTTCAGTATCTGCTTTAAAGGAAAACTCAATTATAATTTACGTTTCGAGTTAAGGCTTTGTCTGACAAAATCTGCCCACCGATCTCGTTAAATCAGTGTCCGCCCCTTTTCCAGGGGGCTGAGAGCTCGGACCTGTCCCTTTTCCCAGTGTGGGGGGGCCCCTGGGAGGACTTGACCCCCCCTCCCTTTTCCCCAGTTTGAGAGCTGGGAACTTGGACCTCACTGGAGGCAGCAGCTGAACCAGAGTTAATTAGCATTAAAGTTTCCATTTAAGGTTTTGTTTGAGAAAATCTCTTCGTCGATCTCCTTATCTCAAATTTTGTTTTTTCACCTTATTGAGTGTTAAGTAGGAGGTTGTGGCAGTACTTCTCAGGTGTGGAGTGGAAGATCTGGATGGAGTAGTGGCTACAGGTGTGGAGTGGGGAAGCTGGATGGAGTAGTGGTTACACTAAGCAAGGGGGAGAGAAGGAGCAGTTAGTGGTGAATGAAAGAGGTGGGGGTTGGGGGATATATATCACTCTTCCTGCTGCTGTCTCCTCCCCCCCCCCCTCTCTCTCTCTCTCTCTCTCTCTCTCTCTCTCTCTCTCTCTCTCTCTCTCTCTCTCTCTCTCTCTCTCTCTCTCTCTCTCTCTCTCTCTCTCTTTCTTTCTTTCTTTCTTTCTTTTACACACATGCATTAGTAATTCTTCACCGGCCGACGACACGGTCAGTGGTGTACTTAAGGTCTTCGACTTCTGTGAATGTCGTCGTGGGTCTTGGACAACTCCCTTAGGGTGATTATCCCTAGCCAGTATGAATACTTGGAAGTGATACGTGGATAAATTGTTGGGATATCAGGACATACTTAAGGAAGAGTCTCCAAGCACTCTGTAACCTCGGGGTTCGAACACCGACCATGCTAGAAGCGTGACCGTCGTTCTAACGACCAGTCCAAGTGGATGGATTCCTCGCAGGTCTTTGTCGACCCACAATGACATAGCTCCTGGGCCCCAGACTTTCCGTACTGCCCTTATGGAAGACGAAGTTGGATAGGCAGGGCTGGATACCGCTCGCCTCTTTCCGCTAATCTCTCTCTCTCAAAGACATCTTTCCCTCCAGGTCTTTGGCATTATAGAAAATATTATACTCTTCGTAAAGACAGAAAAAAAGGAGAAAGAGGGAAGTGAATGAAGATAAGGAAAAGGAGAGGAGAGAGTAGAGAGAATTTATAGATGAGGAGAGTGAGAGAAAGTGAGAGAGAAAGAGAGACAGCTTCAAACGAGACTGTTTAATGGCTTCCAAGACTATGTTTAACGGATATCAATCCTACTTATTATATTTAGTTTCCAATCCAGTCCTTTCATACCCCTTTATTGACTTTGCACCTCAAGCCATCGTGTGGAAATATATTCAAGTGCTCTCTAACTCTATTTGGCAAAAGGTGAAAAATAATTACTTGTAAACAAAAAATTTGTCATACATTTCAATTGCATCTATTTCCTCAAGTTTTACAACGCTGTTTACTGTTATTGACTCAACCAGCATCTTGAGATATTTCCTCTTGACTGTGAAGTTCTTAAGGGATTCAATTAGGTCCAAATACTACGGGCTCACCATAGCCCGTGCTACTTGGAACTTTTTGTTCCAGGTAGCGAATCTTAAACAACATAGGTCTTAATAAGTGTATCTCCTGCTATTTTCCATCTAGTTTTGTCGTTCTTTTCTGCATTCTCGAGTCTGGACTAATTTACATTTGTTATTTGATTTTGAAAATTGGAAAGAGAAAAAAATGATAAGAGAGAAAAAGATAGAAGTGTGTGAAAAAAGATCAATGAAGAGATTGAACTTGTTGCATTCACAAGTTGTTTACTTCATTTGTAAAGTATTTAACAACTTTAACACAACAGCCACGTGCTATTGAAAAGGGAATTATAACTGAATTGTCTTAACATTAGAGAAATACATCTTTGTTCCTCAATGTTATTTAATT
The DNA here is from genome assembly GCF_040958095.1 of Procambarus clarkii. NCBI lineage: Eukaryota > Metazoa > Arthropoda > Malacostraca > Decapoda > Cambaridae > Procambarus > Procambarus clarkii. The sequence continues at coordinate 22,498,728 of NC_091218.1, read as the reverse complement.
TGATTACGCAGCAATCTAAGTTCTACATTATCTTTGTGTCTGAAGTGAGAGAAAAAGTGGAGGAGCAGAGATGAAGGAGGCTTTGATGAGGTATGAGTCATTAAATCATCATTATCATTAAAGAGGCCAACACAAAGGCTTTGATCTTTTGAGAAAGCTCAAAGCTTTTGGCAAGTGTTCATTCTATAATTCCTATTTAAGTGTTCTCTAGAAAAGCCAAGTGTTAATTCATTCTATAATTCCTATTTAAGTGCGCTCTAGAAAAGCTAAGTGTTCATTCATTCTATAATTCCTATTTAAGTGCGCTCCTATAGAAGTAAAGTGTCCTGCTCCTTATAACTTTTTCTATAAATCTCTCATAAAGTTGTCGATGACATTGTCGGAAAAGATAAAAGTTATTTTATCTTTTATTTTATCTTTTTTTAAGGCCAACAGAAACACAATTTTCGTAGAAAACAATTTAATTACAATAAATATACATTCATATTGGCGAACTTCCGTGGACTTAAAATTTCTGGCTATCACAGGAACCACAAGTAGATTCGTTTTGGGATGCTCTCGACGGATCCAGGGATTCCTTAACTAATTACACACAGAGATCACGAGGGACCCGTGAAGAAGATTCGAAATTACGTCCGAGAGGATCCCAGACGCTGCCTTAATCTTAAGTCTGTGAACCTTACGGACGTAAGTTCGAATCTCTTCGTCACGGCTCTTGTGGATGTGTTCATCTCTTAATAACATGTCATCAATAACAAGACACTTAAGAATTAAGAAATATTGCTAAATATATAACAAAAAAATACTAGATTCCTGTAGTTTTGCAAGAAATTAAAATTTCAGTTTTTGCGCAAGAGAATTCAGTTTTGTGAGACCCGATTTTTATGGGGTTCTTGCCCCCCCCCTCTATAATTGGGGGCAAAGTGGGGGGTTTGGATCCGTCAAGAGCCCCCCTGGTATCACCGCCACATAGCCCACCCTCCGCCTGCCCCCCCCCCCACACCTCTCTTGCTGCCCCTCTAAGGTATATAGAGTCGTCTTGGCTACCATCTGGGCGCTGCCAAGACTCTGAACCGCAACAATTGTGCAAAAAAATGCCTCTTACTGGACCCCCCCCCCCACACAGTTCTTTTTTTTTGTACACATAAAATATTTGTATATCAAATATAATTTTTTTTCAGTTACTACACAATATCACATATATATATAACGCTGCACAAACATGTTTTTCCTAATGCTGCTATATTGATTAGTCTTCCTAATAGTGAACTCTCGAACGCTGGTGTAAAGCAGGGGCCAGATTCACGAAGCAGTTACGCAAGCACTTACGAACCTGTCCATCTTTTCTCAATCTTTGGCGGCTTTGTTTACAATTATTAAACAGCTAATGAGCTCCGAAGCACCAGGAGGCTGTTTATAACAATAACAACAGTTGAATGGCAAGTTTTCATGCTTGTAAACTGTTTAATAAAGGTAACCCAAGCCGTCAAAGATTGAGGAAAGATGTACACGTTCGTAAGTGTTTTCGTGAATCTGTCCCCAGGTGAGCAGCGAAGAGCAGCCTCGGTGTAGTGGAGGACAATGACTTACGACTCTGATGCGTTCTGACGCAGAGACGCATCACCCTCTGTACCCCCCCCCCCCCCTACCCCCCCCAGGTGACGAGCACTACAGCGCAAGATGCAGCATTTACAAACGTAGTGTCTTAGCAGGATGCCCAAACGACCTCGTTACAAGGGGCTGGGAGGAGAGGCCAATTAAAAAAAAAAATTAAACAAGTCAACTATCATCGTTGAGGAGAACAAGAGGGTTAAATTGCACCAAAAATAATCTTTGAGGCCAAATTCACAAAGCAGTTACGCAAGTACTTACGAACATGTACATCTTTCCTCAATCTTTTGACGGCTTTGGTTACATTTATTAAACAGTTTACAAGCGTGAAAACTTGCCAATCAACTGTTGTTATTGTTATAAACAGCCTCCTGGTGCTTCGGAGCTCATTAGTTGGTAAATAATTGTAAACAAAGCCGCTAAAGATTGAGAAAAGATATACAGGTTCGTAAGTGTTTGCGTAACTTCTTCGTGAATCTGGCCCCCTGGCATCTCAGCTTGTGGAGGACTTATTAATACTCACAACTTTCAAGGAGTCTCCACTGTGCTCATTGAGTGCTGCTGGGGGATAATCTAGCCCAAGGATCTCCTTACAAGAACGCAAGAGGCTCTCATTAAGCACTTTGCTCTGCAGGGAAAGAGGGAGGATAGGTACAGCACCCCCACACCCCTGAAGTACCTAAGTAGAGGTCACTAACGCAAGGTAACGAGATGCCCTCAATATATTCTCACTGGTAATGGGTCCTATACCAACCCTGGTTCACAAGTGACCTGGCTCCTATACCAACCCTGGTACACAGTGACCTGGCTCCTATATTAACCCTGATTCACAAGTGACCTGGCTCCTATACCAACCCTGGTTCACAAGTGACCTGGCTCCTATACCAACCCTGGTACACAGTGACCTGGTTCCTATATCAACCCTGGTACACAGTGACCTGGCTCCTATATCAACCCTGGTTCACAAGTGACCCGGCTCCTATACCAACCCTGGTACAAAAGTGACCTGGCTCCTATACCAACCCTGGTTCACAAGTGACCTGGCTCCTATACCAACCCTGGTACACAGTGACCTGGCTCCTATACCAACCCTGGTTCACAAGTGACCCGGCTCCTATATCAACCCTGGTTCACAAGTGACCCGGCTCCTATACCAACCCTGGTACAAAAGTGACCTGGCTCCTATACCAACCCTGGTACAAAAGTGACCTGGCTCCTATACCAACCCTGGTTCACAAGTGACCTGGCTCCTATACCAACCCTGATTCACAGTGACCTGGCTCCTATACCAACCCTGGTACACAGTGACCCGGCTCCTGTACCCCACCTCACAGTAACTCAATGTACACAGTTGGAGTTACTTCCTAAATATTGAAGAAACAAATCATCATAACATTCCAGGAACAACAATAAACAGAACTATTCCAAGCGCTATGTGTCCTAGAAGCGACCAAAAGCTTGGAGAAAGAAATCGCTGCACTTCTTAACAAGAAAGTCGAAACATTGAAGAACTGGGCATAAAATTCCTATGAATACCATTCGTCCGGTTTACACAACAAAAGTGAAATCTATTTATGAGCTGAGAAATGGTTGGAATATAAAAGGAGCGGTTTACAAGCACCTTGGGATATTTTTTTTAGCACCGGCTCTGAATATCTACATCATTCTTAAGTGTTTTTGATCGTCTTTTCTCTTTGTTTCAAGAATGTTAATGTGCTCACAAACATCACATATTTCACGTGTAAAGTAAGAGCCACTTAGGTCATCACTGATCCCGAATACTCCTTGGGGAAACTGGGGAATAACATCTGTACTGAATTAGATTTTTTTTTCAAAGATATTTAATTTCCATTTCACCTGTGCAAAGCACCGAGAGGAAAGAAGGCTTGCCGGGAAGGATGCCATGAAAGGGATGTGAAGGATGTTACGGGAGAGGATGAGGATGCTGTAGAGATGGAGGACCCACGCCCCCCACACCTCCTCCCCACCATCCTGAGGAGAAACACCTGTCTCATCCTGGGTGGTGTTTAATGGAGGGAGGGGGAAGGAAGGGGTTACCCACATCTGCCAAAGGCGCTTCCATACCCTTCTCCCCCACCCCCACCCCACTCCACAGCCTCCCCACAGCCTCCCTTCATCTCACAGCGCCGCACTGAACCTCTAGCATCCTGCGGTGACATCACGCTGTGATAGCATCTCCATGGCTGGGAGATGAACTCTCTGGATACGGGAGTGGATGTTTCTTTACGGAGTGATGTCAGGCCTGACATCTGACGCCACTCTTGGGGGTGACGTCTCTTCTTCCCCTGATGTAATTGTGCGAATTTACTTGCGGTTTGTTGTGTGAAAGAAACTGTTTTTGTTTCAGTGGCATTTGTGTGTTGCTTTCGAGAACTGTGGTATGTACCGTGTACCGTGTGGCATGTACCGTGTGTACCATGCACTGTGTACCATGAACTGTTTTATAGGTCCGTGACTTTAATAAGAATTTCATGTGTGTAGAATATTTATGTTATATGGGAAAATTTGGCCTTAAAAGTGTTGCGTCTTGCGTCTGCTTTTTGCGTGTGCTTTTTGCGTCTTGCGTCTGCTTCTTGCGTGATGCCACAGCCTGTTGGGGGAAATAATAAAGAGTGTCAGTACCTTGTTGGCCTCTCACACTTTTCATAATGCTTCAGTTATATTAATAATAATAATGATAAGTTATTAACGAAAGCTGTCGAAACTTTGCCAAACCTGACAATGAGTTTTATTTGTGTATGTAAAGTTATTTAGTGAAGTAAAGTGACTTTATAACAACGTGAGTCCAGCAAACTAGCAAAATCAGGTTGAAATTTAGAATATACATTTAACATTATAAATATTATATGCATAAATATTTAAATTAAAAAAAAAGGTTAGGGATGGTGGTATAAATAAAATACTTTATAAGTGTTCAGGGAGAATTGGCAAGGTATTCTCTGAATACCTTCTATTCTCTTCTCCAAGGCTTTGGGTCCCCATTATTGCACCGGAGGTGGTACCCATATATTTAGACATATATAATATTGCGAAGAGCAAGATAAAGGGAAGCATATATATATTTATATATTCCAAAGTGCTTCGAGTACAATTTGTGATGGTTTGAATTAAAGAACACTAAAGTGACGTGAAATCTAAATCGAATATATATATATATATATATATATATATATATATATATATATATATATATATATATATTTATATATATATATATATATATATATATATATATATATATATATATATATATAAGAATTAAGGTAACTGCAGAAGGCCTATTGGCCTATACGAGGCAGCTTCTATATATATCCACCCAATCTCATTCATATATGTCATAATATAGGAATAAACTCAATTCCTATACAATGGGTAATATCGTTAACTCACCTGGCAGGTGAATTCGAAGACGGTTGAGGCAAGTGAAGAATCAAAGTAGATAATGCATCCTAGAGATCAATAGATATCTTCTCTTGCTGCAGATGATTGACATCACTGGGAACAGGATCTCGCGAAATCTTGTACTGTTTTGACTGTTCATAGATTAAATCACTGGGCAAACACTGGAGTTTCTCAAGAGCCCCTGTCTCTCAATTTCAGCGTTTATTCTGGGCGGTATTAAAAGATAGGAACTATGTCATTAGAGTTCACTTAACGCTTATATGCACTTAACCAAAGTTCTGTGTAACGACACACACACGACTTGATTGGCGGGAACACTTATATGAGAGTTTCTAGCGGTAAACTGAGGTCTGGATCCTCCACGACAAGTCTCACAGGAGCCTCCAGTTCGCTATACGACTGTCTTGGCACGGCCAAGTCGTGATCACTCGTCGTGGTGGGTGTCGTCCTCTATCCCCGCCGGCAAGCGAGGTCGTGCGTCAGGTGCTGGACGACCACAAGGCTAAGTGCAGAACATCAGGTGACTCTCCGAACTATCCCCCTCTTGGGGGGGACTTCACGCCGCTAGGGTTATGCTGCTCGTTTCGAACTCGAGGAGGTCCATCTCACGGTCGTGGACATCGATGTTGAGGACCTCCTGTAGCTCACTGATGTACTGGATAACACTTTCGATCACTTCCAAGCGGTTGAGTTTCTTGTCAAGTGATTTTCTGCTCCTGGCAGTGGGCAACAGGTGGCGCAGCTTGTCCAGGTAGAGGGCCACTTCGAAGTCTTCCTCGCGGCCCTTTGACACCTTGCCGCTCCTGATGGCAGGCAGGCTGTTGATTGGAGAGTCACAGACTTGAGCCTTCATGCTGGAGTAGAGTTGTGTAGACTCTGGTTTACTCTGCACAGTCACTGGATAGGTCTTCCTTCTACCGCACTCTGGGAAGCAATGGTAAGCTGAAATCACAGTGCACGGGTTTGTACTTCTTCCCGCTGACGCCGTCCAAGGATATGTGGCAGCCAATGAGAACTAGAGCTCTAAAAGCCATAGCCAATGAGAAACTGGAGAGGACTGGCGCGAACCAATGAGAGAGAGCGGTGGGTGGAGTTTGGCAGCCGAGCGCTGCGGCGACTCAGGAATGCTTAACTAGCCACCACTGTAGCCACAATGTTGTTGTAATTATTTTATACACAAATCACCGCATTAAACATCAAGTTTCAGACTCGCCATCACGTTAGAGAAATATATTTCATTTAACCAGTAAACAAAAGCCTCGACGAAGTTCGATAGAAGCAATATAAATAACTGAGAATTAAATATCACCCGTTAATATCTGAGCTCAAACACGCGCAGACCCACGTAACCGGTGCCAGGCGTAGGAGCAAAGAAAATCACCGGGAACTTATTTTGAAATTCCTTTTCAGTCTCGGGATATAATAATTGTTAATGCATGAAACAATTGACTAAAATCCATAGCACAATAGGAGGGCTGATGGAGGTAATGTGAGGCGCCCTGGACACCGACTGGAGAAGGGACAAGAGATTAGTGTTTACCTAATACGGGAATACCACAGGGACATGACCTGGGGCCTTCGCTGGTGCTCAGGTGTACGGGTAACTTACTGCCATGGGGCCGATGCTGAACGCCCATGCCCGCCCACACCTGCCCCACACGCCCACACCCGCCCCCACGCCCACACCTGCCCCCCACGCCCACACCAGACCTCACCTGTCCGGCATAACTCATTCTGCCTTCGGCTAGTGGTCAGGTGCTCTCATCAGGTGTTCCTCTCGCTTGGCTGTACGCCTTCGTCACATGTTTGGTCCTTATCAGGTCCTCGGGTGGTGTTTTTTTGTAGGGAGGTGTTTGTTAAGTGTGCTGCTTGATCACTATCCATGATTATCTGACGTCTATTCTCATCAGGTGTTTGATTTCGACAGGTGTTGGCTGATATTTATATTGACAAAATGCCACAGATGCCAGTCCAAATAAATACAATTTGAAAATCTTGATTTTTGTCACATTTATGGCCAATATTTCGATGTTGAAATGTAATATCCCAAAAATTCTGAGTTTTTTCTTTATGATAAAAAGGTGTAAATGTACAGAAACTTGTATATAATACATAGACGCCAAAATATACATACTGAATACATTTCTCATTGTGGCCAAAAACGTTCCTAGAGTCAAAGAATCTAGAAATAACTAATGATTCAGGAGAGGATCTTTTCACCCTAATTATCAACGATGGTTTGCACTGCATGATGTCTATTTTCGAAAACCGGGCCACGGGGACATTGATCCCCGAAATCATCACACGTTAAGGTAGGCAGTTAAACGAGGTTTGTAAGTTACACCTAACGTTTCCCCTGATGTATATCTGAAGTATGCTACTATATACTTCAAGTTTACATGTAGTATACCTGAAGTATAATACCATAGATGAGTAGCAGCAGAACAAATGACCACCCCAGCCACGATGTGCAGAACGGGACGTGGGTATATTGGACTTGCCTGAGCCACAGGTGTTGTCGTGGGTATATTGGTCTTGTCTGAGTCACAGGTGTTGTCGTGGGTATATTGGTCTTATCTGAGTCACAGGTGTTGTCGTGGGTATATTGGTCTTGTCTGAGCCACAGGTGTTGTCGTGGGTATATTGGTCTTATCTGAGCCACAGGTGTTGTCGTGGGTATGTTGGTCTTGTCTGAGACACAGGTGTTGTCGTGGGTATATTGGTCTTATCTGAGCCACAGGTGTTCTCGTGGGTATATTGGTCTTGTCTGAGCCACAGGTGTTGTCGTGGATATATTGGTCTTGTCTGAGCCACAAGTGTTGTCGTGGGTATATTGGACTTGTATGAGCCACAGGTGTTGTCGTGGGTATATTGGACTTGTATGAGCCACAGGTGTTGTCGTGGGTATATTGGTCTTGTCTGAGCCACAGGTGTTTAAATTTTTTTTAAATTTTGCCCCGAGGGGCGAGTTTATTGGGCAGCGCCACAGGTGTTGTCGTGGGTATATTAGACTTGTATGAGCCACAGGTGTTGTCGTGGGTATATTGGTCTTTTCTCAGCCACAGGTGTTGTCATCGGTATATTGGTCTTATCTGAGCCACAGGTGTTTACCTGGTTGATACCTGGTTGATGGGGTTCTGGGAGTTCTTCTACTCCCCAAGCCCGGCTCGAGGCCAGGCTTGACTTGTGAGAGTTTGGTCCACCAGGCTGTTGCTTGGAGCGGCCCGCAGGCCCACATACCCACCACAGCCCGGTTGGTCCGGCACTCCTTGGAGGAATAAATCTAGTTTCCTCTTGAAAATGTCCACGGTTGTTCAGTTGTCGTGGGTATATTGGTCTTGTCTGAGCCACAGGTGTTGTCGTGGGTATATTGGTCTTTTCTGAGCCACAGGTGTTGTCTGAGCCACAGGTGTTGTGCCGGTTACAGGTGTTTTGCTAGCCATAGTAAACTAATATCGGGCTTGGGATACCAAGGCATCAGGTAATAGACCGTAGCGTCGAGCAGACATTAATAAAATACTGTGAAGCTAAAGAAATAAATAGCACGGGTGAGCTTCAGCTCTCTGGACAAAAAAAATTGTGGTCGGGGTTGGAGGCGGCGTGGTAGAGGAGGGGATGGGGGGGGTGGTGGTAGGTGAGGCTGGTAGGGGAGTGGGGTGGTGGTGGTGGAGGGGGTGTTGGTAGGGAGGGGGTCAGAGGTGGTTCTGGTGGAGTGGAGGCTAGTGTGTACAACAGGTGGTGACCGCTCAGCGCTCTGTGCAGTCTCTCCTATTTCTCTCTCTCTCTCTGTCGCTCTCTGTCGCTCTCTCTCTCTCTCTCTCTCTCTCTCTCTCTCTCTCTCTCTCTCTCTCTCTCTCTCTCTCTCTCTCTCTCTCTCTCTCTCTCTCTCTCTCTCTCTCTCTCTCCTCACCTTCCTCTCTGTCTCTCTCTGTCTCTCGCTCACTCTCTCTCGTTCTCTCTCTCTCTCTCTGTCTCTCGCTCTCTGTCTCTCTCTGTCTCTCTCTCTCTCTCTCTCTCTCTGTCTCTCTCTCTCTCTCTCTCTCTCTCTCTCTCTCTCTCTCTCTCTCTCTCTCTCTCTCTCTCTCTCTCTCTCTCTCTCTCTCTCTCTCTCTCTCTCTCTGTCTCTCTCTCTCTGTCTCTCTCTCTCTCTCTCTCTCTCTCTCTCTCTCTCTCTCTCTCTCTCTCTCTCTCTCTCTCTCTCTCTCTCTCTCTCTCTCTCTCTCTCTCTCTCTCTCTCTCTCTCTCTCTCTGTCTCTCTCTCTCTCTCTTTTTCTGTCTCTCTTTCTCTCTTCTCACCTTCCTCTCTCTCTCTCTCTCTCCCTCTCTTTTTCTGTCTCTCTTTCTCTCTCCTCACCTTCCTCTCTCTCTCTCTCTCTCTCTCCATGGCCTTAGTTCCCACCCTTAGACTTATTATTATTATTATTAGTGTGGTTTGTAGATTACTATCCAATTCAGTTCGAAATTTTTAATGGTTGCATTTGTGAGTCGAAGCTTGTATAGTAGATGGGTTTTACCTTGTGCTCTGGGTGGTTTTAAGTGCTTGTTCTGGACGTGTTGTGTATGCTGTCAAGGAGGCTGTTGTGGGTGTGGTAGGGCATGAAGTCGAGGCCATCTTCAGGCCTGTTGACACTTGTGTGTAGTGTGATATTGTGGTCATTTTGGACCACATTTGTGATTGATTTTTACGTACATGTGCTGCTGTTAACTAGCATACGTGTAGTGTTAACTAGCCTACGTGTGGTGTTAACTAGCCTACGTGTAGTGTTAACTAGCATACGTGTAGTGTTAACTAGCCTACGTGTGCTGTTAACTGGCCTACGTGTGGTGTTAACTAGCATATGTGTAGTGTTAACTAGCCTACGTGTGGTGTTAACTAGCATACGTGTAGTGTTAACTAGCCTACGTGCGGTGTTAACTGGCCTACGTGTGGTGTTAACTAGCATATGTGTAGTGTTAACTAGCCTACGTGTGGTGTTAACTGGCATACATGTAGTGTTAACTAGCATATGTGTAGTGTTAACTAGCCTACGTGTGGTGTTAACTGGCCTACGTGTGGTGTTAACTAGCATACGTGTAGTGTTAACTAGCCTACGTGTGGTGTTAACTGGCCTACGTGTGGTGTTAACTAGCATATGTGTAGTGTTAACTAGCCTACGTGTGGTGTTAACTGGCATACATGTAGTGTTAACTAGCATATGTGTAGTGTTAACTACCATACATGTAGTGTTAACTAGCATACATGCAGCGTTAACTAGCATACATGCAGCCTTAACTACCATACATGCAGTCTTAACTAGCATACATACAGCGCTAACTAGCATACATACACATTCTCGTGTGCCTAACAGAGGGTCAATGTGAGAATTGGTAGTTTGACCTTAAATTGCTTTTCCATCAAGACATTAAACAACGCTCTTTTCCAGGGTCCTGCAATGGGTAAAGTATTGTATTGTATTGTATTGTATTGTATTGTATTGCATTGTATTGGGTCTTGTATTGCTTCCCAATTTTGGGTACTGGGATTCCGCGTTGGAAGCTCAGTTTGACTTTTTGTTCGCTTGGATCACACGTCAAGAGGGAAGGTGTGTGTGTGTGTGTGTGTGTGTGTGTGTGTGTGTGTGTGTGTGTGTGTGTGTGTGTGTGTGTGTATGTGTGTGTGTGTGTGTGTGTGTGTGTGTACTCACCTAGTTGTGTTTGCGGGGGTTGAGCTCTGGCTCTTTGGTCCCGCCTCTCAACCGTCAATCAACAGGTGTATAGATTCCTGAGTGTGTGTGTGTGTGTGTGTATGTGTGTGTGTGTGTGTGTGTGTGTGTGTGTGTGTGTGTGTGTGTGTGTGTGTGTGTGTGTGTGTGTACTCACCTAGTTGTGTTTGCGGGGGTTGAGCTCTGGCTCTTTGGTCCCGCCTCTCAACCGTCAATCAACAGGTGTATAGATTCCTGAGTGTGTGTGTGTGTATGTGTGTGTGTATGTGTGTGTGTGTGTGTGTGTGTGTGTGTGTGTGTGTGTGTGTATGTGTGTGAGTTTATAACTGTACACCTCTGTTCACCCAGCAGTGATTGGGTACCTGGTTGTTAAACGATTGGCGGATCGTGTTCTAGGGGAAACTATAGTGGATATAAGGCTTAGCATGAGCTATGGGAAGGGAAAGCTCTCAGCCTGCTAACAGGAGTCAGCAGTCGTCTGCTCCTGTACCCACCTGTGTGTAAAACTAGTAGGGTAAGGCTTACCATGAGCTATGGGAAGGGGAAGCTCTCAGCCTGCTAACAGGAGTCAGCAGTCGTCTGCTCCTGTTACCCACCTGTGTGTAAAACTAGTAGGGTAAGGCTTACCATGAGCTATGGGAAGGGAAAGCTCTCAGCCAGCTAACAGGAGTCAGCAGTCGTCTGCTCCTGTACCCACCTGTGCGTAAAACTAGTAAGGTAAGGCTTACCAAGAGCTATGGGAAGGGAAAGCTCTCAGCCAGCTAACAGGAGTCAGCAGTCGTCTGTTCCTGTATCTTCCTGTGAAAATATAAAATTTAATTTTGTGAAGAGAGCAGTTCGATTAAGTCTACGGGATTCGACTGCCACTTTCTAATACGCGCGGGTTAGATTCTACTGCCGCTCTCTGTTAGATAGGGACAGAAAGACTGATAGAAAGAAAGATCACTACCACCACTACCAGCACTGCCACCAACACTACCACCACCACTACCACCAACACTGCCAACACTATTCAACTTTCTCTCGTCACGTCGCTGCTCTTAGATTCCTCTCACACCAACCATACTCCGTCACCCCAAACACACACCCGCACACCAACCACACACCTGCACCTCAACCACACACCCGCACACCAACCACACACCTGCACCTCAACCACACACCCGCACACCAACCACACACCCGCACCCCAACCACACACCTGCACCCCAACCACACACCTGCACCCCAACCACACACCGTCACACCAACACCGTTAGTTCAGTCGTTGAACAATTTAGAACAATCGTGGATACAATACACGCAATTTTGGATACATTTAGTCCAGTTGTGGACGCAATTAGTTCAGTTGTGGACGCAATTAGTTCAGTTGTGGACGCAATTAGTTCATTTGTGGACGCAATTCATTTGAGGACACAGTAAAGTTGTTTAATAATTTATAAATTGTAATTTACCCATTTAAATTCATGGACACAATAATTATAGGTGTGGACATAACTAGTCAGTTAGTCGTGACCAAATGACTAGTTAATCAGCTACTACAAACTAGTTAGTTTCCAGTCGTAGACAAAATTAGCAGAAGTTTCTCTAGAGAGCAACTAAGGAAGATTCTCTTAGAAAACGACTAGGTAAAGTTTCTCTAGAAAGCAAGGGATGGATCTGCCTATCCCCCATTCCTTATCCATCGTCTATCCTGGTGGGCCAGGGACGTTCACCTGTCGGGGGGCCATGCTGTACCCTCTACCTGTCCCATCGACCCTACCCCCCCACTTTCCCATCCCATGAAACCCCCCACCCCCTACCCCTTACCTAGGCGGTCCCTACACCCCTAAGCCAGTAACGGTTTTACCTTAGACAATGTCATTCCCTGAAGCGTTTTGCTTGCCTCTTACCGTCCCTTGCCTCTGCCCATTTGCCCCATTACCCCCCATTACCCCCCTTTCCCCTTCATTTTACCCCAATACTCATCTCCCCTATGCCCCTCAGGCAGCTAGCCCCCCACATGGAAAAATTACAGGGAGTTTAAGGGGAGTTTAATTAAGGGTTTAAGAAGAGCTGCAAACTATTGTCCATGATTTTAGCTGATGATACCAGGAGCTCCATGAGTACTTTAACGTGGAACCAAGAGGAGAAAAACCTTAGGAGTTGTTGCTAATTGGTTGTTGTTGTTATAGATTCAGCTACTCGGAACAAGTTCCAAGTAGCACGGGCTATGGTGAGCCCGTAGTGAACTTACCTGGCACAGGAGCGGGGCTGTGCGCTAATTGGTCATCGCTACTCTTTAAATCTCATCTATCCCAACCTATCCCAACCTAACCTATTCGAATCCAACTCCGTTTCCTAACTAAACATAATCTAATCAAACCTATCTCTGGTCCGTCGACCGAGCGGACAGCACGCTGGGCATGTGATCCTGTGGTCCCGGGTTCGATTCCGGGCGCCGGCGAGAAACAATGGGCAAAGTTTCTTTCACCCTATGCCCCTGTTACCTAGCAGTAAAATAGATACCTGGGTGTTAGTCAGCTGTCACGGGCGGCTTCCTGGGGGTGGAGGCCTGATCGAGGACCGGGCCGCGGGGACACTAAAAAGCCCCGAAATCATCTCAAGATAGATCTTAACTAACCAAAGGTAGGGGGGTAGAAATAGCCTAAGCTACTCTATCCCTTTGAGATGTATTTCTTGCTTATCTCAATAAACATACTTGAACTTGAACCAAAGGAAAAATTAAGAAATCCAATCTTGTGTTTTGTATACAGCATTCACTGTATTGTATACAGCAAGATTTGTGACGTTGCTAGTACGTTATAATGTAGACGTTGGTAGACGTTTACACTCCGCTTCTGACTTAACGAGCGAGGTGGTAATTAACCCCAAGAACTGGCTAATTGAGTTTGTTAACAATGTGGCCCAAGTCACGCAAAAGTTGGGGGGGCTTTAGTGGTTCAGTTTTTGCCACGAAAAAAATGTTCCGTTTAAACAAGCCATTTAGTAGCACATTCGCTCGTAGACGAGAACGATCAGGGTTCGAACCTTCTGCAAGGGGGGGTGGTTATAAGGCTCGGTTTCTTCATTGTACATTTTGCATGTATTTAAGGACCAGGTTGTAAAATGGTAGACGGATAGTGTTCTAGGGGAGATAAATATGGGTAAGTAATGGGCTGTAGAAATAGTTATGCGTAATGACAATTCAAGTAACTATCTTCCATTATTATCTATCTTCTATTATCTATTATCTAGATAATATTAGCTTCCATTTTTTGTTTTGTGTTTCTTATGTGTTTGTTTGGACAGGAAGTCTATTCTAAAGCCCCCCTCCCCCCCCTACTCCTCCTGGCCTTGCCAACTCATAACACTCCACTAATTCTTGGTTATCCAATTTGCCCAACCACTTGAGCCGGACGGTAGGGCGACGGTCTCGGTTCATGCAGGTCTGCGTTCAATCCCCGACCGTCCACCAAGTGGTTGGGCATCATTCCTTCCCCCCCCCCCCCGTCCCATCCCAAATCATTATCCTGACCCCTTCCAAGTGCTATATAGTCGTAATGACTTTGCGCTTTTCCCTTTAAAATTATATATAAATTAGCGCTGAGGCTGCACTCCTTGCATGCTTCCTTACTGGCAATTGCATCTTTCCTGTCGTTAGCTTTTAGTTATGTTGATAATGGCTTTTTCCAACTCTGAATTTCCAACTCTGAATTTCCAACTCTGAATTTCCAACTCTGAATGTCTTGCAGACGATGAGTCACAATAACGTGGCTGAAGATACCTGGTTGATACCTGGTTGATGGGGTTCTGGGAGTTCTTCTACTCCCCAAGCCCGGCCCGAGGCCAGGCTCGACTTGTGAGAGTTTGGTCCACCAGGCTGTTGCTTGGAGCGGCCCGCAGGCCCACATACCCACCACAGCCCGGTTGGTCCGGCACTCCTTGGAGGAATAAATCTAGTTTCCTCTTGAAGAGGAAAGAGATCTCCTCTTGAAGTATGTTGACCAGACCACACACTAGAAAATGAAGGGACGACGACGTGTCGGTCCGTCCTGGACCATTCTCACAATCGACTTGAGAATGATCCAGGACGGACCGAAACGTCGTCGTCGTCGTCGTCCCTTCACTTTCTAGTATCTGAATGTCTTGTCATGTTTTGTGTTTTGGTTGTCTCTCTCCTCGTGTATGTCTGTCTGTCTGTGTCTATACTCATCTGGTTGTGTGCTTGCGGGGGTTGAACTTTAGTTCTTTGGTCCCGCCCCTCACCTAGATGAAGTGCACACTTCTCATTTTACTAGAAGTGATTGTGTCTGTTTCTATCGCTAACTTTCCTAACCCCTGATTCACCCTGAATGCCCCTGTTACCTAGCAGTAAATAGGTACCTGGGAGTTAGTCAGCTGTCACGGGTTGCTTCCTGGGGGTGGAGGCCTGGTCGAGGACCGGGCCGCGGGGACACTAAAGCCCCGAAATCATCTCAAGATAACCCCTATCCCCTAGCTCCTGCTGTCCTTAACCTGTTCTACCCCACACAACCCCCCTAACCCACTTCACATCCTCCCCCCCCCACCCATCCCTTCCCCTTCACCACCGGCTGGCGAAGGGGGGGGGGGGGGTTGTGCCCCCCAGGTGGGCCTGTCAACCTGTCCCGGAATCGTTAGCCTGGGAATGACCAGTATACCATCTTCTGCGGCTCCTTTTAAGTCTATTATGTGTTCTACTCCCATTCACTCTGAGTCCCCCCCCTCCCCCCCTCTCTGTTTCTTTCATTGCTGTTCACCGTGTCTTCGTTTCCTTTTGGTGTAACTGTAGATGGTCTGAGATGGTGTTTCGTGCGGTGGTTAATTCTCCTTAAAGACGTATAATGTCTGAAGAAATCCGCAGGAGCCGTTGTGAGGATTCGAATCCATGCGTTGGGTATTTCCAGCCGCATAGTAGAATATCTCTTTCTCAAAACGATTTTTATTTTAAAAGCTTTACTTGTATATAT